>NC_068914.1:76175618-76489368 GCF_023091745.1 Budorcas taxicolor
CATCTGTATGTCTTCTTTGGAGAAATGTCTATTTAGTTCTTTGGCCCATTTTTTGATTGGGTCGTTTATTTTTCTGGAATTGAGTTGCATAAGTTGCTTATATATATTTGAGATTAGTTGTTTGTCAGTTGTTTAATTTGCTATTATTTTCTCCCATTCCGAAGGCTGTCTTTTCACCTTGCTTATATTTTCCTTTGTTGTGCAGAAGCTTTTAATTTTAATTAGATCCCATTTGTTTATTTTTGCTTTTATTTCCAGAATTCTGGGATGTGGATCATAGAGAATCCTGCTGTGATTTATGTCGGAGAGTGTTTTGCCTATGTTCTCCTCTAGGAGTTTTATAGTTTCTGGTCTTACATTTAGATCTTTAATCCATTTTGAGTTTATTTTTGTGTGTGGTGTTAGAAAGGGATATAGTTTCATTCTTTTATAAGATACCCACCTCAAAACAAGGGACACATACAGACTGAAAGTGAAGGGCTGGAAAAAGATATACCACGCAAATAGAGACCAAAAGAAAGCAGGAGTGGCAATACTCATATCCGATAAAATAGACTTTAAAACAAAGGCTGTGAAAAGAGATAAAGAAGGCCACAACATAATGATCAAAGGATCAATCCAAGAAGAAGATATACCAATTATAAATATATATGCACCCAACATAGTAGCACCACAATATGTAAAACAAATGCTAACAAGTATGAAAGGGGAAATTAACAATAACACAATAATAGTGGGAGACTTTAATACCCCACTCACACCTATGGACAGATCAACTAAACAGAAAATTAACAAAGAAATGCAAACTTTAAATGATACATTAGACCAGTTAGACCTAATTGATATCTATAGGACATTTCACCCCAAAACAATGAATTTCACCTTTTTCTCAAGTGCTCATGGAACCTTCTCCAGGATAGATCACATCCTGGGCCATAAATCTAACCTTGATAAATTAAAAAAAATCGAAATCATTCCAACCATCTTTTCTGACCATAATGCATTAAGATTAGATCTCAATTACAGGAGAAAAACTATTAAAAATTCCAACATATGGAGGTTGAACAACACACTTCTGAATAACCAACAAATCACAGAAGAAATCAAAAAAGAAATCAAAATATGCATAGAAATGAATGAAAATGAAAACACAACAACCCAAAACCTGTGGGACACTATAAAAGCAGTGCTAAGAGGAAAGTTCATAGCAATACAGGCATACCTCAAGAAACAAGAAAAAAGTCAAATAAATAACCTAACTCTACACCTAAAGCAACTAGAAAAGGAAGAATTGGAGAACCCCAGAGTTAGTAGAAGGAAAGAAATCTTAAAAATTAGGGCAGAAATAAATGCAAAAGAAACAAAAGAGACCATAGCAAAAATCAACAAAGCCAAAAGCTGGTTCTTTGAAAGGATAAATAAAATTGACAAACCATTAGCCAGACTCATCAAGAAGCAAAGAGAGAAAAGTCAAATCAATAAAATTAGAAATGAAAATGGAGAGATCACAACAGACAACACAGAAATACAAAGGATCATAAGAGACTACTATCAGCAATTATATGCCAATAAAATGGACAACGTGGAAGAAATGGACAAATTCTTAGAAAAGTACAATATTCCAAAACTGAACCAGGAAGAAATAGAAAATCTTAACAGACCCATCACAAGCACGGAAATTGAAACTGTAATCAGAAATCTTCCAGCAAACAAAAGCCCAGGTCCAGACGGCTTCACAGCTGAATTCTACCAAAAATTTCGAGAAGAGCTAACACCTATCCTACTGAAACTCTTCCAGAAAATTGCAGAGGAAGGTAAACTTCCAAAGTCATTCTATGAGGCCACCATCACCCTAATACCAAAACCTGACAAAGATACTACAAAAAAGGAAAACTAGAGGCCAATATCACTGATGAACATAGATGCAAAAATCCTCAATAAAATTCTACCAATCAGAATCCAACAACACATTAAAAAGATCATAAACCATGACCAAGTGGGCTTTATCCCAGGGATGCAAGGATTCTTCAATATCCGCAAATCAATCAATGTAATTCACCACATTAACAAATTGAAAAATAAAAGCCATATGATTATCTCAATAGATGCAGAGAAGGCCTTTGACAAAATTCAACATCCATTTATGATAAAAACTCTCCAGAAAGCAGGAATAGAAGGAACATACCTCAACATAATAAAAGCTATATATGACAATCCCACAGCAAACATTATCCTCAATGGTGAAAAATTGAAAGCATTTCCCCTAAAGTCAGGAACAAGACAGGGGTGCCCACTTTCACCGCTACTATTCAACATAATTCTGGAAGTTTTGGCCACAGCAATCAGGGCAGAAAAAGAAATAAAAGGAATCCAAATTGGAAAAGAAGAAGTAAAACTCTCACTGTTTGCAGATGACATGATCCTCTACATAGAAAACCCTAAAGACTCCACCAGAAAATTACTAGAGCTAATCAATGAATATAGTAAAGTTGCAGGATATAAAATCAACACTCAGAAATCCCTTGCATTCCTATACACTAATAATGAGAAAGTAGAATAAATATCAGATCTTATCTTCATATAAATACATTGTAGAGAAATTGCATAGTTCTGATAAGTAATATGAGCTTATAATAAATTTTTTCTGGTCATTTCAAATGTCATTCTCCCAATCTGACAGTTTATTATGAAGCATTTATCAAATACAGGAAGAATGATTTGAATCTTTTTTTATGAATCATTTTAAGTAGAAATTCTTGTGACTTTTATGCCTTTTGAGAATTCGAATAATCCCTGTTTTTTTCCCCCTAATAATCATGTTGTATTATTGATGGGCTTTGTTTAAGTGTTTCTTTACATTGTGTCCCACTTCGGTACAGCATAGAATTTCCAAATAGGGTCTCAAAAGTGAGGGTTCCTTTGTAATCATTACCTGGGATGTTCAGGGAAGCTGTGTGTTCTTTCCTGAGTCCTACTTGACTCTGTGTAGGGGGAGAGGTTGGAAACAAAACAGGAGGGAACACAAGAAGAAATTTAGTCTTTCCAGGTATGCTGGGTAAATGTGACTTAGTTCAACCTGTGCAATAGTGCAGATATTTTCCCAAAGTCCTTTTCACAGCTCCCTTTACCTCCTTGTTTTTGAAGCTGTAGATAAGGGGATTCAGCATGGGTGTGATCACACTGTATTGTAAGGAAGAGAGCAAATCCAGGGAGGAACCAGAGGAAGGCATTAGATAGCGAAGCATACCTGACCCAAAGAACAGGATCACTGCGATGAGGTGGGAGGAGCAGGTGGAGAAGGCCTTGCTTCTGCCTGTGGTGGAGCTGATGCTCAGGATAGTGGAGACAATGCAAGCATAAGAGAAGATTATTAGGAGGAAGGTTCCAAATCCATGGAGTAAGATTGAGCAGATCAAGATACTGATAGTGATGGAGATATCAGAGCAAGACAGAGGGAAGAGGGAGGGCAGCTCACAGGTGTAGTGGTGGATAGTTTGGGCCTCACAGAAGTCCAGGTTAACAGCCAAAAGCACAATGATGACTGCATCAAGAGAAGCCAGACCCCACGAAATCAACACGAGCCTCACACAGAGCTGGTTGCTCATCACCTGGCTATAGAGCAGCGGGTGGCAGACTGCAGCATAGCGGTCATAGGCCATGGCAGAGAGCAGACAGACTTCAGTCCCTGCAGTGATAAACACAAAGAAGACCTGAGCCAGGCAGCCCTCTATGGAGATAGTCTTCCTCTCAGACAGGAGGTCCTTCAGGAGCTTGGGCACAGTGACAGAGGAGAAGCAGAGGTCTAGGAATGATAGATTACTCAAGAAGAAGTACATGGGCATGTGGAGGTGGGAGTCAGCCCTGATCAGCAGCAGCATCGTCAGGTTCCCCATCACGGTCAGGAGGTAAATCACCAGGAAGAGCACAAAGAGCAGAGCCTGGATGTGGGGGTCGTCTGACAGCCCAGTGAGGATGAACTCGGTGATGGTGCTGTGGTTCCTCAAGGCCATTTGTGGAGGCTGTTTCCTTGGAATAAAATAGAAAGAGAAATGAGATCACTTTTAATTGTCCCTTTCCTTTATGTCATCCTCACTTTTCCTCACCATCCCTCCCTGGTCTCCCCGAATACTGTGTAATAACATCTCAAACTTGTCCTCACTGTGTGTATGTTGATTTTTTATATTTGTTTTTGTGTCATAGACTTCACATACTTCAGAGAATCCTATTCTTTTTCCATAGGGTTTTAACTGAAAAAATGATTGTATCTGGCTCATCTACTCATATATAGTATTTCATTTCAGTTGAATTCTTCTTATAGTTTAGAAATCCTTATAATCATTTAGTTTTGAAAACCATTATCTGCAGCAGTTGCTCTAAATCTTCTCTCAGCTCCTTGTTCCCCAATCATTATTTCTTTGCTCATGGTCAACTAGTAGCTTTTAAATTTAATAGGATATTAATTTTTAATGAGATTTTTATGTATAGGGTCTATACTTAATCACTTTCAATTTATTCTTACTGTGATTTTGTCATTTATTTTAGCAGTCACTCATGTCCATTTTATTCATGATGAAACTGATATTCATGAAGATTTTATAATGACATGTTGAGAAGCAGTATAAGAACCAGGAAATGAATTCCTTTATTTTGGCTAAGTCAGATCTAATTTTAGTGCATGGCATCATAGACTGTTTTCCTACTCTTACAGTTGGAGTTCATCTTTGTTTTTCCTTAACTTTTCAAAGTTTTAAGTTACTTTTGATGTCAGATTGGTTTGTATTTCCCTCTGTCTATGTTTATACTACTTTTCTCTACTTCAAATGTCCTCCTTCTTAATTTAGTTGATCTAAATTCTCATGGCCCTTCCAGCCTGAGCTTTTCTCTTGTACCCTGTCTTGATTGCTCCCTACTGCTCTCTGTTCAAATGCTAGGTTCCCTGTGTTATGTCAGAGTCTAAAATTGGCTTCTTTTCTCATTTGATGTTTAACACACATCTCAGTTTTTTCCTCCACACTGTGAACCCCTTGTGAACATGGATCCCATCATAATAACAGCAATCATAAGCCACCAGTTCTTATACTTCATTTCCATTCTGTGTTAGCTTCAGTTATGCCTTTAGTATGAGTCTAGAAACTTCTATATCGTATTTCATGGGTGTCTCAGACAAGACTCCCACACCTCCAAGCATAATTTCCTTCCTTTTTTTCCAAATGTCCAAATAGCACTAATGCCTGGCAGAAGTTCTGCTACTGAATTTCAAGGATGCTGTTATCAACATGGATCATGTTATTTCATGTCACTGCAAAATTTCTGATAATATATCCCTCTTTAGAGGGTACAGACCTTTTGCAATAATGGAAGAAGCTCCTTCCAGTTTTGATATGGGTGCATTATTCCTTTATTGCTCTTTGAGGGTTGGGTGAAATGTTACTACAGTTTTTTCTTAACCGTAATTTTCATCCTCTTGCCCTTAGTTTCACTTAGTTGTTCATGAGGACCAGGATGGTGAGCAGTACATTTGGGGAGGGATGCTATACTCTGGATAATTTTGAATCCTAATTCATAGTTCTATGTACCAGGGCATGTCTCATAATATGAAGATTCCTGCCTGTCTTGGTCATTTTAGTCTGACTGACCAGTTTTCTTCTTTTGTTTAGCACTCTACCATCTAACTCAAGGTAACTTTCTGAATTCACAAAAATGTTAAAATTGCTTTTTTTCAGAGAGCACCTGTTTTTGGTCACTCTGTCCTTGCCAGCAATCTATGACCATAAACTGAATAATCAGGAGAAGCTTAAATTCTGATCACATTAACAAAGCTATCAGCTTAAGCCCATCTTAAATTAGTGAATGTTACCTGGGGGTCTGGACAAACAGTGCAATGCTTACCTTTGTGTATCTGTAGAACCTGGATCCAGTATTAATGAAGCATTGGCAACTGAAGAATTTACTTTTGAGGATTATGCATGGATAAATACATAAACATTGTTGAAAGCAAAACTTTCTCATGAAACGTATTAAAGCAAATTAAAATAATGAATTGGACTTAGTTTCTTTTTTTTTTTGCAAAGCTTAACTATTTTAAAGTACCTCAATTATTTGGATATTTTCAACCTATTCTGAAAATTGTGTTCATCATTCCACCTTTATTCACAGGGAGACCTGACCACAGTGTCTATGGCAGACTCAGGGCCTCACAGTAGGTAAAAATATATCTGGAATCTCTTGTATTTAGTCAGTGTGGTATTTCTGGAGAACTCTTTTCTCTCTTCTCTTGCATCCATATTTACTGTGCATGAAGACATCAATTGCTGCATCGTGTGATTTAGAGGGTATCACAGAGAAAGGAGGCGATCTAACTTCCCCATCCTCAGTTCAGTTCAGTTCATTCACTCAGTCGTCTCCGACTCTTTGCGACCCCATGAATTGCATCACGCCAGGCCACATGTCCATCACCAACTCCCGGAGTTCACTCAGACTCACGTCTATCGAGTCAGTGATGCCATCCAGCCATCTCATCCTCTGTCGTCCCCTTCTCCTCCTGCCCCCAATCCCTCCCAGCATCAGAGTCTTTTCCAATGAGTCAACTCTTTGCATGAGGTGGCCAAAGTGGAGTTTCAGTTTTAGCATCATTCCTTCCAAAGAAATCCCAGGGCTGATCTCCTTCAGAATGGACTGGTTGGATCTCCTTGCAGTCCAAGGGACTCTCAAGAGTCTTCTCCAACACCACAGTTCAAAAGCATCAATTCTTCGGCGCTCAGCCTTCTTCACAGCCCAACTCTCACATCCATACATGACCACAGGAAAAACCATAGCCTTGACTAGACGGACCTTAGTCAGAAAAGTAATGTCTCTGCTTTTGAATATGCTATCTAGGTTGGTCATAACTTTTCTTCTAAGGAGTAAGCGTCTTTTGATTTCATGGCTGCAATCACCATCTGCAGTGATTTTGGAGCCCCCAAAAATAAAGTCTGACACTGTTTCTACTGTTTCTCCATCTATTTCCCATGAAGTGATGGGACCGGATGCCATGATCTTCGTTTTCTGAATGTTGAGCTTTAAGCCACCTTTTTCACTCTCCTCTTTCACTTTCATCAAGAGGCTTTTGAGTTCCTCTTCACTTCCTGCCATAAGGGTGGTGTCATCTGCACATCTGAGGTTATTGATATTTCTCCCAGCAATCTTGATTCCAGCTTGTTTTTCTTCTAGTCCAGCATTTCTCATGATGTACTCTGCATATAAGTTAAATAAGCAGGGTGACAATATACAGCCTTGACGTACTCCTTTTCCTATTTGGAACCAGTCTGTTGTTCATGTCCAGTTCTAACTGTTGCTTCCTGACCTGTATACAGATTTCTCAAGAGGCTAGACAACACCTTACACAGAAGTAGTCAGTTTCTTTAAACCCTGATAAAATCTTTCTATTCAATTCTGGATCAAAGCATTTAGTTACAAGTTTTCATTTACTTACCAAGTGGATGATACTGACTTCACTTCAGGGTGAACTGTGAGAGGCTGAGTCTGATTTTTTACAAGAGTGAAAATATGAGAAAACTATGGAAAGTGAAGGGTGGGGCAGTTGATCATGGCGAAGGGTAAACTTTGTGAAAAGAGAATTTCAGAGATGTTCTAGACAAGCCTTGCCCACAGTAGTTGTTTACAGACATTTTTGGAATGATTTCATGCATTAATGATGTGTGTGTGTGTAGGGTCAGTCTGGACGGGTTGGCTCAAGGGACCTCAAAGCTTAGGGGCAAATTCAGACTTTATGTGCATGAAGGAGGTATTTGATCAGCAGAGAAAGATAGAAATGTTAGAATTAGTCAGAGACCGAAGACAACTTCACCCACTGGAGATTGTTCTCAGAGCTGTCTGCTCCTGTGCTCCCTCACACTATTCACACTGTCTCCATGGGAATCAGATCTGTTTAAGTAGCCAGAAATATCTCCTGCTGTCACCCTAATGGAATTCTTGCCAATTAGGGGGAATTAGTAGCCCTAGAAATCCAGTATCTATCTGTGACACCTCATTCCAGGTGTCAACTTTCTGCAGTGAGAGGATTTATGCCCAGGTTGTAAGATATACTGGCCCTCAGTGTTATGCGTGGAGGGAAGAGAGAAATTTCTGATAAGCTGTGCAAGGCAGCGTAACAATTGGAACAATTGCATCTTTGGGAGAGTAGTGATACCTGGGTACCCTCCAAGGAAAGTACCATTCCAAGGAGTGGGAAGTTACCATCTCTAGCTCAGCAGCCAGGGATGGGCATAGTAGCAACCTCAGACTTTTGAATGAATGGAATGTGTCATCAAGTGACTGTGGTTAGGAGTGGAGGAGAGGATCATCAGCAGATTAAAACTCACAGAGAACTTTCCAGGAATGAAAATATGGGACCATCAGAAAATGAAGGAGGATATTACTGAGTTTTTGACATTTTCGGTGGAAATAGCTCCAGAGTTTTCTGTCTTTCCTTTCACAGGTTGACACATCAGTGGTAAAGTCTCTCCATGGGAGAGCCCGTGTCACAGGAGTTTGATACTTGATATACCAGATGGCCTTTTCTTTTTGTTGCCAATGAATAATGAGCATTTGAGTAGTTCCACTTCTCAGTATTGGAAATATCACAGATTCTGGATTATTCTTCTGCATATCTTAAAGAAGTATCATTCTGCAATACTGGCCACTATATGAAAGGAGAAAAACAGTCTTACTAAAGAAGCTCAAATTCTGTACAACTCACATACATTTCACTTTCATGCATTGGAGAAGGAAATGGCAACCCACTCCAGTGTTCTTTCCTGGAGAATCCCAGGGACGGGGGAGCCTGGTGGGCTGCTGTCTATGGGGTCGCACAGAGTCGGACATGACTGAAGCGACTTAGCAGCAGCAGCAGCAGCAGCGCATACATTTCTTGAAAAATCTTCTCTTATGACATCAAGTGCAGTAATGTGCCTTCTTTTCATTTATTTCCTTTGTGGTTCTGAATGCTACTCTGAGGGCACCACTTAAAGAACTTTTTATGGAACCAATCAGAAGGCCATCTGTGCTCATGCAGTCACAGAGGGGTTGGGTCATGCACCCAGAGGAAGCTGGGCCACTGCCCTGTATTCGCTGAAGTCTCGGTCTGATGCCAAACTTTGGACTCACTAAGCTCACAGTTTTCAGTTAACCAGAAAGTCAACTTTATTAGGAGGCACACAGGATCCTCTTCAGGGCCGTGGTTGAAATTTCTCACTTAAGTCAATCATTGAAAGCCTGGAAGAAGGTATTATTAGGTTGTTAGTCACTAATCATATCTGACTCTTTTGTGACCCCATGGACTGTAGCTCACCAGGCTCCTCTGTCCATGGGATTTTCCATAGAAGAATATTGGAGTGGGTTGCCATTTCCTTCTCCAGGGCATCTTCCCAACCCAGGGATTAAACCTGGGTCTCCCACATTGTAGGCAGCTTCTTTACCACCTGAGCCACCAAGGTTAGCTGGGGCAGAAAAGGGAGAATAGGAAATGGATTAAAATAACTAATCTGCTGAAAAAGGGACATTTTCCTAATGACCATATGGGACTGTGAAGGCCCTTTAGGAATTCTCAGTGGCTCGGAGGTATGACATATCACTGAACTCCAGGTCATTTTCTAGTGTAGATGAGAGTTTTTCTTTATACATCAAGATTGTCCTTTACATTGATTAAATGAGAGGAGATAACCCCACCTAGGAAAATTATTGGGCCTTGGTTTTGCAGTGTTTCTATAGTTCAAGCATACAATGAATTTTTAAATACTAAGTTAAAAAGTTAATAGTTCAAGAATATAATGAATTAGTATTAATAATTTCTGCCATATGTTATTAGAATGTCTAAAGTCAATTTAGACATTTCTTTTTGATTTCTTATCTGAGATATGTTAGATCACATTGTCAACATTTGAATGGACTTGCATACAACTAAAAAACACAGAGGACGTACATGTCTCTTAATTTAATTAACGCCGTGTATGGCCAACAGATATTTGTTCATTGGGTGCTTCCTCATTTTGCTATCGTGTGCTTGGTACTGACAGCTGATGGGCTTCCTGATAAATAATACATGTTTCTTGTCATTCATTTAAGCCCTCCTAGATGGAAATTAGGGGCTTCCCTGATAGCTCAGTTGGTAAAGAATCCACCTGCAGTGTGCCTGGCTTCAACCCCTGGGTTGGGAAGATTCCCTGGAAAAGAGAAAGGCTACCCACTCCAGTATTCTGGCCTGAAGAATTCCATGAACTGCATAGTCCATGGGGTCACAAAGAGTCGGATACAACTGAGCGACTTTCACTAACTCACTGGATGGAAATAGGCATTATTTTTGCAATTTTATCCTTTGAGAGACAGTAAATCCAGTCCTAACTCATTCTTTAATATTTGAATTCATGTTAGCGAATTGATACCTCATTTCTAAGAAGCAAACATTTCCCCTTGTAATAGAAGTCAGTTGGGCTTGATTTTTATGTTGTTTGGAAAATGTTGTTCATGGACTGTATTGCATCTGTAAATAAGAGGTATACATGAGATGAGAGCCTTAACGTTACTGACATTTTTGAACTTCATGTTATTTGTGAGAGAACTCTTTCTATGTAGTTGCCAAGGAAACAGGTGGTTGAGTGATGGCAGTTTTATGTAGCCTTATTGGGAGTCGCTTCCCTGATAGCTCAGTTGGAAAAGAATCCTCCTGCAATGTGGGAGAACCGGGTTCAATCCCTGGGTTGGGAAGATCCCCTGGAAAAGCGAAAGGCTTCCCACTCCAGTATTCTTGGGTTTCCCTTGTGACTCAGCTGGTAAAGAATCCATCTGCAATGTGGGAGACCTGAGTTTGATTCCTGGGTCGGGAAGATCCCCTGGAGAAGGGAAAGGCTACCCACTCCAGTATTCTGGCCTGGAGAATTCCATGGACTATATATCATGGGGTCACAAAGAGTCGGACACGACTGAGCGACTGAACTGAACTGAACTGAACTGATACAGTTGCAAAGAGTCAGACAGGACTGAGTGACTTTCACTTTCACTTTCACTGTTGGGAGTAGGAGAAAGGAAGGGTTAGGTGAATGAGGTTTCTTTTCAATCCTCCAGTTCATCCAGGGTGGTTCTACTTTACTCACTTCTGTTTTTGTCTTTATATAAGTTTTTAAAATATAATGCTGTAAGTTCATTATCTTTGGATATTGCACATTTGTACATTGAATAGTGTGAAGTGAAACAGAAGGTGGGAAGTATAAGTGATCATATATAAGTAATGAAGTCATAGAATATCAATGCTGATTAGGCTGATAAGTTAAAAATATGTGTATTATCCCTTAAGAAACAATTGAAACAACAATAAAAATTTATATGGCTAATTGTCCTTTAGAAAAAATAATAAATAGTTGTAAAACTATGAATGATGCTATGAAGTAAAGGCAATTCCTAACCATATATTTGTTGAACAGACCTGAGGGCCTCTTCTATTTTTGTGAAGAGAAGTGCTAATATCTTGCTTTCCTACAACACAGATTTATTCAGAGTTAAAACATGTTTGCAGAAGTTCGATCTGGTTTAACATTTTTTTTTTCTTATATGAGGAAATGAAATTGGCTTATAGAAGATGAGACCATTGCAGAGCATGGTATTCATGCTTTAGGTTTTTCTGATGTTCACAATTTAATTTATGCCACCAACCAGGCATCAAACAGAAGAACTGTGAAGAGTTTCACGTTATTAGTGTGTATAATGTATTCAGTTCAGTTCAGTCGCTCAGTCGTGTCCGACTCTGCGACCCCATGAATCGCAGCACGCCAGGCCTCCCTGTCCATCACCAACTCCCGGAGTTCACTCAGACTCACGTCCATCGAGTCCGTGATGCCATCCAGCCATCTCATCCTCTGTCATCCCCTTCTCCTGCCTCCAATCCCTCCCAGCATCAGAGTCTTTTCCAGTGAGTCAACTCTTCCCATGAGGTGGCCAAAGTACTGGAGTTTCAGCTTTAGCATCATTCCCTCCAAAGAAATCCCAGGGCTGATCTCCTTCAGAATAGACTGGTTGGATCTCCTTGCAGTCCAAGGGACTCTCAAGAGTCTTCTCCAACACCACAGTTCAAAAGCGTCAATTCTT
Source organism: Budorcas taxicolor (assembly GCF_023091745.1). Classification (NCBI taxonomy): domain Eukaryota; kingdom Metazoa; phylum Chordata; class Mammalia; order Artiodactyla; family Bovidae; genus Budorcas; species Budorcas taxicolor. Next base: position 76,187,733 of record NC_068914.1, read on the forward strand.
CGGCTCTCAGCTTTCTTCACAATCCAACTCTCACATCCATACATGACCACTGGAAAAACCATAGCCTTGACTAGACGGACCTTTGTTGGCAAAGTAATGTCTCTGCTTTTGAATATGCTATCCAGGTTGGTCATAACTTTTCTTCCAAGGAGTAAGCGTCTTTTAATTTCATGGCTGCAGTCACCATCTGCAGTGATTTTGGAGCCCCCCAAAATAAAGTCTGACACTGTTTCCACTGTTTCCCCATCTATTTCCCATGAAGTCATGGGACCAGATGCCATGATCTTCGTTTTCTGAATGTTGAGCTTTAAGCCAACTTTTTCACTCTCCACTTTCACTTGTATGGGGATGCCACAATAGGTATTTCAATAAATATTTATTGCTTGAAGGTATAATTGAATGTACTCTGATAGTGGAAATTATGGTGGTGAATAATACACAGTTGACCACCCCACTCCAGTACTCTTGCCTGGAAAATCCCATGGACAGAGGAGCCTGGTAGGCTGCAGTCCATGGGGTCGCCAAGAGTCGGACACGACTGAGTGACTTCACTTTCACTTTTCACTTTCATACATTGGAGAAGGAAATGGCAGCCCACTCCAGTGTTCTTGCCTGGAGAATCCCAGGGACGGGGGAGCCTGGTGGGCTGCCGTCTATGGGGTCGCACGGAGTCAGACACGACTGAAGTGACTTAGCAGTAGCAGACCCTTGAAAAAAGTGGAGTTAAGGGTGAGAGAACAAACCCTCCTCACAGTCGAAAACCAGTATTTGTTTAGTTGCTCAGTTGCGTCTGACTCTTTGCGACCCCACAGACTGTAGCCCACCAGGCTCCTCTGTCAATGGGGATTCTCCAGGCTAGAATAGTAGAGTGGGTTGCCATGCCCTCCTCCAGGGATCGAACCCAGGTCTCCAGCACTGCAGGAGGATTCTTTACCATCCGAGCCACCAGGGAAGTCCAAAAACTAGTATATTTGGCCCTTTATATCCTTGGTTCCACATCAGCAGATTAAACCAAATGGGGATTGTGTACTACTATAGTAGTATCTAGTGAAAAAAATCTGCATGTAAGGGAACCCATGTAGTTCAAACCCATATTGTTCAAGTGTCAACTGTAAAACCAGGAAAGAATGAAGGGTATTAAAATAAGATTCCCAAGGACAGATACAAGGGGAATAGCATCACCTAAAGAGGTAGTTTAAAAAGTGGAAACTGCAAATAGACTGGTGGAGTTGTCTTTAGAATCAGGAGAGAGAGCCAGGAGATTCAAAAAGCAAAGTCTCTGAACTTTCCTGGTGGTCCAGTTGTTAAGACTTCACTGTCCACTGTAAGGCGTGTGGGTTCAAACTCTCAGGGAGCTAAGATCTGGCATGCTTTGTGGCTAAAATAGAAAAACATAGAACAGAAGCACTTGTGTAGCAAATTCAATAAAGACTTTAAAAAAAAGGTACATATAAAAAATGTGTTTTTTTTTTTTTGAAAAAGCAAAGTTTCAAGAGAAAGACATCATCTGTAGTGCCAAACTGTATCAATGCAATTAGGATGGAAGAATCTAGAGGCATTAGGTGAAGAATTATCCCTTGAGACTAAGTCCACTGCTTTAAATAAGTTTTTTTCTGATGCTCCTCACCCAAATTATTTTATTATCTATCATCAACTGGCTTAAAGCTCAACATTCAGAAAATGAAGATCATGGCATCTGGTCCCATCATTTCATGGGAAATAGATGGGGAAACAGTGGAAACAGTGTCAGGCTTTATTTTTGGGGGCTCCAAAATCACTGCAGATGGTGATTGCAGCCATGAAATTAAAGATGCTACTGCTTGGAAGGAAAGTTATGACCAACTTAGCATATTGAAAAGCAGAGACATTACTTTGCCAACAAAGGTCCGTCTAGTCAAGGCTATGGTTTTTCCAGTGGTCATGTATGGATGTGAGAGTTGGACTGTGAAGAAGGCTGAGTGCCGAAGAATTGACGCTTTTGAATTTTGGTGTTGGAGAAGACTCTTGAGAGTCCCTTGGACTGCAAGGAGATCCAACCAGTCCATTCTGAAGGGGATCAGCCCTGGGATTTCTTTGGAAGGAATGATGCTAAAGCTGAAACTCCAATACTTTGGCCACCTCATGGGAAGAGTTGACTCACTGGAAAAGACTCTGATGCTGGGAGGGATTGGGGGCAGGAGGAGAAGGGGATGACAGAGGATGAGATGGCTGGATGGCATCACTGACTCGATAGACGTGAATTTGAGTGAACTCCGGGAGTTGGTGATGGACAGGGAGGCCTGGTGTGCTGCGATCCATGGGGTCACAAAGAGTCGGACACAACTGAGCGACTGAACTGAACTGAACTGAGTTCTACTAGTACTCTGTGCACTGAGTGTGAAATTGAAATTACACTATTGTGATATAATAGTTAAGTGTTTATATATCCGCTGTTCTCTTTTAAAGGCAATGTCTCTTTTAAATGCTGTGTCTTTATTCATGTTTGTGTCTTGACAGTACCTCGATGGTGAATCACCTTTACCCTCTATGAAAATCACTTTAACAGATAGGAGAGAGATACGGCTGAAGGCAGTAGAGTTGAGAGGGGATTGCTATTTATTTTATTTTTAAATATGAGTAACATGGGCACATGGATACTTGTAGAAATGAAAATGTAACCAAATGCAGATTTGTGTACCCGACACATAGTGAGGCCAAACAATACAGAAACATTGGAGTTTGGAGCAGAGAAAAGTTGATTGCAGGACTGTGCAAGGAAATTGGTGGCTCCTGTCCCCCAAACCCTGAATCCTTCAAAGGCTCTCAGCAAAGCATTTTTAAAGGCCAGGCGAAGGAGGGGCATGGTGGTGGTTGCAAACTTCTTGGTGCAGGAATCATTTGTTCTTGCATCTGTCCACGTAGGTCAAGTCATATAAACAGTAACGAAATGAATCTTATTCTTTATTCTGCAGCTTTTTATCTCTATATGAATGTGATCTCGGAGAGGCAGCACTGAGCAGTGGCTTGAAGTGAGACTATAATTCCCTCCCAGGAATTGGACCTACGTAGCACAGAGTTGGAAACGACTGAGCGACTTTGCTTTCACTTTTTACTTTGACGCACTGGAGAAGGAAATGGCAACCCACTCCAGTGTTCCTGCCTGGAGAATCCCAGGGACGGGGGAGCCTGGTGGGCTGCCGTCTATGGGGTTGCACAGAGTCGGACACGACTGAAGGGACTTAGCAGCAGCAGCAGCAGCAGCTGGATGAAAACCGGAAATCCTAGCTGCCAGCCTACCAGGGGCTAGAGGCTAGAAGCAAAGTTGCTCCCGTTGAAAAATACATTTCTCAAGGAGGAAAACTGTAAAAGCAGGTATAAAGTTTGTTATTAGAGACATAGCACAACAAGTGGGAGAGCACATAGAGAAACATTTTGTTTAGTTAAGACAGAAGCAAGGCAGAGATACACGCTCTAGAGAGTAAGGATGTGGGCTTCCCCCCTAATGAGGAGGAGCAGAGTAAAGAAGTAGTTAAGTCACTTACATGGGGCAGTTCTGCCGGGTCTTTGTTTATCTTTGGCCAAGTTGTTCTGGGTCTTTGTTTACATTTGGCCAATTATCTAGTTTCTTTTTCCACCCCTAATCGTCCCGAGGGTCCTCTCCAATATGTGTGCACAACTTTTTTCCAAGATGGATTCTAGCCCAGGGGCCTTTGGTCGTGGATTGCCATCACTAACTCTGGGTGATGCCCCCCTCCTTAATACATAGAAGAACTTTACAAAAAAGATCTTCACGACCAAGATAATCATGATGGTGTGATCACTCACCTAGAGCCAGATCCTGGAATGTGAAGTCAAGTGGGCCTCAGAAAGCATCACTATGAACAAAGCTAGTGGAGGTGATGGAATTCCAGTTGAGCTGTTTCAAATCCTGAAAGATGATGCTATGAAAGTGCTACACTCAATATGCCAGCAAATTTGGAAAACTCAGCAGTGGCCACAGGACTGGAAAATGTCAGTTTTCATTCCAATCCCAAAGAAAGGCAATGCCAAAGAATACTCAAACTACCCCATAATTGCACTCATCTCACACGCTAGTAAAGTAATGCTCAAAATTCTCCAAGCCAGGCTTCAGCAGTATGTGAACCATGAACTTCCAGATGTTCAAGCTGGTTTTAAAAAAGGCAGAGGAACCAGAGATCAAATTACCAACACCCGCTGGATCATGGAAAAAGCAAGAGAGTACCAGAAAAACATCTATTTCTGCTTTATTGACTATGCCAAAGCCTCTGACTGTGTGGATCACAATAAATTGTGGAAAATTCTGAAAGAGATGGGAATACCAGACCACCTGACCTGCCTCTTGAGAAATCTGTATGCAGGTCAGGAAGCAACAGTTAGAACTGGACATGGAACAACAGACTGGTTCCAAATAGGAAACCTGTCCAGGCTGTATATTGTCACCCTGCTTATTTAACTTCTATGCAGAGTATAATGTGAGAAACGCTAGGCTGGAAGAAGCACAAGCTGGAATCAAGATTGCCAGGAAAAATATCAATAACTTCAGATACACAGATGATGCCACCTTTATGGCAGAAAGTGAAGAGGAACTCAAAAGCCTCTTGATGGAAGTGAAAGAGGAGAGTGAAAAACTTGGCTTAAAGCTCAACATTCAGAAAACAAAGATCATGGCATCTGGTCCCATCACTTCATGGCATATAGATGGAGAAACATTGATAACAGTGTCAGACTTTATTTTTTGGGGCTCCAACATCACTATAGATGGTGATTGCAGCGATGAAATTAAAGCATGCTTACTCCTTGCAAGGAAAGTTATGACCAACCTTGATAGCATATTGAAAAGCAGAGACATTACTTTGCCAAAAAGGTCCATCTAGTCAAGGCTATGGCTTTTCCTGTGGTCATGTATGGATGTGAGAGTTGGACTGTGAAGAAGGCTGAGTGCCAAAGAGTTGATGCTTTTGAAGTGTGGTGTTGGAGAAGACTCTTGAGAGTCCCTTGGCCTGCAAGGAGATCTAATCAGTCCATTCTAAAGGAGATTAGTCCTGGGTATTCTTTGGAAGGACTGATGCTAAAGCTGAAACTCCAGTACTTTGGCCACCTCATGCGAAGAGATGACTCATTAGAAAAGACTCTGATGCTGGGAGGGATTGTGGGCAGGAGAAGAAGGGGATGACAGAGGATGAGATGGCTGGATGGCATCACTGACTCGATGGACGTGAATTTGAGTAGACTCTGGGAGTTGGTGTTGGACAGGGAGGCCTGGCGTGCTGCAATTCATGGGGTCGCAAACAGCTGCACATGACTAAGCGACTGAACTGAACTGAGTCTTTCTTTGCATGTGCAGGGTCTCCTTTGCCCCAGGAAGGGGAAATATGTGACCTTTTAATCTTTTACTCAAACTGGGTTTAGTCCCTCCCTTGTCCTTGCCATAACTGTAATCTTAAAGTAGCCACAAGAAACAAAGCCTGGCTGTTTTTTTTTAATCCACAGAGGTGAGGCCACTCAGATAAGATGGATGGTCATATTTTGAGGTCAGCATATAAGCACAGAGCTGAAATCAAGTTGAAGCACAGTAAAGAGTTGTATATTATAGAATTTGAGATCAAATTATTATATGATTTATTAACAAATGCTAATGTTTCCTATTATGTCAGGGACTGAGATTTGAGAGGAAGATTTGAGCTCAGTACCAAGGAAAGAGAAGGATGGGACAATGGCAAATATTGGGGAAGAGACTGAGTTAAGAGAAGTTTTTTTTGCTTAGAGTAAGGATAATGAGGATTGCAGAGTTTCAAGAACTATTTAGTTGATAAAATTGGAAGGACATGGTGGTAGCTGGTATGGGAAGTGAGGGAGAAAGAAGAGGAGGGTGACTACTAGGTTTCCCAACTTGGGTGCTGAATGGATAGTATCACTAATGACTGAGATACCAAATTCAAGAAATTAACTTAAGGGGGAAATAATATATTTTAAGCTTGTTGATAACAGGGACATCAATGGGATGTAAAGAGTGAGATATCAAGAATCCAAATGAATAAAGACAAAAACTCTAGGAAGGATTCTAGTCTGGGATGCATGCTTTGGCATTAGGCTGGAAATTAAACCACAAGATTGTCTCTGAACTCCTACTGAGAGTGAGTAGAATGAGGTAAACCATGAACAATGAACAGAATCTTAGAGTATGCCAACATTAAGGAATGGGCAGAAGAGCATTTCTAATGGCCATAGTCAAATATAGCCGAGAGCTTTGGAACAATAAATGTTGCAAAAGACTATAGGATTTTGCACTTAAGCTATTTTGAAGCTAGAACTGCTTTTGGACTTGGGGTTAGGTGGTGAATATATATTAGGTTTATCACATTTCACCCTGGTAGCAAATAACCTCAAACCCTCAATGAATTAAAACAAATATTTATGTCTTGCTGATGAGTATGGTGTCCATCTTGGATTGGTTCTGGTCTGGCTGAGCTCATTTGGGATCAGATTCAGCTCAGCTCTGTGTGTCTCTCATTCTGGTACCCAGGATGAGCATCGGTAGCTATCTGGAGTGGCTATTTTTGTGGCAGAGGGTAAGCACTTAGGAAGCAAATTGAAAGGCACAGTCCCTTACATTTTCTACTAAGAGTGGTACACTGTCAGTTCTACTCACATTTCACTCGTCAAAGCAACCCAAATGTCCAAGTCCCATTCAGTAGGAGTGGGAAATCATGACAATCCTAGAAGTAGAGGGAGGTGAATATCAGTATTTGATGAACAGTAGGCCAAGGGGACGACAGAGGATGAGATGGCTGGATGGCATCACTGACTCAATGGACGTGAATTTGAGTGAACTCTGGGAGTTGGTGATGGACAGGGAGGCCTGGCGTGCTGGAGTTCATGGGGTCGCAAAGAGTTGGACACGACTGAGTGAGTGAACTGAACTAAACTGAAACCTGTCTAAATATAGTTGGCAAACATGGGTAAAAGGGAAGGTCAGATACTCTTTAAGAAGTTGAAAAATAGCCAATAATCATTAACAATTAGTATGGGCTTCCCTGGTGGCTCAGATGGTAAAGAATGCGCCTGCAATGTGGAAGACCTGGGTTCGATCCCTGGGTGGAGAAGATCCCCTGGAGGAGGGAACTGCAGCCCACTCCAGTATGCTTGCTTGGAGAATCTCAATGGACAGAGGATCCTGGTGGGCTACAGTCCATGGGGTTGCAAAGAGTCAGACATGACTGAGTGACTAAGCACAGCACAGCAATATGGGTCAAGTACTATTTTAAGGTTTTAATGTATTAAGGGTATACTTTAATCAATATAACCAACCTATAAATAGGTAATATTATCAACCTATTTTATAGATTAGGAAACCAAGGCAGGAAAGGTTCAGCATCATGCTCAAAGTCATTTAAGTAAAAATATCAGAGCATAGGACCATGAGTGAGTGATAGTCACTCAGTCGTGTCTGACTCTTTGGGACCCCATGGATTGTAGCCTGCCAGGCTCCTTTGTCCATGGAATTCTCCAGGCAAGAATACTGGAGTGGGTTGCCACTGAGTTTCAGTTAAAGCAAAAGACTGCTGCCTAATCCCCAGAGACAAGGACAGCATACTCACCTTTCTCCTACTCTAAATCAGGGAGTCTTATTATCTTTTAAGTGCTTTTTGAGGTTCATCAGCAGAAAAGATCTTGGCCTTTATTTCTATGACTGAACTCATTTTCAGTTATCTGTATGCACACCACAAAGTTCATCATCTTTGTTTCTTGGCTATAAATGCAAGATGTTTTCCATAATATCAGTACCATCATACCTTTGCTTGATGGGCTGTGTATGTTATTTTTTTAAAATCTGTAGCCTCAGGAGTGGAACTATATAACTTTATTTTTTATGTATGACAATAATTTATCTTTCAAACTGTCATTTAGGTGTGATACAGAAGCTTAGTCGAGTTCTTTGATTATGAAGGCAATGACATTTAGTAATTTCTCATTTAAAATTTAAAACTTATTATAATTCATGATTTTCACCTTTTTGTCTCTTTCCAGGCGTTAGTGTTATGCTCCTGGTCTGGCATGGACTGTGACGTTTTTGAGGAGTAGCATCTGTTTCTCAGCGTTTGTCCTTGTCCTCTGCTGTTCTTCTACTCCACAAGTAAGTCATCCCTTCTTGTTCTCAGGCATTTCCCCCGCCCCTCTCTCTCTGGGAAATCTATCATGATGTGAATCTTCCCCATTCATTTTCTGGCAAGACTGGGCATTCTGATTCTTCTCATTCAACTGCATCTTACTCCCCTCATGGGACACTTTGCAGGCATTTGCTCTCTCATATTAAGCTTAGAGCCTTGGACCTCTAATAGGGAGCTATTCTCCCCCTCCCTTCCCGTGCATTCTAAGATCAAGGAAAGTCAGGAGAATGTCTCCTGGTCACTTACTTTGTGGAGGGACCTATACAAATCAAAATGGAGCCTAATAAGTGCTTTCTGCTCCTGTAACTCAGTTTGCCTCTTACATGATCCTGTAGATCATGTAGTTTTGGGGAAATGGAAACTTACAACCATGCTAGGAACTTAAGCTTATCTCACTCACCCTGCTTCTTGCAATTACCCAGTCCCTGTAATCTTGCTTAGCCATGCTTGTCTGTGTGAAGGTCAGGCAGTTCCCCACCCCCCTCCCCATCCTGCGTGCCTAAAGTAACCAATAGAAGATATAGAATGCAAACCCAGAATTGGGATTCCATAAGGGAATGGTACACCAACAGTTGGGGCTCAGAGCTTGGAGTGTTGACTCCTCTGGGCCACCAGTGTAATAAACCTGAGTTCTCCAACGCTCTTGAGTGTTGCTTGGTTTCTCAACAGCCAGTTTCTGCAACAACATCTAATCATTCATACTGCCTTTTCTGGAATTGGTTGGAGTGTAACTCCTTTGTCCAAGGGATTCTTCAGGCAAGAATACTGGAGTGGGTTGTCATTTCCTTCTCCCGGGGATCTTCCTGACCCAGGTTCAAACTCTGGTCTTTTGGCATCATATGCCGAGTCTTTACCATCTGAGTCACCAGGAAAACCCCCTTGGTTGTTATACAAGACCAGAAAAATCTCTGTAGTTAATTCTCACAGGGATTTACATCTTTCTGATCTACACATAGAAGGAGGACTCAGTTCTCCTTCACATTTACATCTCCAAACTTAAAGAAGGGGGAATATTTAGTACACATAAATGTCTCAAATATTTTCCAAGGATGGAAGGCAGAATGACAAGAGACCCATATTCTAAATACTAACTCTCCTGAATTTTCTCTTTTCTCTCCTTCCCTGTTTAGTGAGGGAATGCCTAGTTGCGTTCTCTTTAAAATGTTTTTGACCTTTTCAACTTAAGATTCCAAAGATTTTTATGTCTTTCTTCTCTGTTTTCTCTATAATTGGGCAAGAGGTGTGGATTTAGGGGAGTAAGTGAATTAAAGGATAAGTTGGAAGGAAATATCACTGTTCTATTAATACTTTTCAACACATCCTCTCAAATGCTTTCCAGTTGTTCATTGCCACTTGATCTGCTCACTAGATTCATGATAGTGATAGATCAGTTATTATAATATCATAACAGCAATCAAGCTTATCACACAAATGCTCATTTCCCTAGCTATTCATGCAATGACTTTCACTTCTTTCATATATTTAATTGCTATAGATATCATTTGCTTTTTATAACCTGTTGACAAAATTGATTGAGAAGTCCTATTTCTCTTCTGTTTTTATGTTTTATTCTCTTCTATTTTTCTTTACAATTTTGCCATTTCTTATAGACAAGAATGCTAAAGTTTTGAAGGGATGTATTTACCTCTGAAGACTGTTTTTCAGTTCCAAAATTCTTTGAATGGATTAACTTATGCTGGGAAGGCTGGAAACTGGAGTTCATTTTGGTTGACAATTTGGTAACACAAATCAAATTAAACTATACCGAAACCAAACCAAACCAAATGAAATTTAGAGTAGCTCACCTTAGAGTGGTGGGAAAAAGGACAGGTTTTAAATGTGCTAAGACATCTATATGTGTTTTCCTGCTCAATCTCACCTCTTCTTTTTTCTGTTTATGTCCTCTAGAGGCATCAGTCTGAATGAGACTGATGACTGGGCCAAATACTGGGAAGGGTTGGAGCAAGAGAAATCGCATCATTGCTAGTGCTGTTGTCCTATCTTTCACGCTTTTCCTTTTCCTTTTGGGAGTTGATGGATACTTTCTGGGTGTATGGAAAAATATATGAAAGTTAATTAATTTAAAGTATTGTTTATTTCATTCACTTAAGTGAGAAATAAATCTAATCCAGTAAATCAGAATTAAGGTAGAAAAGCCTAAGCTTTCTGAAAATTCCGCTGATTTCTGTCTGTAAACCATTATTATCACATTAAAGATGATTGTTCCTGGGCCAAGGTTGGAACTGTGATTTCCTGGCTTATTTCCTCTCCCACATTCATCCTTACCACAAGCAATGCAGTCCTTCTTAAAAGGACTCTTAGATTTTTTGTTGGATTGCTCTCATGGATATGAGATTTAGTATAGATATCTAGGAGCAGAGTGCCAAAAAGTGACTTGAAGTCCTTTAGATTCCCTATCTTTTCAGCACCTTCATTCTTTTTTAAAAATTAATTTATTTATTTTAATTGGCAGCTTATTACTTTACAGTATTGTGAGCACCTTCATTTTTTAATCACAGATGTATTTTCACATGTGGGAGAAAGTGACAATTTAGATTAGGATTAACATATATTGTTGTTCTTTATTTGCTAAGTCATGTCTGACTCTTTTGTGACCTTGTGGACTGTAGCCTGCCAGCCTCTTATATGCTACTACGTATAAAATAGATAATTAGCAAGGAACATCCAGTAGTATACAGAAGTATAGCACAGGGAACTATACTCAGTATTCTGTAATGACCTGTATGGGGAAAGAAGCTGAAAAAAATGAATACATATATGTATAACTGATTCACTTTGCTGTACCCCTGAAACTAGCACAACCTTGTAAATCAACTCTACTCCAATAAAAAGAAACTTCTGTTCACAGTCTGTCATGAAATATGTTGCAGTTTGCTACACCTTTTATATTTTTCAGATTCTTCACTGTCAGGCAAGATTTTTGGAAGGCCAGAGATAGGAAGCATTCTAAGAGCGGGAGGTCATATGACTATTCTGGTTGGGGACTTTACCTGGCCTTTTATTTTTCCATCGGTGAACCAGGAAATGAAGTGTTAACGTGTTTTAAAGGTCTTTAAGTATAAATTAAATTTATTTTCACTTATTTACTTTTTGACCACCCTGCACAGAATGCTGGATCTTAGTTTCCCAACCATGCACCCTGCAATGGAAGTACAAATTCTTAACCACTGGATTGCCAGGGAAGTCCAAAGTATAAATTAAAGGGTAACCCAAGATGATGACTGAATTAAGAGGCACTATTCTCTATTTTAGGCTTCCCTGGTGGCTCAGAGGTTAAAGCATCTGCCTGCAATGCAGGAGACCTGGGTTCAATGCCTGGGTTGGGAAGATCCCCTGGAGAAGGAAATGGCAACCCACTCCAGTATTCTTGCCTGTGGGCTACAGTCCATGGGGTCGCAGAGTCAGACATGACTGAGTGACTTCACTTTCACTTTCACATTTTCTATTTTATGACCAAGATTTAAGAATTTGTTTTCTAAGTGTTAATGGAAGAGGTATCAATGTTATTATGAGTCTGTTAATTTATTAGCACCTGTCCTGATTTGTGAGGAGGAACACTTTTTCACTGACTCCAGCAATGGCTCTCTAGGTCTTTCATGTATTCAGTTCTGGGCTTCTTTCAGATCTCAGAGAAGAAGCTGTTTATGCTTTAGTATCCAGTAAAATAGCTATTAGAAGTTTAGAAGTTTCCTCTGGGTCTCCTAGCCAAGTACACAAGGATGAAGCATCCACTGATACAGCAGTATAGGCTCAGTTCAGCTCGCAAAATTTAGAGGCAAGCCCTCCCAAACAGTGAGAGCAACAGTCAGGAAAAAGGGAAGAATGAGTTCAATAAATGGGCTGTCCCATTGAAATACAATACTTGAAACTGTGATGTAGATGTACACTTGGCCGGATTGTGATCTGTCAGTCCAAGTTAGTTACATAGTTCTTCATTAATTTTGTTAAGAAGTTGTAAAACTTAACATTGCCTTCTTCAAAAACACATCTCCCTACCAATGTGTGAGAGACAATGGTGATATGCTTCCACAAGTAGTAGAGATCGTACTTGCGAATATGTTTTTGGTGTAGTTTAATTTGCTTATTTATTGAAGGTGTAGTTGACAAGGTGTAGTTAACATTACTGTATTCTGCACTAAAATTTTTTTATAAGGTAGAACTCATGTTAGGTGTTTTTGAGATGGTATCAAAAGAAATGATTAAGTATACTCATCTTAAAGGTACAGCTTGATGGATTTTGATATATGTGTGCAACTCAACACAGATCAAGATACAGAACCTTCCATCAGTTTAGGAAACTCCCTCATGCTGCTTCCCAGTCAGTCCATTCCCCATTGATAGCCATTATCCTGATTCTGCTAATAAATGTACTAATGTTACTTTTCCAGTCAGTCTTTAACATCATGTGAAAGTGAAACTGTTAGCTGCTCAGTCATGTCCGACTCTTTGTGACCCTGTGGGCTGTAGCCCGCCAGGCTCCTCTGTCCATGGGACTCTCCAGGCAAGAATACTGGAGTGGGCAGCCATTCCTTTCTTCAGGGGATCTTCCCTACCCAGACATTGAACCTTAGGTCTCCTACACTGCGGGCAGATTCTTTACTATCTGAGTCAACTTTAATGTCATATAAATGAAATTATAAAATATACACTCTTCATGACTGGCTTCTGTTACACAATATCCATGAACTTCATCTATTTGTTGTTTCCAGTTTTTTAAATTGGTATATATAGTACTCCATTGTATAAATATACTATATGTACGAGTTTATTTACTCATTATGCAGGTGGTAGATATTTGGGTTTATTACATATTTTGGTTATAGTGAATAAAATTATCACAAACATTCTAATAATGTCTTTGCTGGATAATTAAATTCGTTTCTTTTCATATGTATGTAGGAGTATAATTAATAGATCTTAGATATGTGGTTTTGATTTACCACAAATTTCCCCTAAATGATTGAACCAGTTCACATTCTCACTATCAATGTTTGTGAGCTCATTTGTGCCACTTCCTCATCAAGACTTGAAGACTTTGAGTGTTTTAGATTTTTACTATTTAGAATGGTTTCATTTATATACAGCTTAAGAAAGAAAGTGAAAGTGAAGTCACACAGTCATGTCCAACTCTGTGTGACCCCATGGACTGTAGCCCACCAGGCTCCTCCATCCATGGGATTTTCCAGGCAAGAGTACTGGAGTGGATTGCCATTTCCTTCTCCAGGGGGTCTTCCTGACTCAGGAATCGAACCCCAGTCTCCCGCATTACAGTCAGATGCTTTACCCTCTGAGCCACCAGGGAAGCCCATATACAGCTTAAGAGCTTGCTAAACTCATAGTTCCCTTCCTTTTATCTTTGTTTTGTGTTGTGTTGAAGTGGCAAGGCTGAGGATGAAACCTTATATATAAGGATGGCAAAGCAAATGGATGGAAGGAATCTGAATCACTGATGATTTTATTTAGATATTCAACCAATTCTAGAACCATCTGTCTCCATGAAAGTGAAAGTGTTAGTTGCTCAGTTATGTCTGACTCTTTGTAACCCTGTAGACTGTGGCCTACCAGGCCCCTCTGTCCATGGAGTTCTCCAGGTGAGAACACTGAAGTGGGTAGCCATTCCCTTCCAGGGAATCTCCCCAACCTGGATCAAACCTGGGTCTCTCCTGCACTGTAGGCAGATTCTTTACCATCTGAGCCACCAGGGAACCCAATAGCTATTGATAATTCAGTGATAAATATTCTATGGTTTATGTAAATGTTCATCACATATTTGTCATTTGAAGATGAAAACACACTTTATAAAGAAATCTTACATTAAGCATCTTTAATAGCAGTTCAGTTTTGCTGTTTTGTTCATATAGTTTTAAGGGTTCATTGTTAAGTTTAATTCTGGGATTTTGTGTTGATGTTGTAATAGCAATGAATAATTTTCTATGTTAACATATTTTTTGTCTGTTCACTAGATTTTGGTGTATAGAAACTATTTTTGTATCAATATATTAAGATTTTTGCATCATTTAAGTCTCTTCGAGTACTAATAATTTTTCATTTCTAATGGAATTCTTAGATTTTCCAGGTAGAAAATTTCATCATTGCCAATATTTGTAGATTTTTCTTTCCTCAAGCAAAATTTAAATCTTATATCTATCCTCATCTAGCTGCAGTGGGGAGAAATTACATGGGCTTATTAAGTAATATGATAATTATTCTTTTATTGCTAGTTACTTTAGCTGTAATTCCTCCAATCTGATTTCATCACAAACCTTCTGGTGGGCTATTGATTAAAGTTAAACATTTTTAAATGAAATATAAAGACTCTTTTGAATCTTTCATTATTAAGCATTTCAGATTGAGTTTTTGGTAAATTTTATTCTATTAATTTTTTTTGAGAAATCAAACCACCTATGTATGTTAACTTTTCACCCTAATTAATTTGTTGTCTTAGTGTGCTTGTGGAAGAATGCTTTCATATTCTTTCCCAATCAATAGAGCATAGACTTTTCAAATGGAAGTTTAAAATATATGCCTCTACTTTTCAATAACAAGATGTGGTGCTCAGGCAAGCTCTAGGATCTTTTGTGTACCCTATTTGACTCTGTGTTGAGGCAGGAAGGGGGCTTCCCCAAGACTCAGTGGTAAAGAATCTGCCGGCAGTGCAGGAGACATGGGAGACATGAGTTCTAAAAGAGATGGACACGACTGAGCGAGAGCAACGAGCGTGAGAAGAAGGAAGAGACAACATAAGAGAAAGCTCAATCTTTGCAGTTTTGATGAGTAAATGTAACTTACTTCAGTGCCTAAAATATTGCGAATATTTTCCCAATGTCCTTTTCACAGCTGTCTTTACTTCCTTGTTCCTTAGGCTGTAGATAAGGGGATTCAGCATGGGTGTGATCACACTGTATTATAAGGAAGAAAGCAAATCCAGGGAGGAACCAGAGGGAGGCATGAGATAGCGAAGCATACCTGAGCCAAAGAACAGGATCACTGCGATGAGGTGGGAGGAGCAGGTGGAGAAGGCTTTGCTTCTGCCTGTGGCGGAGCTGATGCTCAGAATGTTGAATATAATATGAACATAGGAGAAGAAGATTGGGAAGAAATTTCCAAGCTCAAGGAATATAGTGGAGAAGGACAAGATACTGATGTTGATGGAGATATCAGAGCAAGACAGGGGGAAGAAGGAGGGCAGCTCACAGGTGTAGTGGTGGATAGTTTGAGCATCACAGAAATCCAGATTAATAGCCAAGAGCACAATGATGACTTCATTGAGAGAGGCCAGGCCCCAGGAGCCCCACACCAGCACCTGACAAAGCTGGTTGCTCATCACCTGGTCATAGAGCAAGGGGTGGCAGATGGCGGCATAACGGTCATAGGCCATGACTGAGAGTAGACAAGCTTCATTTCCCGCAGTAAGAAACACAAAGAAGACCTGGGCTAGACAGCCCTCTACTGAGATGGTCTTATTCGCAGACAGGAGGTCCTTCAGGAGCTTGGGCACAGTGACAGAGGAGAAGCAGAGGTCTAGGAATGATAGATTACTCAAGAAGTAGTACATGGGCATGTGAAGGTGGGAGTCAGTCCTGATCACTAATATCACTGTCAGGTTCCCCAGTAGTGTCTGGAGGTAAATTCCCAGGAATAATACAAAGAGCAGAACTTGGATGTGGGGGTCGTCAGACAGCCCAATGAGAATAAACTGGGTGATGCTCATTGGGTGAGGCTGTGGTTCCTCAAGGCCATTTGTTGAGATTATTTTCCTGTAATACAATAAAGGAGAGGTGAGATCTCCAATGATTGTTCCTATTTCCTTCACAGCATCACCCCTTCTGCTTACACATTTCCCCTGTGCTGTTTGGGTGCTGTGTTGAGACACTCAATATATCCCTCACTGTACCTCAGCAAGAAGTTTTATTCTATTTTGTCAGTCGCTGTTCTTGGATTGCAGTCTTCACATACTTAGCAGAGAATCTCGTTCCTTTGTTATAGGGATTTAATTGGAAAATAAATATACCTGGCTTCCTTGTACATTCATGGTAGTTAGTTTCCACCTGGATTTTTCCTGTTGTTTAGAGAGCCTTATAATCATCTGGTTTTAAGAACCATTATAGTATGGATTTGCAGCAGTTGTTTTAAACTTGTCTCCTTTCCATATCATTATATTTTAGGTCATAATCATCCAGTGACTTCTAACTTCCTAAGCAGCTCATTAAATTTCCATTAACTTTGTGTATGTGTGTGTGTACAGAGTATCTCAATCACTATCTAAGTTTTTTTCTCAAAGTGACTCTGTGATTTATTTATGGCAGCTGATGATATCTATTTTACTGTTGAAAAATACGATATTCAGGGGGATTTTGTAATGCCATGTTGACAACAAGTAAAAAACCATTGCTTTTTCTAAAACCATTGCTTTTTCTAATCTACCAGGCTTGATCCATAGGTACATAGGCCATTTTTCCTGTTCCAGTATTCAGAGTTCTTTCTTATCCATCTTTAACCTACTTTTAAATCAAATTGGCTACTTTTGATGTCAGAAAAGTGTATTTGTTCCTGTGCTTCTATTATTCTCCATTCAGATGTTCTCCATTTTAATCTGTGGATCCAAATTCTTAACTGACCTTAAATCCTGTCTTTTTTTTATAGTCTCTCCTGACAGCTCTCTCTTCTAAACTCACAACCTTCTATTTAAATCACGGACTCCTTGTTTTCAGTGGCTTATGTCATAGTCTGAATTCTGATTTTTTTCTCATTAATGTTAAATATGTTTTCTCAGATTTCCCCTCAAGGCTATGAGCTCATTGAGAAAATGGACCACATCTTAATAGCAATCACAAATTAATTATTTCTAGCTTCATCTTCACACATTTTGTATTAGCTTCATTATACCTATCACATTATTTGGAAACCTCCATATGACCTCTCATGCATACTTCAGATATGACCTCTTGAATATTCCAAGCACAATCCCATCCTTTCACTCTATGCCCCTAATACCACCTCAGTTGTGTCTGACTCTTTGCGACCCCATGGACTATACAGTCCATGGAATTCTCTAGGCCAGAATACTGGAGTGGGTGGCGTTCCCTTCTCTATGGGATCTTCCCAACCCTGGGATCAAACCTAGATCTCCCACATTGTAGGTGGCTTCCCTGGAGCCACCCGGGAAGCCCAAGAATACTGGATTGGATAGCCTATCCCTTTTCCAGCAGATCTTCCCCACCAAGGAATCAAGCCAGGTTCTCCTGCATTGCAGGCAGATTCTTTATGAGCTGAGTTACCAGGGAAAGCCATCCTAATACCACTAATCACCTGTAGTACTGATCCCTGGCAGAAGTATTGGGAATATTATCCATTAGAGTTGCCATACTGCCTACCCATGCAGTCTGTGTTTATCTGCAGAATATGTCATCTTCTGCAACATCCTCTGATGATCTCTCATTTTTATAGAAGCAACAGGTACTTTAACCATCACTGCAACAGGGTACTTGCATTTGTGTTGTTATTTTTTTTATTGTCCCATGAGGTCAGAAAAGAAGTATTTGTGTGGTTTTCCTTTAACTGCTTCTTGAATCCACTTGTGCTAGGTGTAAGGGTTTATCCAAGAAGGCCAGAATTGTGGTAGATTATGTGAATGATGATGCTCACCTGAATCCAAATAATTTTGAACCTGCATTTGTAGGGCTATGTAGTAAAGCACCGTTCTGCATGAAGTTTTCTTAGGAGCCTGAGGTTTTAAAACATGATTTAGCAGGTTTCTGCTTTTGTTTATCAGCTCACAATATAACCATATGAAGCTTTCTGAACTTACAAAAAATTTATATTGCTTTTTTATTGAGCACCTATTTCTAATCCTGCTCATAATCTATGACCCCATGCTAACTCAACCAAGAGATGCTCCAGCTATGATCCCATTAACAAACTCATCAGTCAAAGCTTAGGCCCATCTTACACCAACGTGTAGGTTACCTTTGTGCCTGGAAAACAGGGTAGTGTTTACCCTTGTGTGCCTGTTGGATATTGGCTTAGTTCTAGTGATTGTGAGGCAGAAACAGCTGGAGAAATTCTGTTTGAGGGTCCTGCATGGATACATTTGTAAATATTGTTGATAGAAAACTTTTTATATAAAATCTACTCAAAGCAAAGTAAAATGATAAATAGGATTTATTCTTCATAAAACTTAGATATTTTCATGTATATCTCAATGATCTGGATATTTTCAAGCCATTCCCCAAATTACTTCATTCTCTACTTTCACTCACAAGGAGACCAGACTACAGTGTCTTGCCACCACAGTGGGAAGCTCAGGGTCTCCTGTTAATTGAGAATATTTCCAGAATCATTTCTATTTCTTTAGCATAGTATTTCTGGAGAAATTTTTCTCTCTTATCCGATGTCCACATTTAGTGTGCAGGAAGACATCAACCACTGTATCAAGTGATTTAGAAGATGTCACAGAAAAAGGAGCCCTCCCATCCCCAGCTAAATAGCACCTTAAACTGATGGGATAAGTTTTTTTTGAATGACCAAAACCAAAGCCTTGCGACTCATTCTAGGTCAAGATATCAGGAAATAAATCTAATCTTTAATTACCACTTGGAACAAAAAACATTGTCTTCGTTTCATCCTTTTGTATGAGAGACTGATGTGAGATTTACACATGGATGAGAACAGGCACAATTAAACTGAATGAAATGGTGGTTGATCTCAGCAAATGGTAAAAGATAGGAAAGGAGGATTACAGAATTGTCCTAGAAAGGTCTAAACCACACCATTTAAAGATATTTCTGGAATGAACAAATGAGTGTAGTGTGTGTAGTAGGTCAGCATCCAAGATGGCCTGAGGGATCCCAGGGCAACTTTCAGACCCAGGAATCTGAACTGGTAGAAGGATATCAGTATGGGAAGGAGAGAACCAAAGGTCAACATGACCCAACTGAATTATTCTCAGCGCTGTTCCCTCCTTGGGAATAGTACTCCTCTGCACTATTCATACCTACTCACTGGTAACCAGATCTGAAGGTTTAAGGAACAGAAATATTTACTGCAGTTTATCAAACTGGAGTCAGAAAAAGCAGGGGACCAAGTTCCTTCAACAGCCTAGAATCTGTCTGTAATTTTCTGATTTCTCTCTGCAAAGTTTTGTGATTGTGAAGTATAAGAAGATTTAGGCTAGGCTATAAGATGTCCCTGTACTCAGTGTTATGCAGAGAGGATAGAGGCCATTCTGTTGATTTGTGCAGGTTTGATAGGCTAATGCAACATTTGGGGGAATAAAGATGTTTAAGCTGGGAAAGATTGAAAGCGGGAGGAGAAGGGGATGACAGGGGATGAGATGGTTGGATTGCATTACCGACTCAATGGACATGAGTTTGGGTAAACTCCGGGAGTTGGTGATGGACAGGGAGGCCTGGCGTGCTGCAGTCCATGGGGTCGCAAAGAGTCGGACACTACTGAGCGACTGAAATGAACTGAACTGAAAGCCCTTCCCAGGGTTGGAGATGATGTCAAGAGCCAAGATATTCTCATCTCTAATCAGGGAAGAGGGATGAAGGAACAGGATCCTTGGCTCTAGAACAAGTGGAATAGGTAATGAAATGTGAGGAGAGGTAGAGATGTGTGAAGGGATAGACAGCAGATTTAAAACCTACACATGGGAATCTCCCTGGTGGTCCATTGGCTAAGACTCCATGCTCCCAATGCAGGGGGCTAAGGTTCAGTCCCTAGTCAGGGAACTAGATCCCACATGCAGCAACTGAGAGTTCACATCCTGCAGCTAAGATCCGGTGCCGTCAAATAAATACACAAATAAAATTAATAAATATTAAAAAAAATAGTTGAAAAACCCTACACACAGATATTCCAGGAAAAAGATAAAGGTATCCTCAGAGAATCAGGGAAGAATTACTGGAGATGACTTTTCTGAATTTTCTGCCTTTCCCATCATTGTTGAGCATCATAAGTAAAGTCTCCTCAAAACTGACCTCCTCTCAAAGGAGTCTGACGTTTGGTATATTAGACGGCTCTCAGTGTTCTGGGCATTAGAATAGTTCTCTTGTTAGAAGCAGTATATAAATCATACAGTCAGGACTGTTTTCCTGAAAACCTTAATTTAGGGTGGTGTCATTCTGTATTGTAGGCAAAGATGAGGACAGTTTCTCTAAAGAAGCTCAAATTCTGAACAACAGACATATATTTCATTAAACCTTCTCACATGATCTCAGGTGGAGCAATGTACCTTCTCTTCATTTCTTCTGTGATTCTGAGTACTTTTCTAAGAGCATCACTTATAGAAAGCATTCTTTAATGGAACCAATCAGAAAGCCATTTTACCTAGATAGCCACGGGCTATGTTGGGTAATCGGGGGAAGCTCGGCCACTGCCCTGTATTCCCTGAAGTCCCAGCCTGAAGCCTAGCTCTGGACTCAGTAACTACACAGTTTCCAGGCAACTGGAAAATTAAACGTAGTACAAGGCATAGAGGATTCTCTCCAGGGAAGTATTTGAAGTGTCTGAATTAAGGCAATTATTTAAAGCCTAAAAAGAGTGCTTTATTAGAGTTGTGAGGGTTGAAAAAGCAGAGTATAGTAATGGGACTTTTAAACAAATTTCGATCTGATGGAACATTTTCCTAATGGCTACGCATAGCTGAAAATGAGCTTTCATAATTTTTCGGTAAATTGAGCTGTGACATATTACTGAGCTCCAGATTATATTTTAGTGCATACTTAAATTTTTTTCATTTTGACCATAGACTTGTCCATTATAGTGGCTGAGAGGAGTTAACTCCATGCTAGGAATATTATTGAGGCTTGAATTTACAGAATCTTTTTTTTTTCAGAGTAATATCCTGTTTTTATTTAAAAAGTGATATTCTGTTTAACATGAATCATGTTAAAGTTTATTCTTTAACAGATTTATTGAAATATAATTGGCAAAAATTATATAGATTTAAGATGTACATCTTGATTATTTTTAGGACCTTACTTAATCCTGCCCCTGCCAGATCTATTAAGGTATAATTGACAAATAAAATTCTTGTATATTTAAGACATACAAAGTGAAAATAATTGGGTCTTAAGTTTATAGAATTCTATATTCAAAGCATATAATGGATTATGTAAATATGATGATAGTAACATATAGATAGTAATTCAAGCATATAATGAATTTTTTTTTGCATGTGAACTGTCCTGCTTCTCCAACATCATGTACTGCTGATGATAGAAGAGACTATCTTTTCTCTGTTGTTTGTTCTTTGCTCCTTTGTCGTAGATTAACTGACCTTTATGTGTTTAGGTTTATTTCTGGGCTCTCAGTTCTATGCCAGTGATCTGTGTATCTGTTTTTCTATCAGTGCTGTGCTGTTTCGATTATTACAGCTTTATAACATAGTTTAAAATTGGAGCATGTGAAGCCTCCAGTTTTGTTCTTTTATTCTCAAGATTGCTTTGGCTTTTGTGGTTCCATATAAATTTTAGTATTTTTTGTTCTATTTCTGTGAAAAAATCTCCCTGGGATTTTGATAGGGATTGCATTGAATCTGTAGATTGCTTTAGGTGATACAGACATCCATGAGCATGAACTCTGTTTCCATTTCTTTTTGTCTGCTTCAGTGTCTTTCAACTATGTCTCATAGCTTTCAGTGTCAAAGTCTTTGACCTCCTTGATTAAGTTTATTCCTAGATATTTTATTCTTTCTGTTGTTGATAATAAAGTGTTTAAAACATATTCTCCTATAGAGTTGCAATTTTATAATTCTATTTATCACCTTACAGTTTATGTTCTTTTGTCTTCTGTTTCTGGTAGAATAGCTCTTTTCAACTGTTTTTTTCTTTTAGGCAGGTCTTGTGCTGATGACTATCTCAGTTTTCATTTGTTTGGGAATGTCCTTATTTCTCCTTCATATCTAATTTGCCTTTGCTGAATAGAATATTCTTGGCTGACAGTTTTTATCTTTCAATATTTTGAGAATGTCATTTCACTGCTTCCTAGCCTGTAGAGTTTTTGCTGAGAAATTTGCTATAGCCTATTGGGGGTTCCCTTGTAAGTGATCATCCTTTTTCCCCTGGCTGCCTTTAAAATTCTTTCTTTGTCATTGACTTAAAAAAATATATTTATTTATTTATTTTTGGCTGTGCTGGGTCATCTTTGCCTTGTGGGCTTTTCTCTAGTTATGCTGAGGAGGGGTTACTCTCTTGTTGTGGGGCACAGGTTCTGGGGTACACAGGCTTCCATGGCTGTGGTTTCTGGGCTCTAGAGCACAGATTCAGTGGTTGTGGCACACGGGCTTAGTTGCCCCATGGCGTGTGGGATCTTCACAGACCAGGGATCAAACCCATGTCTCCTGCATTGGCAGGCAGATTCTTTACTACCGAGCCTCTAGGGAGCCCTGTCAATGACTTTAAATTAAAAGTATAAGGTACAGTTGATTTACAGTATTATATTGGTTTCAGGTGTAAACATAGTGATTTGATACTTTTTTAGATTGCACTCCATTTAAAGTGGTTATAAAATGCTGGCTATATTCCCTGTGCTATATGTTACATTGTATCTTATTTATTTTATATCTAGTAGTTTGTACCTCTTAATCTTCTCCTGTCTTGCCCTTCCTCCAGCTCCTTTCAACAGTGGT
The DNA here is from genome assembly GCF_023091745.1 of Budorcas taxicolor. Taxonomy (NCBI): domain Eukaryota; kingdom Metazoa; phylum Chordata; class Mammalia; order Artiodactyla; family Bovidae; genus Budorcas; species Budorcas taxicolor. The sequence goes on from NC_068914.1 coordinate 76,210,554, forward strand.
AACCACTAGTTTATTCTCTGTATCTGTGAGTCTGTTTCTATTTTATTATATTCTTTTATTTAATTTTTTTAGATTCCACATGTAAAGGGAAACATACAGTATTTGTCTTTCTCTGACTTACTTCACTAAGCATAATACCCTTAAGGTGCATTTGTGTTGTTGCAAATGGCAAAATTTCATTATTTTTCATGACAGTAATATTCTATTGTATGTATGCCATATCTTCTTTATCCATTCATTTGTGGATGGATGCTGAGATTGCTTTTATATCTTGGCTCTTATAAATAAGGCCATTATGAGCATTGGGGTGGGTTTCCCTGGTGGCCAATGCAGGAGATGTGTGTTCGATCCCTGGGTCAGGAAGATCCCCTGGAGAAGGAAATGGCAACCCACTCCAGTATTCTTGCCCGAGGAATCTCATGGGATAGAAGAGCCTGTTCGACAGGACTGAGCATGCAGGCATGCACAAAGTTACAATGGTGCTGGGATGAGAGGCGTTACTTGGAAACAGTGATCTGCTTTAGTCCTTTGCTGACCTCTTGTTCCACATATAACTCATCCCCTCTAGTCATTTCTCTCTTGGAAATCTATCATGACATACTAATACCTCATCCTTTTTCATCTCCTGGTAATACCAACCATGCTACACATTTTTGAATTCAACTCTCATCTGAATCAAAGGACCCATTTTCAGGCCCCTAGCTTTTATTGTAAGCTAATATCTTTGTCCCACTAGTAGACACACCGAAGTCTTTGGATGTCCTTCTGTGCCATTCTAAGACCAAGAGAAGCTCAGAAGATTGCACCTACATGTACTCTATCCACACTAATTTTTCAGATCTCTAGTGATGGCATTATATTTTGTGTGGACTTCTCAGCAGGCTTATCATGTTCCTGATCCCCCTGTAGGAAGAAAGGCTGAATTCTTTACTCTTATACCTCCAAACTTAGTAGAGGGTGAATCTTTGGTATCCATATAAATAGAATTGGGTGGTAATTTATAGAGCTCTCCATGCTTACTATGAATTTTCCTGCATATCTTTCCAATTCTCTCCCCAGTTTGCTTCATATCTAGTTGTATATTCCTTCAAATATTTTTGTACGTTTAAACTCAGAATCCAAAGATTTTTGAGTCTTTGTTCTCTAATTCTACTGAATGGGCAGATGGGGAAAACTTCGGGTAATAAGTAAATAAAGCAGAGTGGTAAGAAATATCACAGTTCTGTTAGTCCTTTTCATAGCATCCTGCCTGGTATGCTTTCCAGTTGTGTATCTAACCTGACTCAGTAGTTTCATGATGGCGTCTGACATACAAGATTATCATGATTGTCTATTTGACATACAAGATTATCATATTGAAATCTGTTTCCCACTTAAACCTCCATGCACTTTCATTTCTTTCTTTCAGTGTATATAAAACTGACATAGATATCACTGCAGCCTGGGAGACAGCATTTCAGATTGCTCTGAGAAACTGCTCCAGGGAGGTGAGGGGAGGAGGATATATGAGTTTTGCAACAAAGGGCAGGTAATTGGTAACATCAAAAGATTACTATTAAGTAAAGAAATTAGATATATCAGGTTAAGGAATTTAGCACTTATCTATTTATGGGAAGATGCAAGAATCTAGGCTTACTGAAATTGTTCTTTGATATGTGCCTCAGCTATTGTGGTTAGCATCTTGTGTTTCTGCAAGCTGAATTTCCTTAGGGCTCACCCTGGGGAGTGACTGCAGTCTGATGTCTGCTAGATGGCGGATATTCTTTCCTTCCTGAGTTCCCTCAAGGTCACCAACTCACCAACCATGGTGGCTGGGATTGCTGATGACTGTGTCATCCTTTGTTTACTGATATGGCAGGAAATAATTCCATTTCTCATCTCCCAACCAGTTTGTCAACACAAAATACCTTCTACATAGAAATTTCAGATTCTCTACTATCAGGGAAGATTTTGGGGAGGTCAGAAAGAGGATGAGTTCCAACACCACAGGTTTCCTTGACCATGCTGGCTGGGGACTAAACTTAGTCTTTTATTTCTGCAGTAGTGGACCAGAGGATAATGTTTTAACTTGTTTTAAAGGTTTTGCAGTAAATGTTAAAAAGCAGCTGAAGATGATTGTTGTGCTTGGATGCATTATTCTCTACTTTATGCCCAAAATGTAAGAATTCATTTCCTAAGTGTTACCAGAGAAGGTACCGGCATTATTATGAGCCTTTTAATCCATTAGCACCTGTACTAGCTTGTGAGAAAACTTTACTTTATTGTTGACTTTAGGAATGGTGGTTTATGCCACTTATATATTCAATTCTGGTCTCAGGGAAGAAAAAGATTAAGTTTTAATACCCTGAAAAATATCTTCTCTAAGAAGCTTCACCTTGGTCTCCTAACCAAGTACACTGAGAAAGCAGCACACACTCAGTTCAGGTTTTGCAAAATGCGGAAGCAAGGCCTCACAAGCGTGAGAGCAGGAGAAGAGACAGGAGCAAGGATTCAGTCTATAGGACCTGTCTGCAAGGCATACGGTAGATGTAGTCTGCCAAGCCAAACTTTCACCTAAGTCCTCCATTACTTTATTCAGTAGCTGTAAGGCCTAACAATTGCTACCATTTTTGCCATATTTTTAATCTGTCTATCTGTAGGAAGGAAACCTAAGCCTTCTTTACCATTTTGCTGTGCTTATCTACTTTCTTAATTATCTTCTTTGTTTGATGTTATTCATTGAACTGAATGATTTCTGAAATTTTAATATATTTATCATTCTCCCATTTCATTTTATAGTAATAGCAGATGCTAATGGTAACTATCCAGCAAATGCTTTCACCATTACAACTTCTATGCATAGTGGCCCAACCTAAAAATGTCAGTCTCTGAACATTTTTCCTTGTCCAGAGGAACAAGGAAATACTACTATATTGCATATTACTTTGTTCCCAGCATCACAGCTACACAACTCTTACCTGTGGTAAATTGGGATGAGATACTTATAGAAGGGAATGCTTTGGCGTATGCAATTATTTTAGTAATTGAAAGATGCAGGCACAATAACAATAACAAGAAGTATGCATTTGGTTTGCTATTGTGGAATGTAATTGGTGTGCTAAAGAAATAAAATGACAGCCTTGGATTGAAGTGAAGTCGCTCAGTTGTGCCCGACTCTTTGCGACCCCATGGATAGTAGCCTGCACCAAGCTCCTCTGTCCACGGGATTTTCAAGGCAAGAGTACTGGAGTAGGTTGCCACTTCCTTCTTCAGGGAATCTTCCCAACCCAGGGATCGAACCCAGGTCTCTCACATTGTAGACAGATGCTTTACTGGCCTTGGATTAACCAATTACAAACCTAGAGGATGATATGAAGGTCAAAAGGCCTTTCTGAGCATTTTAAAGGAAACCCTGTCTCTTGTAACCAAAGAGTAGATGAAAATGGTTGGTGAAAATGGGCCCAGGACCTGACTAATAGAATAGCTGAATTCAAAAGAGTACTTTATTTACAGTTCAGCAAATACCCTATGCCATATACAGGGCTTTAATAGAAAAGGAGTAGGACCGTGAGACTTGTGGTGGGGACATCTGGATGAATATGCTTCAACTTCCTGAATCGTCAGAGCCTGTAAAATTGACTTACTATTCTCTGCAAGATTATAGAAGTTTTTCCCTTGCTTGAAGACCATGGAGAAATTGAACCTGAGGCAGATGTCTGGTAAGATGTTATTTACCCTCTCTTATCTCCCTCAGTGGCTTCTAGACCAGTGGCTGGGATCATGTCTCATCGTGGTTGGACTGAGGAAGTACAGCCCTGCTATGGGAGGAAGGGCATTGTTTACCAAACCAACTGTAGGATATGGAGAGTATGTACCCAGGAGAACTGAGAAAACATGTCTGAAAATGGATCTTTTAGTTTAGTTTCCTATTGATTAAGGTATAAAATATACAAGTAGACAGAGGTAGTGGAATTAGAGGAGGAAAAAAGACGTTTAAGAAGTAAAATATACTTCACAAATTTCAATATCGTTTAAAATCTTGAGAAAGATTTTTCGTGAATTAATTTTAAATTTCCTGTGGTAAGTGAAAAATTTAAATATATGTACTTAATACTTATGGGAGCTGCTGGTAATGAAATTTTATGCACATCCTTTTGGCTTTATTGATAAATTAATATGCAGGTCATTCTGGGGAGATCTATATACTAATCTTCCTGGGTGGCTCAGTTGTAAAGAATCTGCTGTCAATGCAGGAGAGGCAAGAAACACAGGTTCAGTCCCTGGGTTAGGAAGATCCCCTGGAGCAGTAAATGGCAAACCACTCCAGTATTGTTGCCTAGAAAATTCCATGGACAGAGGAGTCTTGTGGGCTACAGTCCATGGGGTTGCAGAGAGTCAGACACAGTTGAGCACGTACACTTACATATACTAGCTACAAATTTTCTATGCAGTAAACATAGTTTATATATGAGTTGTAAATATTTTAAAATAAATTGTGAATCTATCCAACTAATTTGTTGAAATAATTCAAACAAATTGAAACTGCTGGGACTAAGTATACCCAAAATTTATAGTTTTGAGACCAAACTTTAATATTTTTCCCCCTACTATATAGATGGGACTTTATCAGTCTTATCCCCCAGTGTTTATGTAGGGGTATATTTCCTAAAACTATACAAATGATACATTTTTATCTTTGGCAAGATGATATTACAAAGAAATTACTTTTTTCTATTATTGTTTAGCTCAATCATCTTCAATATGCTTAATCATCAGTATGCTTAATCCTTACTAGTCACTTGTGTTATTTCATTTTGTTTCGTTTTTTTCATTTCCTTTGGTATATTAATGGTTTTGTTACTGGTTTCCAAGAATTCAGTTATGGCTAAGGATGTTAACCATTTATCATGAAATGCAAATTAAATGCCATATTTTATTACCCAAAAATATGTAAGTAAAGAGTGAAGTACAATCGTTTAAAGGTAGTACTTGATGAATTTTTACATTCATATATACTTATGTAACCACCCCACAGATCAGGATGCAGTAACCTTCATTAGCTAGAAAGTTCCATCATGCCTTTTCCCAGTAAACCTATTCTCCACACCAAGCACTGTCCTGGCATCACTTATAGGTTATTATTCTCTAGTCTCAGACTTTATGCAAATAAAATCATATGTGTCTGGCTTCTGTTATTCATGTGTTTTCCAAAACCTGTTTTTGTAAAATATTACTTTGTATGAATATACAATGTTTATCTATCCATCAATATTTTATTTATCCATTATATTTATTTATTTAGAAATTATTTATTAATTTATTAACTTATTATTTATTTATTTATCCATTATTGAATATACAATAGTTTATTTATCCATTCTCCAGTTGACAGACATTTTGGTTATTTGCCTTTTTTCGCTACAGTGAATAAAGTTGTCATAAACAGCCCAGTTATGTCTTAGCAGCAGCAGCAGCAATGTCTTTGCTGTATACATACATTCATAATTCTTTGGTACATACCTGGCAATGTAATTCTTGGGCTTTAGAGTAGTTGTATGGTTTTGATTTAACACATACTGCCACACAGTTTATTGAAGTGCTGAATAAGTGTATACTGAATCCAATTCCTCCCCCTCCTCATCAAGACTTGAATACTTTCAGTATTTTCAGTTCTAGCATTTAGAATGATTCTGTTTATATGAATAAGAACATGATATCTAGAGTAGCAACAGCAGGGGCACTTGTGAGGATAAAAATCAATAGAGAATGGCATAGCAAATAAATGGAAATAGCATGCTTTATTAATGATTAAGTAGAATAATTAATTGAATCATTAATAATTCTATTGAGCTACTGAACCAACTCTGAAGCACTCTGTCTCCAGACCTCCTATTAAATCAATGATAAGTTGTGTTATGGTTTATGGCACTATTAATCACATTTTGTTACTTGATGATGAAAGCATGCCTAATGAATACATTTGTAAATCAAATCTATTGATTTTAAGCATACTTTATGTCATTTACTTAGTTTTTTTGCTTGTTCATATGGGTTCTGAGTTCTTACTGTTGAATTTAATCCTGAGGTTTTTCTATTGACCTTGCCATAGCAAATGGATGTTTTTCTAATATATATATATATATTCAATTTATTGCTGGTATATAGAGAAACTACTGATTATATGAATATATAAGCTTTTTTTTCTGGTTCCAAATGGGAAAAGGAATATGTCAAGGCTGTATATTGTCACTGTGCTTATTTAACTTATATGCAGAGTACATCATGAGAAACACTGGGCTGGAAGAAGCACAAGCTGGAATCAAGATTGCCAGGAGAAATATCAATAACCTCAGATATGCAGATGACACTACCCTTATGGCAGAAACTGAAGAGGAACTCAAAATCTTCTTGATGAAAGTGAAAGAGGAGAATGAAAAAGCTGGCTTCAAGCTCAACATTCAGAAAACGAAGATCATGGCACCTGGTCCCATCACTTCATGGGAAATAGATGGGGAAACAGTGGAAACGGTGTCAGACTTTATTTTTGGGGGCTCCAGAATCACCGCAGATGGTGATTGCAGCCATGAAATTAAAAGGTGCTTACTCCTTGGAAGGAAAGTTATGACCAACCTAGATAGCATATTGAAAAGCAGAGACATTACTTTGCCAACAAAGGTCCGTCTAGTGAAGGCTATGGTTTTTCCTGTGGTCATGTATGGATGTGAGAGTTGGACTGTGAAGAAAGCTGAGCGCCAAAGAACTGATGCTTTTGAACTGTGGTGTTGAAGAAGACTCTTGAGAGTCCCTTGGACTGCAAGGAGATCCAATCAGTCCATTCTAAAGGAGATCAGTCCTGGGTGTTCATTGGAAGGACTGATGCTAAAGCTGAAACTCCAATACTTTGTCCACCTCATGGGAAGAATTGACTCATTGCACAAAGCTCTGATGCTGGGAGGGATTGAAGGCAGGAGGAGAAGGGGACAACAGAGGATGAGATGGTTAGATGGCATCACCAACTCGATGGACATGAGTTTGAGTAGACTCCAGGAGTTGGTGATGGACAGGGAGGCCTGGCGTGCTGCAATTCATGGAGTCGCAAAGAGTCTGACATGACTGAGCGACTGAAGTGAACGGAAAGCTTTTTTTTTTACCTTAATAAACTCTCTTGGAATAGTAATAATTAGAGACTTCTTAGATTTTTGGGTAATCATTATCACCTCCAAATATTTGTAGATCCCCTCTTCCATAATTAAATATCGTATTTTAATCACGTCTTACTGCACTGGAGGGAATTACATAACTTTGTTAAGTAATATGAGTGATAGTGTTGTTTTCTTTTAAACTGCTGTTGTTCCATCGCTCAGTTGTGTCCAACACTTTGCGACCCTGTGGACCGCAGCATGCCAGGTTTTCCTGTCCTTCACCATCTCCCAGAGTTCTCTCAAATGCATGTCCATTGAATCGGTGATGCCATCCAACCATCTCATCCTCTGTTGCTCCCTTCTCCTCCTGCCCTCAATCTTTCCTAGTATCAGAGTCTTTTCCATTGAGTTGGTTCTTTGCATCACGTGGTCAAAGTATTGAAGCTTCAGCTTTAGCATCAGTCCTTCCAATGAATATTCAGGGTTGATTTCCTTTCCTATTGACTTGTTTGATCTTTTTGCAGTCTAAGGGACTCTCAAAATTCTTCTACAGCACCACCATTTGAAAGCATCAATTCTTAGGTTCTCAGCCTCCTTTATAGTCCCATGTCATGTCTGTACATGACTAATGGAAAAACCATAATGGTAATTCCTCCAATTTTATATTATATCATGAAGCATATATTTGAATATTATTTAATGTTAAATATTTTTTATGAAATAAGTAATATGAAAAGCATGTTTATAGCTTTATAACTGAGTCACTTTGCTGTATAGCAGAGATTGGCACAACATTGTAAATCAACTGTACTTCAATAAAAAAGAGTCATTAGAATTTTTATTATTAAATATTTGAGGTCAAAATTGTTGAATTTTACTTTTATGCTTATTAAGAATCTATCAGGGTGAACATGTGATTATTCTCACTTTAACTTTGAGGAATCAGAGCAGTAAGAAGTTTACTTGGTCATGGGTTATTATTTAGATTATTATTATTTCAGTATACTTTCAGATTCAGTGGATCATTTCATTTTGACTTGTCTAAACATTCATGAGACGGTAGTAATTTTTCATATTTTGAATCAGTTACTTTAGTTCTGAAAAATATTAACAATTTTCCATATTATTCTAAAAGCATTCAAGTTTGCCAAAACTTACCTGAAAACCCATCAGTGCTTATTGTCCTTTTGTGCTTATTCTAAAGTTTTTTGTTTTGTTTTACACATCAAATAGCTCAATTTAATTTTTTTGATTATATTTTCTTAAAATGAAACAAAATCCTGCTTTCAAAATTTATTTAGACAAATCTTAGTGTTACCTTATAATTTTTATTCTTAACATCAGTGGTGTACTATTAGGTTCTTTTTCTGTTTTTTTAAAATATATTCTACATAATTATGTCACAATTGATCTTTTTGAATAACTAGTGCCTCGATTTATTTATTGATTCTATTTTTCTCTTTTCTAATATATTAATTTGTGCTTTTAGTCCCTTTATCCTCCTTTTCTTATGATAAGTTTAATTATCTTTCTAATGATTGCATTTAAGCATTCAGAAACTGACAATTTTTTTCTTGTTTATTAATGAATTCATGTAAGGATAGATTTTATTTCTACTGATGGCTGCATTGGCAATGTTTTTAACTTTAGTATATAGTGTTCTTATGTTCATGATAGTCTATGTAGACTGTTGACTTTTTTGTTAACAAAGGATTTTGCTTTTCAAGAGCTTTACTTCAAGAATTTATAAGTAGTTGGGATTTGAAAAGGTTAACTTCTGTTTAACAAATACCTCCTTTGCTTTTAGTTCTCTGTGCAGCTCCTTATAGCCAGATGCTGAAACTCCTGTGAAGATTATTGTATCTTTTTTTTTAACCTCATTTTAATTTTGTTTGTCTTATTTATCTACTTTGTGGAAGATGGTTTTCACACTCACTTTCAGCCAACAGCATAGACTTGCCAAATAGGGAACCAAAATCAAGAGCCACGTCCTTGGACTAACAGGATTAGGTGTTTGGGTGAGCTCTGGAATCTTTCTTCAGAATTACTGACATCATGTGATTAGAGGAGATGAGGGCAAAAGAGCAAATGCAATGGAATACAATCTTTGTGATTTTGCTTAGAGTTGTCTTTGTTCACTACCTGAACATTATAGATGTTTCCCTAATGTCCTCTTCACAGCTGCCTTCACCTCCTTGTTCTTTAGGCTGTAGATGAGGGGATTCAGCATGGGTGTGACTGCACTGTACTGTACAGAGAGAAGCAAATCCAAAGAGGAGCCAGACGGAGGCATGAGATAACAAAGAAAACCCGAGCCAAAGAACAAGATCACTGCGATGAGGTGGGAGGAACAGGTGGAGAAAGCCTTGCTTCTGCCTGTGGTGGAGCTGATGCTCAGGATGGTGGAGATAATGCGGGCATAAGAGAAGAAGATTGGGATGAAGGTCCCAAGCCCATGCAATAGGCTGGAGCAGAGTAGGATATTGGTAACAACAGAGATATCAGAACAAGACAGGGGGAAGAGGGCAGGCAGCTCACAGGTGTAGTGGTGGATGGTTTGGGCATCACAGAAATCCAGGCTAATAGCCAGGAGCACAATGACAAATGCATTGAGACAGGCCAGGCCCCATGAGATCAACACTAGCCTCACACAGAGCTGGGTGCTTATCACCTGGCCATAGTGCAGGGGGTGGCAGATTGCAGCATAGCGGTCATAGGCCATCACTGAGAGTAGACAGGCTTCAGTTCCTGAAGAGAAAAACACAAAGAAGACCTGAGTCAGGCAGCCCTCGACAGAGATGGTTTTCTTCTCAGACAGGAGGTCCTTCAGGAGCTTGGGCAGAGTGACACAAGAGAAGCAGAGGTCCACAAATGATAGATTACTCAAGAAGAAGTACATGGGCGTATGGAGGTGGGAGTCAGCCCTGATCAGCAGCAGCATCGTCAGGTTCCCCATCACGGTCAGGAGGTAAATCACCAGGAAGAGCACAAAGAGTAGAGCCTGGATGTGGGGGTCGTCTGACAGCCCAGTGAGGATGAACTCGGTGATGGTGCTGTGGTTCCTCATGGATATTTGTGGAGGCTGTTTCCTTGGAATAAAATAGAAAGTGGGTGATATTGCCTATGATTGTTCCCATTCTCTACAGCATCGTCTTCTCTTCTTAAACATCCCTCCCTGGGTTGTCTGAACTTGTGCTTACATATCTCAAAGCTGCCCTCACTATGTCTCAGTAAGAGTAATCTTTTCTTGATAGATCACAAATTTAGGTCACAATCTTCACAGACTTTAGAGAATTCTATGGAAAAAGGACGAGAGTTCCAGAAAAACATCTATTTCTGCTTTATTGACCACGCCAAAGCCTTTGACTGTGTGGATCACAATAAATTGTGGAAAATTCTGAAAGAGATGGGAATACCAGACCACCTGGCCTGCCTCTTGAGAAACTTGTATGCAGGTCAGGAAGCAACAGTTAGAACTGGACATGGAACAACAGACTGGTTCCAAATAGGAAAAGGAGTATGTCAAGGCTGTATATTGTCACCCTGCTTATTTAACTTATATGCAGAGTACATCATGAGAAACACTGAGCTGGAAGAAGCACAAGCTGGAATCAAGATTGCCGGGAGAAATATCAATAACCCCAGATATGCAGATGACACCACCCTTATGGCAGAAAGTGAAGAGGAACTAAAAAGCCTCTTGATGAACGTGAAAGAGGAGAGTGAAAAAGCTGGCTTCAAGCTCAACATTCAGAAAACGAAGATCATGGCATCTGGTCCCATCACTTCACGGGAAATAGATGGGGAAACAGTGGAAATGGTGTCAGACTTTATTTTTTGGGGGCTCCAAAATCACCGCAGATGGTGATTGCAGCCATGAAATTAAAAGGTGCTTACTCCTTGGAAGGAAAGTTATGACCAACCTAGATAGCATATTGAAAAGCAGAGATTACTTTGCCAACAAAGGTCCGTCTAGTGAAGGCTATGGTTTTTCCTGTGGTCATGTATGGATGTGAGAGTTGGACTGTGAAGAAAGCTGAGCCCCAGAGAATTGATGCTTTTGAACTGTGGTGTTGGAGAAGACTCTTGAGAGTCCCTTGGACTGCAAGGAGATCCAATCAGTCCATTCTGAAGGAGAACAGTCCTGGGTGTTCATTGGAGGGACTGATGCTGAAGCTGAAAACTTCAGCTTACCCTGAAACTCCAATACTTTGGCCACCTGATGTGAAGAACTGACTCACTTGGAAAGACTGATGCTAGGAGGGATTGGGGGCAGGAGGAGAAGGGGACGACAGAGGATGAGATGGTTAGATGGCATCACCGACTCAATGGACATGAGTTTGAGTAGACTCTGGGAGTTGATGATGGACAGGAGGCCTGGTGTGCTGTGATTCATGGGGTTGCAAAGAGTCGGACATGACTGAGCAACTGAACTGAACTTACTCCTGTTCCACAGAGACTTACTGGAGAAATAATATTTCTGGTTCATTCTAACATTAATGTTATTCAATTTTCATTACATGCACTAAATTTCAGAAATTCTTAAAATCCATTGTACAACATTTAAAAAAAACCATTGTACAACATATTTGAGGTAATTGTTCTAAACCTTTTCTCCTGTCTAATATTTTTGTTGAAAATAATCCAGGGCTTCTTACTTGTTAAACATCACATTAAATTTTAATAGATTTTTAAAAATACAAAGCAGTTTCTCATGTCCTGTCTCTCTTTATGCTGAAAGAAATTCTATGAAGTATATCAGACATGGACACTTATCTTCATCTTACCCTTTGGAAATATGATATAAGGACATTAACAACCAGTAGAAGCACCAAGAAATAACTTCCATAGTATTTCCTCTAATTCTCATCCCAATATCTAGGTCTGGTCCACAAGAGTAAAGATCACTTTTCCTATCTTAAAAAAAAATTTTTTTTAATGTGGTAAAATTCTTATTATAAAAATGCTGTTTTAATGATATTTAGCTGTACTAAATACCATATTTCAGTGGTACTAAATCCATTCACATTGTTGTGCAACTTTCACCATTATCCATCTCCAGAATTGTTCACTTTCCTAAACTGAAACTGTGTTCCCATTAAAAAATTAAGTCCTCATTCTCCACCCTGCTTCCAGCCCCTGGCATCTACCAGTATACTCTCTGATGCTATGAATTTGACTATTCTAGGTACTTTGTGGAATCAAATCAATTTCTCTTGTCTTGACATTCAGAGTTCTTCCTCTGTCCTTATCCTATATTTTAGCCTTTTTGACCCCCTTTGGTACTAGAAAGGTCTTATATTTCTCTCTTTGACTACATGGTTTTCTTTCAGATGTTCTCCTTTTTTATTCCACTGGTTCAGACTCTCATTCACCTTCCAGCCTTACCTCAAATCCTGCTGTTTCTTCAAAGCAAATATAGTTAAAAACCTGATCCTGTTAACAAAGTTCAAATTCATCTTAGACCCATGTTTAGGTTACCTGTGTGCTTGTACAGGCAGGGCACTGTTCACCTTTGTGTGATTTCAGCTAGTGGTGATGATGCATAAACAGTTGGAGAATTTACTTTTGAGGAACCTGCTTGGATAAAATTGTAAATATTGTTGAAAGCAGATGTCTTCTTGGGATCTACTCAAGCAAAGTGAAATGACACATTTGTTCTATTCTTTTCAGGAACTTGGTTATTTCATCTATTTGTGAACAGGGCTATCCTGAAAATTGCTCCCACTTTTCTACTTCCATGCATAAGATGGATTTGACCATGCAACTTGGGGAGTTCAGCGTCTCAACCAAGAAGAGTGTAGCATTTCTGAATAATATTTTTCTCTCATGTGCTAACTTACACATTTTGTGTGGGTGAAGGCAGCAACTGTCTAGATCATATGATACAGGGAATCACAGAAAAGGGCCTCACCCTTCCTCATTCTTCTAAATACGCTCTCTAACTAAACTAAAAGAGAAGATGGTCAGCAAAATTGAAACACATATAGAAATTTCTAGGAAGGAAAAATAGAGAGGGGGATATCAAGATATTTTGGAAGATATTACCATGCTCCTGGTTTTTCCTGGAAATCCAGTTCCTGTGTTCAGGTTTTCCCATTCAGGTAGACACATCGTAGGTACAATCTTCCTATAAGTGAACCTATGTCACAAGAATCTGACTCTCTACAACAGATAGCTTTTTCTTCTTGCTATAAGTGAGAATTGGCTATTAGAATGGTTCAAGCTTTAAAAACACTGGGATTGCTACAAAATTAAGATTACCTCTTGACTCCCTTAACCTAGAGTGGTGTTATTCTGCAATACAGGCCACTATATGGAAGGACAAGACCAATTTCTCAAAAGAAGCTCATATTCTGAACAGGTATATAGTTCATTAGAACTTCCTCACATGATCTCAGATCCAGTAACCTGCTCTATCTTCATTTATTTCCTCTGAGATTCTGAATACTTCTGAAGAATACCACTGAAGGAGAAAATTCTCTAACAGACCCAATCAGAGGGCCATCTGTTCTTCTACAGCCAAGAGCTGGGTTGGCACCCAGGGGAAGCTGGGTCAATGCCCTGTACTCTCTGAAGCTTACCCTGAAGCCAAATTCCAGACTCACTAATTGCATGTTTCCCTGTTAGCTAGAAAGGTAAGCGGTAAGAGACATAGGGGAGTATTTGAAACTTCCAAATTAAAGCAATTATTTAAAGTCTAAAAAGAACACATATTAGGCTGATAGAGACTGGAGAGAATAAGAAAGGCACCCCCCCCCCAGCTTTATTGAGATATAATTGACATATAATGTGTAAGTTTAAAGTGTACAAAGTGATGGTTTGATACACGTATATATTGCAATTTGTTTCACCGTGTGTTTTTAAAAAAATCATTCCATGTAACTTAAACAGGTAACTTACTGTTTATAATTTTAAAAACTTTAAAAAAATGTTATATTTTATATTGAAGTATAGTTGATTATCAACGTTGTGATAGTTTCAGGTGTACAGCAAAGTGATTCAGTTATATGTATACATGTATCTTTTTTTTCAACCACATCATGTTAGGTGACACATCCTTCACCTGTCATAATTACAATTTTTTGGTTTGTCTTATGGTGAGAATATTTAAGATTTATTCTCTTAGCACTTTTCAATATATGGTAGAGTGTTATTAAGTACAGTCACTATGCTGCATATTAGATTCCCAAAATTTATTCATCTTATAGCTGGAAGTTTAGTTTTAGATTATTTCCATATCTTGGCTACTGTGAATAATGCTGCAATAAATATGAGAGTGCATATATTTTTGATATCTTATTTTAGTTTCTTTTGGGTATATACCCAGAAGTGGAATTTCTGGATCATATGGTAATTATGTTTTTAATTTTTTGAGGTACCTCCATACTGTTTTCCATAATGGGTAAACCAATTTACATTCCCACCAATAGTGCACAAGTGTTCCCTTTTCTCCAACATTTATTATTTGTCATCTTTTAAATGATAACCATTCTGATAAGCATGAGGGGATATCTGATTGTGGTTTTGAGTTTCATTTCCTTGATGATTAGTGATGTTGAACATTGGTCATTTGGATGTCTTCTTTGGGAAAAACGTCTATTCAAGTCCTTGGCCCACTTTAAAATTGATTTGTTTGATTTCTGTTATTGAGTTGTGTGAGTTATTTATATATTTTGAATGTTAACATCTTATCAAATATATGGCTTGCAGATATTTTTTCCTATTACTTTGGTTGCCTCCTTATGGTGGTGTTGTTGTTGTTGTTTGTTTCTTTGGCTGAGCAAACGTTTCAGTTTGATGTAGTTCCACTTATTGATATTTGCTAGTCATTTGTGCTTTTGGTGTTATGTCAGCAAAATCATTGCCAAGACCAGTGTCAAGGAGGTTTGTTCATATGTTCTCTTCTATGAGTTTTATGGTTTCAGGTTTTATAAATTTTATGATCTTTTTAAAGATTTTTTCAAATCTTTAATCCATTTTGAGTTTATTTTTTGTGTATGGTGTAAGATCCAGTTTCATTCCTTTGCATGTGGCTGTCCAGTTTTTCCAGTTGAAGAGACTGTCCTTTTCATACTATATATTCTTGTCTTGTTGTAGATTGATAGACTACATATGTGTGGGTTTATTTCTGTGCTCTCTATTCAGTGCCATTAATCTCTGTATTCTTGTTTTCATGCTAATATCATACTGTTTTGATTACTATTGCTTTGTAATATAGTTCATAATCAGGAATGTGATGTCTTTGACTTTGTTTTTCTTTCTCAAGATAGCTTTAGCTATGCAGGGTCTTTTATGGTTCCATACAAATTTTAGCACTTTTTTCTTCTGTTTCTGTGAAAAATGCCATTGACATTGTAATAGAGGTTAAAATCAATATAGGTATAGATTGTGTTGGGTAGTGTGAATACTTCAACAATATTAATTTTTATTTCTGTGATTATGGACTATCTTTCCATTCATTTTTGTCTTCATTTTCTTTCATCAACGTCTTATAGCTTTCATTGTACAGTTTGTTTTTAGCCTCTTGGTTAAAGTTATTCTTAGGTGTTTTATTCTTTTTCATGTAATTGTAAATGGGATTGTTTTCTTAATTTCTTTTTCTGCTAGTTTATTATAAATGTACAGAGATGCTATACATTTTTTATATATTGATTTTGTGTCCTGCAAGTTTATGGAATTCGTTTATGTGTCCTAACAGGTTTTTTTGTGGAGTTTTAGGTTTTTCTATATAAAATATCATGTCATCTACAAATAGAGGTAGTTTCTTTTGTTCAATTTGGATAACCTTTATTTATTTATGTATCTGGTTAGTATTTAGCAAAATTTATCTGTTGTTGCCTGGTTGCTCTGGCTAGGAGTTTCAACACTATTTTGAATAAAATTGGTGAGAGTGAGTATCCTTGCCTTGTTCCTGAATTTAGAGGAAAACTTTCAGTTTTTCACCATTAAGTATGATGTCAGCTGTGGCTCACCATATATGGCCTTTTTATGTTGAGGCATTTCCCCTGTATACCTACTTTGCTGAGAGATTTTTTTAAAAATCATGAGTGGATGTTAAGTTTATCAAATGATTTTTATGCATCTATGAGATGATCATATGATTTTTATTCTTCAGTTTGTTAGTGTGGTATATTACATTGATTGATTTGTGGATGTTGAATTATCCGTGCATCTCTGGAATAAATCCCACTTGATTATGGTGTGGGCTTCCCCGGTAGCTCAGCTGGTAAAGAAACTGCCTGCAATGTGGGAGACCTGGCTACTTTCCCTAGTGGGAAGATCCCCTGGAGAAGAGAAAGACTACCATCTCCAGCATTCTGACCTGGAGAATTCCATGGACTGTATAGCCTATGGGGGTTGCAAAGTGTCAGACATGACTGAGTGATTTTCATGTACCACTTTCCATAAAATATTAGAATTAGCTTGCTGAGTTTTGTAAAAATTATTAGTGAGATTTATTGTGGAATTAAGTTAAATCTATTGTTCAACCTGGGGAGGACTGACATTTTTACTTTATTGAAAGTTCTAACTTAAATATAAAGCTGGCTGAGGTTTAGTCTCAGCTCTCCAACTCTAAAAAATGCTTTTTAGATTCTTATTTCTTCTTGAGTCACTTTTGGTTAATTGCATTTTAATGGGAGTTTAGTTATCTAAGTTTTCAAATTTATTGACATAATGTCATTTATATTATCCTCTCAATATGTTTGATATACTGTTTAATTCTTAAGATTGTTTCTTTGGTGCTCCTCTCTTTTTTCTTGAGTAAACTTGACAGAAGTTTATCTACTTTATGTTTCCAAAGAACCAATCTTGCTTTTCATTTTATTGAGAAGTAATTGACATAACATTATATCAGTTTCAGGTGTACAGCAGTGATCTGATATTTGTATATATTGCAAAATTATCACCATAGTAAATCTAGTTAATATCCCTCACCACGCATACTGTCTTTGACTGTCAAGTATACAATATAGTATTATTAATAATAGTTGCCATGCTGTACATTACATCCCCAGAACTTATTTATTTTATAACTGGAAGTTTCTACCTTTTGACCCTCAAGTCTTCACCTACTTCACCCACCCCTTACCTCCTTCTCTGGTAACCACCAGTCTGTTCTCTGTGTCTATGAGTGTGTTGTTTATTTTTTTAAATTGACATATAACATATAAATTTAAGGTATAGAACATGTTAATTTGGTATATTTATTATCATAATAGTGTTGTCATTTTAATGATTATTAGCACTTCTATTATGTTACATAAATATTATTTCTATTTTAGTGGTCAGTATAATTAATTAAATTCTAGTCTCTTAGGAAGTGTAATGATTATAATACAATGTTGTTGTTCATATTCACTCTACTATGCTTTAGATCTCTTGGATTTATTTACTACTATTTGAAAGTTTTTACCCTTAAACAACATTTGTCCTATCCCCCTACCCCCCATTTCTTGTAACCATCATTTTACTCTCTGTTTTTAAGAGTTTGGCTTTTATAGATTTCATATAAAAGTGACATCACACAGTATTTGTTATTCTCTGTTTGACTTATTTCACTTAGAAGAGAAAGACTATAAGGTGCTCAAGATCCATCCTTATTTTTGAAAATGGCAGGCAGGTTTTCCTTTTTCTTGTGGATGAATAATATTCCATTTTATACATACACACAGATACACACACACATATAACATCTTTATCCATTTATCTGTTGATGGACTCTTAGATTATTTCCATTTCTTGGCTATTCTTAATAATGCTGCAGTAAGCATAGGATTGTATATATCTCTTCATATTCTACTTTCATTTCCTTTAAGCTTATACCCAGAAGTGATATTGCTGAATCAAATGGTAGTTCTATTTTTGGCTTTTTGAGGAGCTTTCATATTGTTTTCCAGAACATAAATACCCATTTGATAATCTCTACCATTAATGGCATCAGGCACCCTTTGCAAGACTTAGTAAGAGAGCAGACCTACGATACAACTGTTAGTTATCACTGCTCCTTCCTTGGTTATATAAAAAATTGAGGGCTTAAACCAATGGGAAAGGTTTTTTGGCCATATTGAGAATTTAGTGTTCATGGTGGGACACCATTTCCTTTTCTTTTTGTGGGGAGGGAAGGGTTACTTTGTTTTTGTAGAATCCAGATGAATGGGGTCCTAAGAGCAGCACTTAAAATAAGTAGAGGATGTCTGCAAGCAGAAGAGGCAGATACTGTTTCCTTGCTGGACCTCTGCTTTAGCAGTAGACTTTCTGATCTTTCTCCTATGCCTCTCTGGACCAGAAAGAGAAAAACTGGAAAAGCTGACAGGGTAGAAGGTGAGGTGGTAGAAAAACAGCAGGCTGTTTAATTCCTATTTGGTATGGCAAGGTATGTGAATTTCTGGGGAGAAGTCAACTGGTCATCTTGGTAGAGACCTGGCTTTGGACACACCCAGGTGGCACTAGTGGTAAAGAACCTGCCTGTCAATGCAGGAGACATAAGAGATGCAGGTTAGGAAGATTCCCTGGAGAGGAAAATGGCATACATCAACATGAATCCATGACGGGTGAACACATGTTCCCAATCCTGAACCCCCCAAATAAAGTAAAAAACAAAACCCAAATATCAATATCATAGGAAGTATTGGACAAGTTAAATCTACTATTAAAAAAAAAAAAAAAAGAAAACAAAAGAAAATGGCAACCCACTCCAGTGTTCTTGCCAGAGAATCCCTGTAGCTGGCAGGCTACACAGTCCATAGAGTTGCAAAGAGTTAGACACGACTCAAGTGACTTAGCGCCCATTTGTCACATGCAAGGAAGTTGTTAGGTTTCTCTGCAACTAGAGCAGAGAGGGTGCTGCTGGGTTTGGAGAAGAGGTGGGATATAAGAGTGTGAACGGAGTCAAGCCTTCTAGGTCAGGGAACTGTGCAGTGAGAAGAATCAGCAAGATCTTCTGACGAATTCCCACATGCCTCCTCTAGAGTCAATGCTTGTATGACTGCTACCCTAAGGTCAGTGTCTGGGTTTGGGTTGTTCATTGCCAATGAGTAAACAAGTGATGATCAACAATGAGAAAATAACAACAGGGCTAATTATAAAAGTCACTGCTTTCCTCCCCTCTGTTTATTTTTTTTTGTCTCTAAAACTGGAGGAAATGTGTCTTAAAGGGGTGATAGAGGGGATGTCTCTGGGTCATATTAGGTCTCTTAAAATAGTGAGATCTCAGCTCACACATACATTTGGAGAAAGAGTTGTTGTTGTTCAGTCACTCAGTCATGTCCGACTCTTTGCAACCCCATGAACGGCAGCATGCCAGGTTTCCCCGTCCTTCACCATCTCCCGGAGTTTGCTCAAACCCATGTCCATTGAGTTGGTGATGCCATCCAACCATCTTGTCTACTGTTGTCCTCATCTCTTTTCATGCCTTCAGTCTTTCCCAGCATCAGGGTCTTTTCCAATGAGTTGGCTCTTCCCATCAGGTGGCCAAAGTATTGAAGCTTCAGCTTCAGCATCAGTCCTTCCAATGAGTATTCAGGGTTGATTTCCTTTAGGATTGACTCGTTTGATCTCCTTGTAGTCCAAAGGACTCTCAAGAACCTTCTCCAACACCACAGTTCAAAGACATCAATTTTTCAATGCTCAATCTTCTTTATGGTCCAGCTCTCACATCCATACATGACTACTGGAAAAACCATAGCTTGACTATACAGAACTTTGTTGGCAAAGTACTATCTAGGTTTATCATAGCTTTTCTCCCAAAGAGCAAGTGTCTTTTAATATCATGGCTGCAGTCACCATCCACAGTGATTCTGGAGCCCAAGAAAATAATGTCTTTCACTGATTCCATTGCTTCCCCATCTGTTTGCCATGAAGTGATGGGACCAGATGCCATGAAATATTTTTTTGAATGTTGAGTTTTAAGCCATTTTTGTTCACTCTCCTCTTTCACCTTCATCAAGAGGCTCTTTAGTTCTTCTTTGCTTTCTGCCATAAGGGTGGTGTCATCTGCATACCTGAGGTTATTGATATTTCTTTCAGCAATCTTGATTCCACTTTGTGCTTCATCCAGCCTGGCATGTCACATCATGTACTCTGCATATAAATTAAATAAGCAGGGTGACAATATACAACCTTGGTATACTCCTTTTCCAATTCAGAACCAGTTCATTGTTCCATGTCTAGTTATAACTGTTGCTCCCTAACCTGCATACAGATTTCTGGAGGCAGGAGATTTCTGTCTCTCAGGAGGCAGGTCAGGTGGTTTGGTATTCCAGTCTTTTGAAGAATTTTCCACAATTTGTTTGATCCACATAGTCAAAGGCTTTGGCGTAGTCAGTGAAGAAGAAGTAGATGTTTCTCTGGAATTCTGTTGCTTTTTCTATGATCTGATGGACGTTGGAAAACTGATCTCTGGTTCCTCTGTCTTTTCTAAATCCAGCTTGTACATCTGGAAGTTCTCAGTTTGCTTGGTTCATGTACTGTTGAAGCCTAGCTTGAAGGATTTTAGCTTGAAGGATTCTGAGTATTATCTTGGTAGAATGTGAAATGAGTGCAACTGTGTGGTAGTTTGAACATTCTTTGGCATTGCCCTTCTTTGGGATTGGAATGAAAATTAACCTTTTCCAGTCCTGTGGCCGCTGCTGAGTTTTCTAAATTTACTGGCATATTGAGTATAGCAGTTTCACAGGATCATCATTTAGGATTTGAAATAGCTCAGTTAGAATTCCATCACCTTTACTAGCTTTGTTTGTAGTAATGCTTCCTAAGGCCCACTTAACTTCACACTCCAGCATGTCTGGCTTTAAGTGAGTGACCTCACCATCATACTTATCCCTGTCATTAAGACCTTTTTGTATAGTTCTTTTGTGTATTCTTGCCACCTCTTCTTAATCTCTTCTGCTTCTGTTAGGTCCTTGCTATTTCTGTCTTTTATTGTGCCCTTCCTTGCATGAAATGTTCCCTTGGTATCTCTAATTTTCTTGAATAAATCTAGTTTTTCCCATTCTACCATTCTGTTGTTTTCCTCTATTTCTTTGCATTGCTTATGTAAGAAGGCTTTATTATCTCTCCTTGCTATTCTTTGGAACTTGCATTCAAATGGGTATATCTTTCCCTTTCTCATTTGCCTTTCACTTCTGTCCTTTTCTTGGCTATTGTAAGGCCTCCTCATTTTGCCTTTTTGCATTTCTTTTTCTTTGGGATGATATTGGTCACTGCCTCCTGTACAGTGTTACAAACCTCTGTCTATAGTTCTTCAGGCTGTCTGTTTATCAGATCTAATCCCTTGAATCTATTTGTCACCTCTGCTGTATAATCATAAGGGATCTGATTTAGATCATACCTGAATTGCCTAGTGGTTTTCCCTACTTTCTTCAGTTTAAGCCTGAATTTTGCAATAAGGAGTTCATGATCTGAGCCATAGTCAGCTCCTGGTGTTGTTTTTGCTCACTGAATAGAGCTTCTCCATCTTTGGCTGAAAAGAATATAATCAGTTAATTTCAGTGTTAACCATCTGGTGATGTCCATATGTAGAGCTGTCTCTTGTGTTGTTGGAATAGGGTGTTTGCTATGACCAGTGTGTTCTCTTCATAAAACTCTCTTAGCTTTTGCCCTGCTGTATTTTGTACTCTAAAACCAGACTTGCCTATTACTCCAGGTAGCTCTTGAATTCCTATTTTTGCATCCCAATCCCCTATGATGTAAAGGACATCTTTTTTTTTTTTTTTTGGTTAGTTCTAGAAGGTCTTGTAAGTCTTCACAGAACCATTCAACTTCAGCTTCTTCAGCATTATTGGCTGGGGCATAGACTTGGATGACTGTGATGTTTTCTTATTATAACCTCAAAAAATTAGAAATAACAGATGTGTTGTTACTTAGTACATGATTCAGTATACATGTTTCACTTGTGGAAAAATAAAGTTAAATGGAACTTTAAAGTGTTTTAATCTATTAACCATATCCATGACTATAATAATTCTCATTATTGCTATACAGAAAATAGCATTGGATGATTGCAAGTTATTATGACTTTAAAATGCAATGTATTTTGAGTAAAATCATGAGTAGCACGTAAAAATGCTCAGGAAATACAAAGTTGCTGTGTCATATAACACGTATTTTATATTTCATAAATTCTTGCTAAAATAATGAGAAGGAAGACTAAAAACCCTTGCATTCTCCACGCAGACGAACTAGAGAAAACCAGTGCTTTAAAGAAGGCGAGATGTTGGAGAGGCTAAATTTTCTTGTGTTACCTTGAATGAGCCACATTCCCCCTCAAATTCCAACTCTCATGTAATAGAAAAGCAGAGTTCTTGGCATCACCCAAGTCACTCACTTGACAGTCACTCTGGGCAGAACATAGCACTTTTTTATCTGCAAGGTTTCCATTCAAAGCTCCAACCCCTCCATAAGCCCTAAGTTGATAAGTTTTCTTTCCCTGAAATTCAACACTTTTGGTGAAATCTTATGTTTTTCATTGCCTTTCTATTTATTTAATTCCAAAAAATAATTCAGTACACATACAACTTTACTCAGTATCAATGAAACAATAGAGAAATAAATTATGATAAAGTAAAACTTTTGGCCAAGATAACTATATTTCATTGATATGCCTTTGAGCAGGATTGAATCTGAACTGTCTTCTCCCATCCTGACCCCACCCTCAAAGTATCTTCATGCGTCTTTCTTATGCTTTTCTGTGGCATCCTTCAGCATCTAAAACAGGACCGCTAGGAAGCTTTTAGTGTTAACTCACCAGATATCCTGAAGCCTATAGTTCTTTGTTAATCTATCATCTACCATTAAAAATTTTTATTTATTTCTTATTTTTAAAAATTGCTTTATTGAAGTACAGTTGGTTTACAATGTTGTGTTAGTTTCTACTGTATTCCAAAGTGAATCAGCTATATGTATACATATACATATACATATATCCTTCCTTTTTTGGATTTCCTTCCCATTAGGTCATCATAGAGCATTGAGTAGTTTCCTGTGCTCATTACCTATTTTATAAACAGCAGGTTCATGACATTGTATGGGAGCCAGGGATCAAGACCATCCCCCAAAACAGAAGTGCAAAAAGGCAAAATGATTGTCTGAGGAGGCCTTACAAATAGCTGTGAAAAGAAGAGAAAAGGAGAAAAGGAAAGATATACCCGTTTGAATGCAGAGTTCTGAAGAATAGTGAGGAGAGATAAGAAAGCCTTTCTCAGTGATCAATGCAAAGAAATAGATGCAAACAATAGAATGGGAAAGACCAGAGTTCTCTTCAAGATAATTAGAGATACTAAGCGAACATTTCATGCAAAGATGGGCTCAATAAAGGACAGAAATGGTATGGACTTAACAGAAACAGAAGATATTAACAAGAGGTGGCAAGAATACACAGAAGAACTATACAAAAAAGATCTTCACAACCCAGATAATCATGATGGTGTGATCACTCACCTAGAACCAGACATCCTGGAATGTGAAGTCAAGTGTGCCTTAGGAAGCATCACTACGAACCAAATTAGTGGAGGTGATGGAATTCCAGTTGAGCTATTTCAGGTTCTAAAAGATGATGCTGTGAAAGTGCTGCACTCAATATGTCAGCAAATCTGGAAAACTCAGCAGTGGCCACAGGACTGGAAAATGTCAGTTTTCATTCCAGTCTCAAAGAAAGGCAATGCCAAAGAATGCTCAAACTACCACACAATTGCACTCATCTCACACACTAGTAAAATAATGCTCAAAATTCTCCAAGTCAGGCTTCAACAGTATGTGAACTGTGAACTTCCAGATGTTCAAGCTGGATTTAGAAAAGGCAGAAGAACCAGAGATCAAATTGACAACACAGAGTTGGATCATTGAAAAAGCAAGAGAGTTCCAGAAAAACATCTGATTTATTGACCATGCCAAAGCCTTTGACTGTGTGGATCATAACAAACTGTGGAAAATTTTGAAAGAGATGGGAATACCAGACCACCTGACCTGCCTCCTGAGAAATCTGTATGCAGGTCAGGAAGCAACAGTTAGAACTGGACATGGAAGGACAGACTGGTTCCAAATCGGGAAAGGAGTACATCAAGGCTGTATATTGTCACCCTGCTTGTTTAACTTATATGCAGAGTACATCAGGAGAAAACGTGGGCTGGATGAAGCACAAGCTGGAATCAAGATTGCTAGGAGAAATATCAATAACCTCAGATATGCAGATGATACCACCGTTATGGCAGAAAGTGAAGAAGGACTAAAGAGCCTTTCGATGAAAGTGAAAGAGGAGAGTGAAAAGGCTGGCTTAAAACTCAACATTCAGAAAGCTAAGATCATCGCATCTGGTTCCATCACTTCATGGCAAATAGTTGGGGAAACAGTGGAAACAGTGACAGACTTTGTATTTGGGGGCTTCAAAATCACTGCAGATGGTGACTGCAGCCATGAAATTAAAAGTTACTTACTCCTTGGAAGAAAAGCCATGATTAATCTAGATAGCATATTAAAAAGCAGAGACATTACTTTGCCAACAAAGGTCCATCTAGTCAAGGCTATGGTTTCTCCAGTAGTCATGTATGGATGTGAGAGTTGGACTATAAAGAAAGCTGGGGGCCAAAGAACTGATGCTTTTGAACTGTGGTGTTGGAGAAGACTCTTGAGAGTCCCTTGGATTGCAAGGACATCCAACCAGTCCATCCTAAAGGAAATCAGTCCTGAAATATTCATTGGAAGGACTGATGCTGAAGCTGAAACTCCAATACTTTGGCCACCTGATGTGAAGAACTGACTCATTTGAAAAGACCCTGATGCTGGTAAAGATTGAGGGCAGTAGAAGAAGAGGATGATAGAGGATGAGATGGTTGGATGGCATCACCAATTCAATGGACATGAGTTTGAGTTGATGGACTGGGAGGCCTGGGATGCTGCAGTCCATGGGGTCGGCAAGAGTCAGACATGACTGAGCGGCTGAACTGAACTGATCAATAGTGTATATGTGTCAATCCCAATCTCCCAATGCATCACAACCCCCAGTTTCCCCCTTGGTATGCATTTGTTTATGCTCTACGTCTGTGTCCCAATTCCACATATATTCATTAATATATGATATTGTGGAAGAGGAGAGTAAAAAGAGCCGGCTTAAGACTAAGTATTAAAAAACCCGAGATCATTGCTGCATGGCAAATGGAAGGGGAAGAGGTGGAAGTTGTGACAGATTTCGTCCTCTTGGGTTCCAAAATCACTGTGGATGGTGACGACTCCATCCATGACTTCAGCCATGAAATCAGAAGGTGAGTGCTTCTTGACAGAAAAGTGATGACAAACCTAGACAATGTGCTGAAAAGCAGAGGCATTACTCTGCCAATAAGGTCCATATCGTCAAAGCTGCAGTCTTGGCAGTGGTCCCATATGGTTGTGAGACTGGACGGTAAAGAAGGCAGAACCCCAAAGAATTGATGCCTTCAAACTCTGGTGCTGGAGAAGACTCCTGAAAGTCTGTTGGACAGCAAGGATATCAAACCAGTCAATCTTAAGGGAAATCAACCCTGAATATTCACTGGAAGGACTGATGCTGAAGCTGAAGCTCCAGTATTTTGGTTATCTGGTGTGACCAGAGAACTCATTGGAAAAGTCCCTGATGTTGGGAAAGACTGAGGGCAGAAGGAGAAGCGGGTGTCAGAGGATCAGATGGCTCGACAGCATCATTGATGCAATGAACATGAACTTGGGCAAACTCCAGGAGATGGTGAAGGACAGGGAGGCCTGGTGTACTACAGTCCATGGGGTCACAAAGAGTTGGACACGACTGGGTGACTTAACAACAGTAGTTTGGTATTTGTTTTTCTCTTTTTAACTTATTTCACTCTGTATGACAGTCTCTAGGTCCATCCACATCTCTACAAATGACCCTGATTTCTCTCCTCCTTACAGCTTTCTACCTCTACCATTGCAAACATTTCCCCAGCGTTCTTCTCAGAGCTGTCTTTACTTCTTTGTTTTTGAGGCTATAGATGAGGGGATTTGCTAGCGGAGTAACTATACCATACTGTATGGAGAAGATTAGCTCCAGAGGTGACCCTAAGGTTGGCATGAGATAACGGAGGAAAGCTGAGACATAGAAGAAGCTCTCTGCAGTGAGGTGGGAGGAGCAGGTGGAGAAGGCTTTGCTCCTGCCTGTGGTGGAGCTGATGCTCAGGATGGTGGAGACAATGCGTGTGTAGGAGAAGAAGATCAGGAAGAAGGTACCGAAGCCATGTAGCAGTGTGGAGCCTGTCAGGACAGTGACATTGGTGGAAATATCAGAGCAGGACAAAGGGAAGAGAGAAGGCAGTTCACAGGTATAGTGGGGGATGATGTGGTTCTCACAGAAGTTCAAGTTCATAGCCAGGGGGATGCTGAAAACTGCATCCAGAAAACCCAGGCCCCATGAAGCCCATACCAGCCTCACACAGAGCTGGCCGCTCATCACCTGACTGTAGAGCAGAGGGTAGCAGATGGCAGCATAGCGATCATAGGCCATCACTGAGAGCAAGAAGATTTCTGTCCCTCCAATGTCAAACACAAAGAAGGCTTGAGTCAGGCAGCCCTCCTTTGAAATAGTTTTCTTTTTAGACAGGAGGTTCTCCAGGAGCTTGGGAAGTGTGACTGAAGAGAAGCAAAGATCCAGGAAAGAGAGGTGACTCAGAAAGAAGTACATGGATGTGTGGAGATGGGAATCAGCTCTGATCACCAGCAGCAGAATCAGGTTCCCCATCATGGTTAGGAGGTAAATCCCCATGTAAAGCACCAAGAGCAGTATCTGGACTCTGGGGTCAGCAGACAGCCCAAGGAGGATGAACTCAGTGATGGTTCTGTGGTTCCTCAAGGCCATTTAGAAAGAGTTTTTCCTAGAAAAAAAATATAGCAATGTACCTGAAACTTCTCTTTACTACACCCAACTATGGAGAAAGGGATCCACTTTTATGTACTTACACCTGATTATTTAGATTTCACGTATGTCCTTATCAAATGTCTATAATGTTTGCTTCCCCTTCTAGTGTTCTGTTTCAAACAATTATTTTTCCATAGGTGACATTCTGTTTTAAAGACACTGAAGAAATTTGCTAATTTGTGCAGACTCTGAATTTGTTCTGTCTCCTTCAGCTGGCACTGCTTTATCAGCAGTACTCTGTGCATGTTTTGTAAATCATGGCAGAGTTGCTGGGAAGCTGTTTCAGCCTTTGTCTTCTCTCCCATTTTCCTATCTTCCACTCCAA
This sequence comes from Budorcas taxicolor, assembly GCF_023091745.1. Lineage (NCBI taxonomy): Eukaryota > Metazoa > Chordata > Mammalia > Artiodactyla > Bovidae > Budorcas > Budorcas taxicolor. The sequence continues at coordinate 76,237,897 of NC_068914.1, forward strand.
AACCCTTTTAGAATCCATAACTTCCTAATAATATCATTTTATCTTTCTTTAGCTTTTTATTATTGACACTATGCATTAACACCTATTGTCAATTTGACTCTCTAGGACAAGATTAAAAGATGACAGAGTGTGACTCTGTGTGCATGTATGTGAGTGTGTGTGTGTGTGTATCTGAATTTTGGGTATGTGAAGAAAGTATAAGGAGGATATTGCCGAGTACCTTCTGTGAATTAGAAATTAGACTATCATAAATTATATAACTCATTCAAGTCCCCAATCTGTATACCTCAATTCTATAAAACCTCAAGACACTGGGTCTTTTTCTTTTTTTTGTATGGTCATGATTTATCTATTTTTATTTGCTAATTTATGGGATAGAAAATCCGTATTTCTTTTATTCTTCACATTTATATTTTAAAATCTTTAATTAGAGGATAATTGTTTTACAGTATTGTGTTGTTTTCTGGTGTACAACATTGCAGAACTGTCATAACTATATATTTCCCTTCCCTCTCGAGCCTCCCTCTCCCACCCCATCATCACAGAACCCTGAGCTGAGCTCCCTGTGTTATACAGCAGCTTCCCACTAGCTGTCTGTTTTATACATGGTTGTGTATATGTGTTAATGCTACTCTCTCAATTTGTCCTACCCTCTCTTCCCCCACTGGGTCCACAAGTCTGTTCCCTATGTCTGGAGACATCAGGTCTTTCTACCATGCAGCAACTTTCACTGAAGGCTTGACTTTCATTTGGTGATCATTTTGCAATATATACAAGTATCAAATCATTATGTTGTATACTTGAATATAACAAAAGGTTTTGTGTTGTGTTTCAATTCAAATTGTCATTTTCTCATTTAATTTCATAAAACATTCTGGGTAGATTATTATAACCTAATTTTTCTAACGTAGAATGAGAAGTATGTGAATATCTTGTCTTTACCAGAGTGAATAAGTGACTACACCAGGATTTAACCTATGTCTTCATTATTGTTCTCATCTGGCACTTCTGCCTTCCATTTTCTTATGTTTTTCTTAAATATGCTGATTCTCCTCATGAGGCAGCCATTGAAGTGCTCCAGTTGGGCAAAAGAACTCAGCATTCCGCTGAAAATGATGAGCTTGCTGACAGCATCCAGTCGATGCTTTGAAAACAACTGCAGCTTTAGTGGAGGCCAAACCTCCCAGGCATTCAATGACCGAGCATACCTTAGATACCACATTTTGACCATTTTTGCCTTGTCTGAGGGTCAGTCATTGCCCCAGAGCTTCCAATCCATCCAAGGGTTGGATAATCCTTGTCTGTACTTGTCTGAAACTCTCCTTAGATGATTCTGCTTTCCTTCCCTCTTTCCTGTTAGCAGTGTCATATCTGGTCTGAAGGCTTTTCCAGCCCAATTCTATTTTCTTCCTCTTTGTTTTTCACAGGCTCCTCTCCCCCACTCTCATGTAATACTACTACTACCAAAGTATCTGTTCTGGGAGGACCTCAACAGATATACTTCCACTCTGTGCTAATTCATTAGCTCACCTACCATAAGCAGCTCCCTTTATTGTATGCCTTTGCTGAATCACTGTCTTATTTTGGCACTTAATTGTTAGAATGTATATGGCGCATTTCCTTCTTTTCTTTTTCCTTCCCAAACAATAATACTACAGTTCTTTGAAGAGAGTGTTATGGTGTATATTACTTTGTATCTCCATGCCATAACTCTTGGTCCAGTGAAAAGCACATGTGGTTGGTCTTCCATAGCAAATATGTTGAATAAAAAATGAAGTGAATTGGATAGACTGTTTAGCTAATTTCTTTGGGAAAAGAGTGCAGAATCATAAGCTTGATAAGGATTCAGCACTAAGAAGACAACAAAGTGGGAAGCCAAGAATGGTATATGTGTATGTATATGTTTGCATGTGTGTGTACAGCTTGTCTCAGTTTTGTGTAACCAGTAGTGTACTTAACATATCCGATGCCTACTGGCCCATTTCAGACCATACTGGAAAGGCTGTTAAAGCCTATAACACTTGGTCATTCATTTTTTTCTGAACATTAATTTATTCAGTTTATTTATTCATTCTTTCTTAAATCCTTATGACTATGAGTCATAGCAGAACTTAGATCCAGATTGTATTTGTCTGTCCAGTAGCTGAATTTGCAGTTCAGAATGACCTAAATTAACTGATTCAGTGAACAATGAGAGCGACTTGCCAGAAAAATCTATTTTAAGGAGTCTCTCTCATCTGTGAATTTAAATCCTGTCAATGTGAGTACTTCCTCTACTGTCTTCACTAGCAAAATAACAATCACAACAAATGACAATAATTTCTATCATTATCTTCTAGAATTTGAAAATGTCTCCAAGTGTTTGGAATTTTCTGGATGAATTAAGTGGATAATTGCTTGTATCATTCTAGACTGACTTTTTAAAGTACACCTGACCACAGTGTTCATTTGTGTTTCTAACTCTATCTTCTGCCAGATTCTGCAGAAGATATCAGGGAATTGTTTTCTGAGGGTCCAGATCTGAAAAACTTTGGTCCTGGAAGGTGGGCCTATGTGCTGCAGCAGTAGGGCAGGAGGCTGGCTGGGTGATGTGATTCTATTTGTTTATGAAACAGTCCTGACACAGACCTTTTTATGGATGAGACACAGAAAACTTACAAAACGTTCTTAAGGTCATAGAGATGTAAGACATAGAGTTGCAGTTTGGGCTCAGGAACCAGACATGTGTCCAGCTTTGTCATATTCTTTGTAAGGAAATAGGTGTCTAGGTCATTCCTTGGAGAAGGAGGTCTGTAACATATAACATGGGGTACCTAAAGTCTTGTTGCCCTTACATGTATTTAAGTTTTTTAAGTGTTGGTTAATTGCATAAATACTGGGGTTGATCGAATATTGAAAATGATATGGAGAGAGGCTCAATATGTCCTCTCTTCACTGAATGTGGGAGTATTCTTCATGACCAAATGCAGATGGGGTGGAGTAGGAATTGAATACTCAGTAAAAAGTGGCAGAAAGACCACTGGTGTCTAGACAGGCACCTGGACAGGGGAATGGTGAAAGTTGGAGGAAACTTGGAACTTTTTGAATTCAGATATTTTCCTCAAACCTGTTTAGACTTCTACCTCTCTCTCTCTGTGTGCTTCACATCATCAGTATTTGTTGGGGTCAAAGGGAATTATTAATAGGAACAAACTGAACTTTTTGTAGTATGTGTGGCGTGACATCCCAGAAGAAGAGGGTTTCATATGAGTTATCATTATCTGCTGTTTAATTTGTTCTTTGGTGTACCCTGATCTGCTCTGGTGTACTCTCGACCATCAGCTATCTACTCTGGGTGGGTATACTTTCCCCATCGACCTTGCCCATTACACTTCCACCTGCTGGTCCCAGGTTTCATTGCACTGCTGGAGCCCAGGCCAGTGTGGAGTTTGAACCCAAGATGTAAGATGTGCCTGATCCCAAAGTCAGCATAACTAACTGAGGTTAGAGATTCTTCCCAAGTGTCTGCTCAGAGTAACCAAGCACAAAGGCCTCAGTGTATAGAAAATGTGGTCCTAGGTCAGGGAGCTCGATCTCCAGCAGAAAGAAAGTTGGTGAGAAGACAGGAAGAGAAGGGTGGATTAGCTGAGGGGAAGACAGGGACTAGGAAAGAGAGAAGAAAAACTTGAGAGCAACCGTAGCAGACGTTCCCGAGTGCCGGGCTCTTCTGACTCAGATTTCCTGTCGCTCTGGTCTTTTCATGGTGGGCTCTCATCTGCACTGTGATGGTCTCTATGCCTATGGGAATCAGTATTTCTGTAGCCTACTTATAGAAAAAGCAAGACATCCTTTTTTCTTTCTGGTTAGAAATCATACTGAGAGCAGAAAACTGGTACCCCAGAGTATCTTCTTAAAGGCAGAGGCTTCAAGACACGTATCCTCTGAGCTCTGAATTTGTCCTGGCTTTCTCTGCTACAGATTATATGAGAAGACTATCAATCCTCAACAGAAGATGTGTAAAGAGTGCCTCTCCAGGGGACTCAGGTTCAACCATTTAGACTTCTCTTTATTTAGTTTCCTCTCTGAGTCTAAATGCAATCATACGAGAATTTGTGATATGAGTGACTCACATATAATCCTTCAGAGGGGTACATATAATCCTTCAGATGGGTACATACAGATTAGGCAATCAGTAGTTGGCTGGCTAAGCCTGGAATCCCAGATGGAGGAACCAATATCTTTTATTTTTTTTTAAATATAATTGACTTAGTTTCAGTTGTAGAACTTAGGCTAATGCCTGTTATTCCCTGAAGTCATAGCCTGCCCAATTTGAAACTCATTAACTAGACAAGTTGAAATTTGTAAGGGCCTCAGGTGATTCTATTAAGTATGGTCTTTTGGAGCTTCTGTGTTGAAGTTACGGCCTAGGATGAGAACTCTGTCCCAAAATATAGCACCTGCCATATTGAATATTCATGCTAAAAGAATTTGAGAAATGGCTTGTGCAGGAGAGACTTTCTGATTTTCTCTGAAGCAGATCATAAAGCCCTCATATGAGAGGTGCCCTACCCAACCTGGAGGAACGGGTCATCCTTATCTCCAAAGATGAAGAGACACAGAGGAACCTGAATGAACTGGCCTTACTAATCACATTCTTCCACTTCAGTTTACTACACTTAGCTCACCTTTGTCCTATGATATCTTTCCATGACTTTTCAGTCTTTCCATATATACAATCAGGTTTGTACCCTTAATCAAATCTCCCCATTACTAGAGGTGTTAGCTAACACTATGGCAGTAATCATAGAACACTATATGTGTATAAAATCAATACATTTTACACTTCAAATCTGTACAGTGTTATATGTCAATTACATTTTAAAATAGCTGAAAAAAACCATTTTGGTTTACCTGTTTCTTCATGTCTTCATTTCCTTATGAGGCTCCCATGTCACGTAAAAATTAAATAAATCTGTATGCTTATCTCTTGTTAATCTGCCTCTTGTTACAGCAGTCCTAGTAATGAACTTAAAAGGGTAGAGAAAAAGGGTAGTTTTTCTCCTAGTAAGTGTAAATATACTAATTGACTTCAGAATGCACGGAGTCATACAGTATTTAGGGAATTATCTAGTAATCTTTCTTCTTTTAATCTTCAGAAATTCTAAAGACCAGAATTCAAAAGAGACAGAGACAATAAAGAACCTAGTCACAACACAATTCCCTTGTTATAATTGCTACATTCTTACCTAGTTATAAATTTGTCTTTCAAAGTACATAAATTAAGATGTAAAATCAACACATTATAAATATTGTCTTACAGTATACTAGACAAATTCCTCTAAAAGGCTAAGCTTTAAAACAAATATAATTGTCATTAAAATATATTATTTGGCAGTTATTATTTTGAACAGTTATAACATTGAAAACAGATTTAGAGCTCACTAAAATGTATATTCTATATACACACATACACAGATTTTACTGAATACAGATTTGATGTCCTAGAAGAATATGGACTATAGAGAAAATGATTTTGGATGTGAAGATTATTTTCAAAAAAAGATAAAGAAACACTCTCCTTTGCATTTTATGCTTGAGGTAGTGATCTGCTTTACCTGAGTGTGTATCCTCAAAGTTCTGATAACATATTGACTTTCATTGTGCTTTTGTGAACTGCAAGATAAGAAATAGTCATGAACACCTAATGTTCCTATGTGACCTTCTGCTGAGGCTCTTATACTGTTATTTTGGACAATAATTCAGGCAAGACTATTTCTAGTACTCAAGCACATTTACGTGTTGGTCAATTGACCATTTCCTGTGGCAACTCATTTGCCTGTATTGGAGAAATGTAATTTAAAACAAAATCTCCCAGTCCAGAAAACTTCTCCACAAAAGTAGAAAAGAAAGAAAATACTTTTATTGTTGAATAATTACCAATCCAGATTGTAACGTGCATCAAAGAAAATCTGCTAGGAGATCATACAGAAAGTCTCATTTATTTATATAGCTGAGCAGATATGATTTGTTACATACTAGTTCTTGAGATAAATTTTAACTAGTCACCAAGTAAGAGAATTTAAAGCATCATTTGCTACTCATAGTTCATCTCAGATTCATATGGTAATTGAGGTGGCCATCTCTGTTTGCTAATTGGCTTTATCTAAAGGAAAAATAAACTTCTCACATCTATAAGACAGTTTTGGAGGGAGGCACATATTGCATTCACTTGCTTTCGGGTCCTTGAGAAACACATTCTTCCATCATAAAGCTGGTAAGAAGTTTATTTAACTTTTAAAAAGATTCATGTGCATTTTAGAGTCAGAGAAAGAACTTAAAATTTTCCATAGTAAATGCTCTAAGAAGAGGGTGGGAGAAGAAATCTCCTGTATTTACACAGGGAAAAATAAGCCTCTTATTTTTAAGTTGTATTTGCCCTTACACCTGTTACTGTTCTCCAAAATCAAGCCCTATTTCAGAAACTTTGCAGAATGTGAAGGGCCCTTTTCCACTCAGACTATCTTTGGTGTTACTTCCATGGCTGCTTAAAAGGCTGTAGATTTTCATCCCTATCTTGCTTGTGTAACCCATAGCCTGGAACATGCAAATAAAGAGGAGAGTCAGTCACCTTTTTCAGCCACCTAAATCATAGAATCAGGTATGATTTTCTACTACTGTATATCTAGGTGAAACTTGCATCTTTGAGGAAGAAGGTATGATAAATTATGGAGGCACCTTTTTCATTTGTGGAACTGATGCATACCTAAAGTCATCACACAGCTGGTGTGGCTTTTGTGGTATGGGAGACTGTAACCCATGATTTACTAACTTTCACAGAAGGATAGGTTCCACTATCCCTGGCATGAATGAAGCACCATGATTTGGGTAAAATTTCCATGAAGTGAACTTGCAGTCCTATTAGCTGAAACACTTGGTTAACTCTTTAGAACAAATTAGTAGTTGCCTTAATTCTTTATAATCTATTATTGCTGATTGGTCATGAGAAATATAGTCCTATTGATTCACACGGCTCTAGATTTTACATTGGCTAACCAAGGAGGAGGAGGGATATAAACAACAAGGGTACTCAATCTATTTTCCTAAAGCATTTGCCCTCCATGATAAAGCACATCCAAAAACAAGTTGACCAGTGGTAGTATACTGAAAAAATAGAGCACACTAGAGATCTCCTCAAGAAAATTAGAGATATCAAGGGAACATTTCATGTAAAGATGGGCACAATAAAGGACAGAAATGGTATGCACCTAACAGAAGCAGAAGATATTAAGAAGAGGTGGCAAGAATACTCAGAAGAACTATACAAAAAAGATCTTTACGACCAAGATAATCACGGTGGTATGATCACTCACCTAGAGCCACACATCCTGGAATGTGAAGTCAAGGGGGCCTTAGAAAGCATCACTATGAACAAAGCTAGTGGAGGTGATGGAATTCCAGTTGAGCTATTTCAAATTTTAAAAGATGATGCTGTGAAAGTGCTGCACTCAATATGCCAGCAAATTTGGAAAACTCAGCAGTGGCCACGTCAGTTTTCATTCCAATCCCAAAGAAAGGCAATGCCAAAGAATGCTCAAACTACCGCACAACAGCACTCATCTCACATGCTAGTGAAGTAATGCTCAAAATTCTCCTAGCCAGGTTTCAACAGTATGTGAACCGTGACTTTCCAGATGTTCAAGCTGGATTTAGAAAAGGCAGAGGAACCTGAGATCAAATTGCCAACACCCTTTGTTTCATCAAAAAAGCAAGAGAGTTCTAGAAAAACATCTATTTCTGCTTTATTGACTATGCTAAAGCCTTTGACTGTGTGGATCACAACAAACTGTAGAAAATTCTTAAAGAGATGGGAATCCCAGAGTACCTGACCTGCCTCCTGAGAAATCTGTATGCAGGTCAGGAAGCAATAGTTAGGACTGGACATGGAACAATAAACTGTTTCCAAATCGGGAAAGGAGTACATCAAGGCTGTATATTGTCACCCTGCTTATTTAACTTCTGTGCAGAATATATCATGAGAATAGCTGGGCTGGATGAAGCACAGGCTGGAATCAAGATTGCTGGCAGAAATATCAATAACCTCCTGTATCAATAATATGCAGATGACACCACCCTTATGGAAGAAAGCAAAAAAGAACTAAAAAGCCTCTTGATGAAAGTGAAAGAAGAGAGAGAAAAGGCTGGCTTAAAACTCAATATTCAGAAAACTAAGATCATGGCATCTGGTCCCATCATTTCATGGCAATTAGATGGGGAAACAGTGGAAACAATGAGAGACTTTATTTTTTTGGGCTCCAAAATCACTGCTGCTGCTGCTAAGTTGCTTCAGTCGTGTCTGACTCTGTGCGACCCCATAGACGGCAGCCCACCAGGCTCCCCTGTCCCTAGGATTCTCCAGGCAAGAACACTGGAGTGGGTTGCCATTTCCTTCTCCAATGCATGAAAGTGAAAAGTGAAAGTGAAGTCGCTCAGTCGTGTCCGACTCTTTGCGACCCCATGGACTGCAGCCTGCCAGGCTCCTCCGTCCATGGGATTTTCCAGGCAAGAGTACTGGAGTGGGGTGCCATTGCCAAAATCACTGCAGATGGTGATTACAGCCATGAAATTAAAAGATGCTTGCTGCTTGGAAGAAAAGTTATGACCAACCTAGACAGCATATTAAAAAGCAGAGGCATTACTTTGCCAGCGAAGGCCCATCTAGTCAAAGCTATGGCTTTTCCAGTAGTCATGTATGGATGTGAGAGTTGGACTATAAAGAAAGCTGAGCACTGAAGAATTGATGCTTCTGAACTGTGGTGTTGGAGAAGACTCTTGAGAGTCCATTGCACTGCAAGGAGATCCAACCAGTCCATCCTAGAGGAAATCAGTCCTAAATATTCATTGGAAGGACTGATGCTGGCACTGAAACTCCAATACTTTGGCCACCTGATGTGAAGAACTGACTCATTTGAAAAGAGCCTTATGCTGGGAAAGATTGAAGGTGGGAGGTGAAGGGGATGACAGAGGATGAGATGGTTGAATGGCATCACCAACTCAATGGACATGAGTTTGAGTGAACTCTGGGAGTTGGTGATGGACAGGGTGGCCTGGCATGCTGGAGTCCATGCGGTCACAAAGAGTCAGAGACGACTAAGCGACTGAACTGAACTGAAGTAATTTTAGAAATTCATTTCATGTTTAGCAATACTGGTTTTTAAATGTTGTATAATTTGTAACCCACAAAGGTGAATTACAAACTCTCTAACCCAGATTTAAAATGCGAGTGCATAATGAATAAGGAAATCATGTGTGCAAGATATAAGAAATATATGAAGATTCAAATATAAGATGTATTACCTTCAAGTGACACTACTGTAATATTGTGTGACTCATATTCATTCTGTAAGTAATCCCATTTTTGCCTTTAAGTAAAGTGAATTCAACACTTGCCTTTAAAAACTCCAGGCCCTCTAGATGCTTGTCAGAGAAATCTCAGTAAAATGAAAAGCAGGTAATTGTTCTTACCTTTTAGTTACAGAAAAGCAAATGCTATTCTTTGTGAAATGTGTCATTGTAAGGCTGCGGAACTTGAGACACTGCTGCTCTGACACATGAATGTAACCTTTAATCTCCAAAAGGCAATAATTTCAATAGACTATCTTATTTCATGGTATGTTGCCTTGGAAATAAAATTTAGAGTGACATTCTGCTTCTGAAAGTTAAGAGGTTTTGATATTCATTCCTTAAGGCAGAATAGAATAATTGGAATCCCTTTCTTCTGTTACTTGCTGTAGTTGAGAACAAAATTCATGAATATGCTGGATTTACTACTCAGAGGGTTTTAGTCTTGCCTTATTTAAATTGAGCAGTATCAAGAACTCTAACACTGTTAATAACCTTGAACCCAATTATTTGGACTCTGAGAAATAAGAGGGAGAAATAAGCATGAGAGAAGAGTTCATGCTCAAAATTGGTTAATGCAGTATTGTTTACCACAGCAAAACTCTGCCCTCGATACAATTTGCAGCAACATAAGAAATAAAGAAGCTGGTATTGTGGTAAAAGGCTGAAAATATGTCTAATATAGTGGAATTTTCACATTAGATTTCGGGGGTATACTTAATGATGCACGTGTGCATGCTCAGTCGTGTCTGACTGTTTTGCAACCCTGTGGACTGTAGCCTGTCAGTCTCCTCTGTCCATGAAATTTTCCAGGCAAGAATACTGGAGTGGGCTGTCATTTCCTACTCCAGGAGATCTTCCTGACTCAGGGATCAAATCCATGTCCCCTGCATTGGCAGGTGGATTCTTTACCACTGTACCACCTGGAAAGCTCATACTTAATGACACTGGATGATAATTGAAAATTAGGTTTTTGAAAATTGAAAGTAATGGGAAATGTTTATGATATCATTCTTGGTATAATGATAGAGTTAATAATAAATGTATCAAAGAATGCCTACAAAAACATTTTTCTGTAGAACACATTTAGAAGGATAGAAGTAAAATTATTTCTGTGTTACAGTTTTAGTTAGGTAGTTGATCTATTTTAATATATTATTATTTAAATATTTACACAGAAAATGTCAATTAGTGTTAATTCAATTCAGTTCAGTTCAGTTCAGTCGCTCAGTCGTGTCTGACTCTTTGTGACCCCATGAATCGCAGCACGCCAGGCCTCCCTGTCCATCTCCATCTCCCGGAGTTCACTCAGACTCACGTCCATCAAGTCAGTGATGCCATCCAGCCATCTCATCCTCGGTTGTCCCCTTCTCCTCCTGCCCCCAATCCCTCCCAGCTAGTGTTAATTAATAAAATATAATTCAATGATCATTTATAATTTGAGTAAAAAATAAAGTGTATCAAATTTTAAATGTTTTAAAACATCCATGACATATTTTTATTCTTACTCTAAATTAGTGGGAAAAATTTAGTGAAGACATAGCAACAAAAATTGAGTAGGCATTTTGTTTCATATAAAGTAAAATGTTAAAAATAGCAAAACATAAGGGTCTTCAAAAACATTTAGTGAATCACAAATGAATATTACATGTTTGATGAAACTTGTTAAAATATGCCAATACAAGTAAGATAAATTGGCCAAAGTCCCCCAAAGAAGCAAAACAGGGACATAGATTGAAAGTGAAAATGTTAAAGTGCGCTGAAACGTATTTACTTTGTGTGAAAAACTAAAGTTTGGTAATTGTATAAAAAGTGTTTTGCAAGAAGAGTTGATAATTGGCAAAATGGCTTTTAGGCAAATATCTTTTAGGTGAAAAGTTGAAGGACTTTTGCAGAATTTGTTACTGAGTCTGAGCTTGCACTCCTTGCCACATGACAGGCCAATAAATTGAGAGATGAATTGCTGAGACAAGGAATAACAACTTTATTTGGAAAGCCAGCAGCCCAAGAAGATGGTGGGCTTGTGTCCCAAAGAACCATCTTCCCTGAGTTATTAAAAGAATTCAGGCTTCATTTATACCACAAGGAGAGGGAGTCAAGTCAAATATTTCCTTGTTCCAGTCAGCCTCCTGAGTGGATGTGTTAATTTCTTCTTCCCTACAGTCATTGACAGATGGGTCTGGTCAGGATATTTCCTGTGAGCTAAACTAAGGTATTTTATTTTATTTTATTATTATTTTTTTTACTTTACAATTCTGTATTGGTTTTGCCATACATTGACATGAATACACCACAGGTGTACATGAGTTCTCAACCCTGAACCCCCCTCCCACCACCCTCCCCATATCATCTCTCTGGGTCATCCCAGTGCACCAGCCCCAAGCATCCTGTATCCTGTATTGAACCTAGACTAATGATTCGTTTCTTACATGATAGTATACATGTTTCAATGCCATTCTCCCAAATCATCCCACTCTCTCCCTCTCCCACAGAGTCCAAAAGTCTGTTCTTTACATCTGTGTCTCTTTTGCTGTCTCGCATACAGGGTCATCATTACCATCTTTCTAAATTCCATATATATGTGTTAGTATACTGTACTGATGTTTTTCTTTTTGGCTTACTTCACTCTGTATAATCGGCTCCAGTTTCATCCACCTCATTAGAACTGATTCAAATGTATTCTTTTTAATGGCTGAGTAATACTCCATTGTGTGTGTACCACAGCTTTCTTATCCATTCATCTGCTGATGGACATCTAGGTTGCTTCCATGTCCTGGCTATTATAAACAGTGCTGCGATGAACACTGGGGTACACGTGTCTCTTTCAATTCTGGTGTCCTCAGTGTGTATGCCCAGCAGTGGGATTGCTGGGTCATAAGGCGGTTCTATTTCCAATTTTTTAAGGAATCTCTACACTGTTCTCCATAGTGGTTGTACTAGTTTGCATTCCCACCAACAGTGTAGGAGGGTTCCCTTTTCTCCACACCCCCTCCAGCATTTATTGCTTGTAGACTTTTGGATCACAGCCATTCTGACTGGTGTGAAATGGTACTTCATTGTCGTCTTGATTTGCGTTTCTCTGATAATGAGTGATGTTGAGCATCTTTTCATGTGTTTGTTAGCCATCTGTATGTCTTCTTTGGAGAAATGTCTATTTAGTTCTTTGGCCCATTTTTTGATTGGGTCATTTATTTTTCTGGAATTGAGCTGCATAAGTTGCTTGTATATTTTTAAACAAAGGTATTTTAGCTTAATGCTCTTCATTACCTGGGAGGCAAGGTTCCTAGAGATGGATCATTATGTATAATTAAGCTTTTAGGCAACATCCCTTTAATGATTAACTTGTAATGGAATACAAAGTTTCTTCTGTGTTACAAAGGTAAATTGAGGGTCCTGGGTGGGCACAGAGACACAAAGTGGGAGACATGGAGAAAGAGAAAGACTAAAAGGATTCCTGATGCTCTTAAGCCCTCCCACCCTAATTTGAAAGAAGTTACCACAGGCTTTGTGTAGGAGCATGTTTCTGTATTTTGCTTCATTGTAAAGTCCAGAAAAAAAGTTTTTCTTCATTATCAGTCCCAAGCATTGATGCAATGAATTTCTTAGATCCAGACTTATTCTGGGACAGACAGAAGTTCTGCTTTTGACTGTTTAATCATCTCCCTCTCTAGACTGATTCCTTCTCTGATTATTTTTAACACTATTTGCTCTTACTGAACCCTTTCCCTTTCCACATCTCTCATCATTCCTTCTCTCCACATCACTACAACTTTAATCCCTTTTGTGCTGTATTTTTGTAGTAGAAGTATCATATTTATAAATGTACTAGTGTGAAAGGAAGAATTCTAAAGATAGCCCCTCAGAGTTCTCATTCTCCAGTTATCAAACACTAATTTAGAAACTGCTGCAATGGGATTTTGTAGATGTAATTAAAGTCCCAGATTAGTTGATTTTAAAATATGAGAAAACTAAAATACAAGATTATACAGGTAAGCAGAGTATTATCTCCAGGTGTAGAAGAGAGGAAAGGAGAGTGGTTCATCACATGAGAAGTACTCCATATATGCTGGCTGTTTTGAAAATGGAGATTGCCACTTAAGAAGTGAAGAGACTTCTGAAATTGAAAGCAATTCTCATCCCACAGGCAGTGAGGATTTGGTGACCTCAAACCTACAGTTTCAAGGAGCTGGATTCTGCCAAGTACCTGAATGAACTTGGAAGCAGATTCCTCCCTGGAGCTTCTAGGTAAAAGCCCAGCCCAGCCAACACCTTAATTTCAGCCTTGTAAGATGCTAAACAGAGAACCCAGTGGAATCCACTGACGTTTTTGACCTAGAGAACTGTACAGTATTAATGGGTGTTATTTTAATTTGATAAATTTGTGATTATGGCTGCAACAGAGAACAAGTATACCTTCCCTGGTGGCTCAGTGGTAAAGAATATGCCTGCAGTTCAGGTGACACAGGAGACTGGGGTTTGATCCTTAGGTCTGGAAGATGCTTTGGAGGAGGACATGGCAACCTACTCCAGTATTCTTGCCTGGAAAATCCCACGGACAAAGGAACCTGGTGGGCTATAGTTCATAGGGTTGCAGAGAATGGGACATGACTGAATGAGCATGCACCAGGCATACACCTGGCAAATTGCAACTCCCGTCTGTTGATCATATTTATTTACCTATGCCTGTCTTTGGAGGCACTGCCCCATAACGGGCTTGTGCTCTACCCCATAAAGCCCAAGTCTTTGTTTTTCCTTTTTCAGAGTTTCAGGATTTTTTATTCCTAGAAAAAAAACTCTCCCCCCACCAGACACATCAATTCAAACACAAAATTGAGAACAAAAAATATTTCAGGGTTTATCCTAATATGAGTGATTTTCAAAAATGTGACTCATAAGGTGACATGTCATTAACTAAATCTAGGACACTGAGGTTTTTCTCAGTCATATGTTCTGTCTTTGAGTAGGACTGATTCTGAGCCATGGCAAGGGAAATAGCTCCTATACTTTACCTTGATAATTTTAAGAAGGGAGAATCAGCAATGCACAGTGCTACGTGTGACAATAGGAAATCAGGAACTTCTTAATGTCAATCTTTAGATTTCTTGTAGTTCTCTTCTGCATTCCCTTCACGGTCTGTCTCTTCCATGCTGTCTGAGACATTGTAAATATTTTAGAATCGTTCTTCTCAGAGCTGCTTTCACCTCTTTGTTCCTCAAGCTGTAGATGAGAGGGTTCACCAGGGGGATGATTACACTGTACTGTATGGAGAGGATCAACTCCAGAGGCGAACCTGAGGTTGGCATGAGATAACGAAGAATGGCTGAGCCATAGAACAGGATCACTGCAGTGAGGTGGGAGGAGCAGGTGGAGAAGGCCTTGCTTCTGCCTGTGGTGGAGCTGATGCTCAGGATGGTGGAGACAATGCGGGTGTAAGAGAGGAAGATCAGGAGGCAGGTCCCAATGGCGTGCAGGAGGACAGAGGAGAGCAGCATTGCAGCATTGGTGGAGACATCAGAGCAGGAGAGGGGAAGGAGGGAAGGCAACTCACAGGAGTAGTGGCGGATGGTTTGAACCTCGCAGAAGTCCAAATCCAAAGCCAGGAGAATGTTGATGAGTGCATCCAGAAAGGCCACGATCCAGGAGCCCCACACCAACCTCACGCACAGCTGTTTCCTCATCACCTGACTGTAGAGCAGAGGGTGGCAGATGGCAGCATAGCGGTCATAGGCCATCACTGAGAGCAGGCAAGCCTCAATCCCGGTGGTGGCAAACACAAAGAAGACCTGAGCCATGCATCCCTCTACTGAGATGACTTTCCTCTGAGACAGGAGGTTCTCAAGCATCTTGGGTACAGTGACTGAAGAATAGAAGAGGTCTTGGAAGGAGAGATGGCTCAAGAAGAAGTACATGGGCGTATGGAGTGTAGAATCTGTATGGGTCACAAGTATTATCAGCAGGTTCCCCAGAACAGTCAGAAGGTAAATCATCAGGAACAGGACAAAGAGCAGAGCCTGGATGGGGGTGTTGGCAGACAGCCCGAGAAGGATGAACTCCTTGATGCTGCTGTGATTCCCTGTGGCCATTTATGGTCACTGTTCTTTAGAGAAAAATTAGGAAGAGGACTGAAATTTCTTCTGTCTACAGCAGTTTCCAGAAGGCATTGTTCTGTTCTCTTTTCTTACAGAGTCGATCCTTGAACAACATGGGTATGAATCATGGCAGTCCACTTATATTTTTAAATAAATATACTACTTATGTTTTCATTTTACAGATCTTTAAATTAACTAAGTATGAAGAAAAGATTTATGTTAGATTAGAGATCACAATATGTGGACTCAAAAGAACTAGTCTTGAGTTCTAATTTAACTGTTTTAGCTTCCTGCCATTGTATGCCATTTATCAATGTCATTTTTTAAATTATGAAAACATGATAACACATTTACAGGAGACTTGGAAAATACTGAACAAAGTTATGTATAGTTTTACTATATATTACAATTTAAAAAATAGATAAGATTTTTAGTTGGAGTTTCAATATCAAACTCTCAAAACCTAACAGAATGAATATACAGAGAAGTAGAAGGATATAGTAGGTCTGAAAAGCACTGTGAATCAATTCAACATAATTAAGATTTATACAGTTTCCCCAACCAGGGGATCAAACCCAGGTCTTCTGAATTGTAGGCAGATTCTTTACTGTCTGAGCCACCAGGGAAGCCCATAATTTTCACACAACAGTAGGATACAAATTCTATTCAAGTTCTCATAGACTACAAACTAGGAGACACTGGAACATATCCAGGGACAAAACTTTAGGTGCCAACATTTCATGATCTAAAGGTATTGAAATCACACAGAGTCTATTCTCTTATCACTGTAGAATTAGGTTAGAGATCAATATCAAAAGATATTTAAAAATAATGCACTTATTTTCAAGTGCAATGTGACATTTACCAAGAGATATCTTTGACCTAGCTCAAAGTCATTGATTTTTGAGGCAGAGATCACAGTACTCAGATTTTCAACTTGTGGGAAGGTGTGAGGGTGGTTGCTGCCCCTAACTCCTGTGATGTTCAAGAGGCAATTGTATATTCCTTCCTCTGTCTGATCTTCATTTTCATAGCCCTCATATCTGCCTTCAGTGGTTCCATGGAGTTGTTTTCCCTGGCTTTCTGCTGGGCTATCTGTGAGCTCTGAACCTGCCCCACAAGATTTTTCCCAATAGGATGAAATGTGAGGATATCATCCACTCTACAGGCCTACCAGAGAACTGCGTTTATGACTATATTGTACCATCTTCTTCGTCTGAGCCCTTGTATTCCACAGCTTTCCTCATCATCTTTTAGGGATTCCAACAAACCTCCAGGAGAGGTGCAGATCTCCAGTCACCTTTATTACCTGGTCTTTACTGTCCATTTAAAACTGATGTATTAACTGATTAATGGTATTAATAGCATGTTGTGTTTGGGTAGCAGTTTATCTTATACAAATGACTTTCCCATGTTTTCTACTGTGGGGTGTGTGTTTGTGTGTATGTATTATGTTTGTGTGTATATGATGGATGGTGAGAGAAGACATTGAACTCATTTCACAGGTGAGAAAATTTAAGCCCCAATATTATCTAACCTGTCTAGATCCGCACACTTATTAGTTCTTTCAACAGCAAGGATTTAAATCTGCTTCATTTGGTTGTTAAAGGCTTTTCTTCTATACCACTTACTTAGAGAACAGGCCAAACTCTTTAGTTGCATTTCAAAGCATTAATGACCTATGGATTCTCTTGATGCCCCACTGCTGAGGTCAGATATCTTTGCTTGTTTCTGATCACCCTGTGAACCTTCCTTTTTTTCTCTGACTTGGTTCAAGCTGATATATTTTGTGGTGCACTTGTTCCATGAGTTCTTCTTTGATCAGTTCCTGCTCATTTCTCACTTAAACCTCTGTGGAAATAATTATTAACCCCAGTTTTTCAAATGAGGAAAATAAAGATAAATAAGCAAATTCAAGATTCTAATTTACCTCCTAGTCCAGGGACTTAAAACCTTGTCTGTTTCCCTTTGATATATAACAATTCATCAACACACTGTAAGTTTTTCCATCATCTGTATTAAAATCTTCATCACTTAGTGATATGTGTGTCATTTTTGTCTTTACAATCAGAGTGCAGTTTCTACAATGACAGGGCAGGAATTGGGCTGTTAGTTTCTATGCCTATAGTCACACACAGACAGATCAAAATGTAATGAACCTGCAATCAATTATTGTTAACTAAAGACAAAAATTAAGAAAACTGGACAGATTATGTAGCAAAAACTCTCGGTGATTATTTCCAAGCCCAGATGTTCAAGTTGTAGTTCAAAGAACTAATCAGTGTGGGGATCTAGGCAAGTTAGATAATATTGGGGCTTAAATTTTCTCACCTGTGAAATGAGTTAAGGGAGTTAAGGGAGCCTGAAATTAGGAGAGAAAGGGAGGAGGTAGATTGTTTATCTCCTTTTGTATAATAGACTGACTGAGAGCTTAGCTCTTTCTGAAATCAGCACCTACAGATCCCTGCTTCAGAGGGATCACATTACACTGTGCTTAACATGCAACATCCATTTATCTATCCATCCATCCATCAAAAGTGAAAGTCGCTCAGTCCTGTCCAACTCTTTGCAACCCCATAGACTATATAGTCCATGGAATTCTCCAGGCCAGAACTGAAGTGGGTAGCCGTTCCCTTCTCCAGTGGATCTTCCCAACCCAGGAATTGAACCAGGGTTTCCTGCATTGAAGGTGGATTCTTTACCAACTGAACTATCAGGGAAGCCCTGCATTCATCAGTTATTTAATAAGTAGTTTTGAGTCTGTTCACTCTAAGGTACTGCGTTATACATGCAGTTGAAGACAAGTCTGCATGTATGTTTGTCTTTGTATTCACCCAATCTGTCTTTGTCTTTTGCTTGGTGCATTTAATCTATTTACATTTAAGGTATTAGCCAATATATACCATCCTATTACCATTTTCTTTGTTGTTGTTGGTTTTTTTTTGTAAATCTTGTTAAATTGCTGTATGAATGCACCTCCCTGAGAGACTATTCTCCATTATTCAAGGTGATCAATCCTTCTAGCCTTTTTTCTCATCGTCAGATAGAACCCTGATATGTAGTTGTATGTTCAGATTCAGTCTTTACTGGGTCTCTCATGCCTGCTTTGCTGTCTATTAGAGTAACTCTAATCTACCTCTTGAACTCTGAATCATTCCTGGGATCTCCAGCTTTGGTTGTCTACCAGACAAATCTAATTTTGGTATCTTTTGTGACTTGCAATAAAAGGTATGACCCTGCTGATAAGGTAAATTTCCCAGTCCTTGAACTTGCTATTGCACACTACCCTATCCCTGTGCCTATCAAGGACTCATATAACTCCCAAACTCTGGGCCCTTATTTAGAATATATATATATCTGAATCACCTATGAGTTTTGTCCAGTGTGTGATCTGTTGTCCAAGGAGTTGACTCAAAATAATGACAATTCATCAATGAAGAACCTGTAAAAGTCAGTTTTATCTGAGTCTGTAAAAATACTTTTGAAAATAAAGAACTCCTCTGGATTTTGTGCAAACAAAATAATACAGTGAACAAAAGTCATCCTTTTCAAGAATGTGAAAATTTAAGAATTTGGGATTAAGTATAAAAATTCATCGTAGAAGCTGGTCCAATTCTTCCCTATTTACTCTGTAATATAGATCTGACCATAAGGACCAAGTCCTAGCTTGAGAGCACTCTAGAATCTTCAGAGAATTTTAGATAAGTTTAGATTATGGATCCCAAACCTGAGAACTTCTATCCTAAAATGGAAGTACCACAGTTTATCAGTGAGACAGCTACATTATGTAAATTCATGACCCCATCTCACTCCAGGCCCGACGCACAAAACTCTTTACTAACCTTCTTTTAAGGAAGGACAACATCTACATGTTAATTTTTAAAGAAATGGCAAATTATTGATATCAAGATCTTCTCACTTACCTCCAAGAAGAAACACAGTGAATTCAATTCAGCCCAAAGTTTGAGTGAGTAGTTCCAGATCTAAAAATGGGTGTGAGAGTAGGGAGGTCATAAGATAATTCCTGAGGAGGCAGAGCTAGAAAAGAGAAGCCCAAGGGATCCCCCCAAACTGTTTACCTTACCAATTTTCCTTGAACACTCAAAATGAAAACAGAAATACATCACCCATACTTTTCTTTTCCCCCAGAAACCATCTTAAGGAAAGTGAAATGAAAGTGAAAGTCTCTCAGTTGTGTCCAACTCTTTGCAACCCCATGGATATAGAGTCCATGAAGTTCTCCAGTCCAGAATACTGGAGTGGGTAGCTGTTCCCTTCTCCAAGGGATCTTCCCAACTCAGGGATTGAACCCAAGTCTCTGGCATTGTGGGCAGATTCTCTACCAGTTGAGCCACCAGAGAAGCCCAAGAATACTGGAGTGGGTAGCCTATCTCTTCTCCAGGGAATCTTCCTGACCAAGGAATGGAACCGGGGTCTCCTGTATTGCAGGCAGATTCTTTACCAGCTGAGCTACAAGACTGTATAAAGTGAAATAATAGACCTGAATTCAAGTATCATCATAAAAAATCACCATCTTCCTTTCTACGAAGTTTCAACATCAGAGATTGCTTTTAATGGAGTACATATGTGTCTAAAGTAAAATCAAGCAATTTTGGAAAGGCTAGCACATTGAGACAGTTGTCAAGTATCAAAACTTTAGGTCTAATGAGACCATCAGTGCTTTCCATTGTGACAAGTAGTTAAGGCTCAATAATCAGACTATGAGACAGTTCAATAGATGTCTGATAGTTGTCTTGGTATACTTATTCAGAAAATGCTGAGATACTAAATGAATTAATGGACAGCAAGTGAGGAGAGGAAGCTGAAATGGTTTAGTTCTTATAGGAGGAACCTGGTGACCAGAATGAATTCTTATAAATAGGTCTCCTGCTGTTCTTCAGTTAGTTTAGCAGGAATGAGAGATTAGATTGGGAATGGGTAATAATAACAGAAAAATGAATTCTGTGCACATTATAGAATTAAGGACATGGGAAACGGAGGCATACTTTAGGGTACAAGTATTTTCTGTCAAAATTCAAGGAGTCCTCTTTCCCAATGATTAATATTGTTTGCTGAGTAAATATAGACCTCCTCATCATCTAGTCAGAGAACTTGAGAACAAAAGCCCACTAGAACATAAGAAGAAATATACAGTTTAGGGAGTTTTGAAATGCAAAGGTTTACTCTCTATTATGTGGAAAGTAAAGTGAGAATGTGTAAAGGACAGACAGAGAAGGTCTGTCAAAGAGATGTTAATAAAACTGTAAAGTGCCTGGAACACATTTGGGGAACACTTTCAGAAAACTCATAGAAAATATTACCCCACTCCTGTACTGTCCTGGCACAAAAGATGTTTCATAACATTGCCATTTCCTGGTAGTAGAACTTAACTGGGGTTGTAAGAACCAATACTTTCGTAAAAATAAATCGAGGAAAACAACAACTCTTATTTTTCCAGTTGAGAGTCACAGTGAGGACAGGAAGACAGAATATTCTAGATCTGGACAATCCTGAAGTCTTTGTCCTCAGCTTCTCCATTGGCCACAGTGAAAAGATTCTCGAGTCCTCAGTAAGTAGAATTTGGTGAGAGATCACTCTCAGATGGTCTCAGGCCCAGCTACAGGGTATTTCATTTAGTTTCCTCTGTGATTATAAATATTGTTGACCTACCTAACAGGCAAGAGAGTGAATCTCAGCTTTAACCTCTCAGAAAAGCAGGTACAGCTCAAGCAGTTAGTTTATTAGTGGACTGAGCTGGAGAACGAAGAGAAAGTTGGACCAATGCCCTTTATTCCCTAGAGTTAGAGCCTGAGGCCCAAATTATGTGAATTAATTAGCGAAGTTACACTTTGTAAGAACCACAGGAGATTCCCTCAGATATTGGCCTTTTGTCTTGACTTTGAATTTTTTTGGAAATTCTTGGGTGAGAACCCTTGTGTGTTTGGTGGTTTTTCTTTTCCTCCCTTCCTCCATCCTTCCCTCCCTCTCTCCCTTCCTTTTCAGCTTTACTGAATGATAATTTTAAAAGTTTTATATATTTAAAATATATAATGTGATTTGACATATGAATGCTTTGTGAAATGGTTACCACAATCAGGTTAATTGCACATCCATTACTTCACATAGTTATCCTTTTTTTGCATTTGTGTATATGTGTGGTGAAAATGCTTAAGGTCTACTCTCAGCATTTTCAAGTACTAACTATAGTTACCATGCTGTGTATCAGATCCCCAGAGCTAATTAATCATATAGGTGAAGGCTTGTATCTCTCATGATTTTGATTTGCATTTTCCTGATGATTAGTGATGTTGAATATCTTTTCATGTCCTGGTTGGCTATTTGGAGATCTTCTTTGGAAAGATGTCTGCTCAGGTACTTTGCCCACTTTAAGAATTGGATTATTATTATTATATATTTAGTTATTGAGCTGGATAAGTGACTTACATATTTTGAATATCAGCCATATGTTTTTCAGATATATTCTTCAATTCTGAGGGTTTCCTTTTCTTTTTTGTTGTTTTCTTTGACATGCAGAAGCTTTGAAGTTTGATGTAGTCACATTTGTTTATTTTTGCTTATATTGTTTGTGTTTTTGATGTCATACTCAAAAATCATTGCCAAGACCAAATAAAAGAACTGAAGTCCATAATCCACTTTTGAGTTAGGTTTTGTGAGTGGTGTAAGACAGGGGTCCAGTGATTTTGATATCTAGTTTTTCTAGCACCATTTATTAAAGAGACTGTCTTTTCCCTATTGTGTTTTCTTGGGGCCCTTGTAAAAGATTAACTGGCTCTGTATGTATGAATTTATTTCTTGACTCTTCATTCTGTTCCATTGGTCTATGTGTCTATCTTTATGCCAATATGATACTCTTTTGATTACTATAACTGTGTACTATAGCTTGAAATCAGGAAATGTGATGCTGTCAACTATTTTTCTTTCTCATGATTGCTTTGACTACTTAGGATCTTTTATAGTTCCATATTAATTTTACCATAAGAAGTCTATTCTTTTGAAAGATGCCTTTGGAATTTGGATAGAGACCAAAAGTATAGATGTCTTTGGGTAGTATGGACATTTAGCTATATTAGTTTTTTCTAATCCATGAACATGGGATGTCTGATCATTTATTTGCATCTTCCTCAAATTCTTTCATGAGTTCCTTTAATTACACACACACAATATTCCAATTTAAGTGGAATCTATTTATCTTCTTTATCCATGTATCTATACATAGACATTTAGGTTGCTTCCATATCTTGGCTGTTATAAATAGTGCTGCAGTGAACATAAGGGTGCATATATCTTTTTGAATTAGTGTTTTTGATTTCTTCAGAAAAATACCCAGAAGTGGAATTGCTGAATTATATGGTATTCTTATTTTTAACTTTGGAGGAATCTTTATACTGTTTTCCACAGTGGCTATACCAATTTATATTCCCACTAACAGTGCATGAGAGTTCCCTTTATCTCCATGTTATTGCTAGTGCTTAATATTTGTTGCGTTTTGATAATAGTTATTTTGATAGGTGTGAAGTGATATCTCATTGTGGTTTTGGTTTGCATTTCCCTGGTGATTAGTGATGTTGAACATGTTCTCATTTATCTCTTGGCCATCTGTATGTGTTCTCTGGAAAAATTTCCATTCAGGTCCTCAGCCCATTTTATAATGAGAGTGTTTATATTTTGAAGTTGACTTGTATGAGTTCTTTGTATATTTTAGGTATCAGCTCCTTATCAGAGCTATCATTTGCAAATATCTTCTCTCACATTCCCTTGTGGCTCAGCTGGTAAAGAATCTGCCCACAGTGTGGGAGACCTGGGTTTGATCCCTGGGTTGGGAAGACCCCTGGAGAAGGGAAAGGCTACCCACTCCAGTATTCTGGCCTGGAGAACTCCATGGACTTATACAGTCCATGTATAAGAGTTGCAAAGAGTTGGACATGACTGAGTGACTTACTTTCACTTTTCTCTCATTCACTAGGCTGTTTTGTTGATGATACTTTTGCTGTTCAAAAGCTTTTTTTAGTTTGATATAGTCTCATTTGTTTATTTTTGCTTTTAAATCTTGCCTGAGGATATGGATCAAAAAAATATTGTTTAGACTGATATCAAAGTATCTACTGCCTAGCTGTCTATATTTTTTCCTGGGAGTTTTATGGTTTTGGGTCTTACATTTTAGTTTTTAACTCATTTTGAGTTTGTTTTGTGTATTATATGAAGAAGTATTCGAGTTTGACTCTTTTGCATACAAGTGAAAGAAGAGAGTGAAAAAGGTGGCTTAAAGCTCAACATTCAGAAAACTAAGATTATGGCATCTGGTTCCATCACTTCATGGAAAATAGATGGGGAAACAGTGGAAACAGTTGCTGACTGTACTTTTTGGGGCTCCAAAGTCACCACAGATGGTTGTTGCAGCCATGAAATTAAAAGATGCTTACTTCTTGGAAGGAAAGTTATGACCAACCTAGACAGCATATTAAAAAGCAGAGACATTACTTTGTCAACAAAGGTCCATCTAGTCAAGGCTGTGGTTTTTCCAGTGGTCATGTATGAATGTGAGAGTTGGACTATAAAGAAAGCTGAGTGCTGAAGAATTGATACTTTTGAACTGTGGTGGTTGGAGAAGACTCTTGAGAGTCCCTTGGACTGCAAGGAGATCCAACGAGTCCATCTTAAAGGATAATAGTCCTGGGTGTTCATTGGAAGGACTGATGCTGAAGCTGAAACTCTAGTACTTTGGCCACCTGATGTGAAGAGCTGACTCATTTGAAAAGACCCTGATGCTGTGAAAGATTGAGGGCAGGAGGAGAAGGGGACGATAGAGGATGAGATGGTTGGATGGCATCACTGACTCAATGGATATGGGTTTGGGTGGACTCCGGGAGTTGGTGATGGACAGCAAGGCCCGGCGTGCTGCAGTTCATGGGGTTCAGTTCAGAGCAACTGAACTGAACTGTCCAGTTTTTTCAACACTATTTATTGAAGAGGTTTCCTTCCACCATGTATGTTTTTGCCTCCTTTTGGTAGCTTTGCTTAGTTGGTTTAGTTGCTAAATCATGTGCAACTCTTGTGACCCCCTGAACTGTAGCCTGTCAGGCTCCTTTGTCCATGAAATTTCCCAGGCAAGAATACTGGAGTGGGTTTCCATTTATCTGACCAGGAAAGCACCATTTCTAGGTTATCTATTCTGTTCAGGGAAGCTTGGCATGATGCAGTGCATGGGTTCACAAAGAGTCAGACATGACTTAGTGACTGAACAACAGCAATTCTGTTCTATTGATACATGTATCTATTTTTATGCCAATACTGTTCTGTTTTGATTAATGTAGCTTTATAGTACAGGCTGAAATCAGGAAGTGTAATACATCCAGCTTTGTTTTTATCTCTCATTATATTGCTTTGATTTTGGGGTATTTTGTATCTCCATACAAATTTTAGAATTATTTGTTCTAGTTCCAGAAAAGTGCCATTGGTATTTGATAGGGATTGTGCTGAATCTGTACATTGCTTGATTATTATACTCATCTTAACAATATTAATTCTTACAGTGCATGGACACATCTTTTCATTTGTGTCATCTTCAATTTATTTCATCAATATCTTATAGTTTTGAGAGTATAAGTCTTTTACCTCTCAGTGAGATTTACTGTGAGTATTATAATCTTTTGATGGAATTGTTTTTTAATCTCTCTTTGTGATAGTTCATTTTTAGTGTGGGAAAGGCAATAGATTTTCTTTAAATTTTTTTTCTAAATTTTATACAGTGTTAAAGTTTACTTTCCATTTATAGTTATTACAAAATATAAGCTACATTCCTTGTGTTGTACCGTACATCCTTGAGCGTATCTTACACTCAGTGGTTTGTGTTCTCCCACCCCAACTCCTCACTGCCTCTCCCCTCCTCTGAATTGGTAACTGCAGGTTTGTTCTCTATATCTGTGAGTCTGCTTCTTTTTTGTTGTATTCACTAGTATTTTTTAGATTCCACATGTAAATGTCTGTCTGATCTATTTAGCTTAGCATAATGCCCTCCAAGTCCATCTGTGTTGCTGCAAATGGCAAAATTCCATTCTTTTTTATGGTAGAGTAGTATTCCATTGCATATATATATATATATATATATATATATATATATATATATATACACTACATCTTCTTTATCCATTCATCTGTTGTTGGATGTTTATGTTGCTTTCATATCTTGGCAATTATAAATAATTTTGGCTTCTGTGTCTCTCTTATGTAACTCCATTATTATCAGCTTTGAAAAAAGTACTTCCTTACTTTCTGTCACACAAGATGCTTCAGGTTCATATTGTAATTTCTCTGCCCCAGGCTTGGAATCAGTCAGTTCTCATGTAGCTCTGTTTCCTTTTATTGTAGGGTGCTGTGTGTGTGTAGTCGCTCAGTCGTGTCCGACTCTTGTGACCCCATAGACCGTAGCCTGCCAGGCTCCTCTGTCCATGGAATTCTCCAGGCAAGAACACTGGAGTGGGCTGCCAGTGTGGAAAGGTATTAGAAACAAGCACTGGGTACTGAGTCATGCTCCTTGCTAACTATGTGATGTGTTGTTACTTTCAGGCCCTTTGAGTTGACAGAACAGCAATAAAAAAAATCATTTGTGTAGTAAGTGGTATTTGCATACATATCTGCAAATATTTCCATATGTAGCCAAGGAGGAAAGTATTTTTATTTTGTGCCTTCTTGGAGCCACAGACAACACTTTAGGATTATGGGTAACTTTGATTTTTTATCCTTTTAAAATGT
This sequence comes from Budorcas taxicolor, assembly GCF_023091745.1. Classification (NCBI taxonomy): domain Eukaryota; kingdom Metazoa; phylum Chordata; class Mammalia; order Artiodactyla; family Bovidae; genus Budorcas; species Budorcas taxicolor. The sequence goes on from NC_068914.1 coordinate 76,264,134, forward strand.
TTTTATATTTTTCAGAAATAAAGTGCATTGTTTTATAATCAGAGAGACAGTAATATTAAATATTTTTATAAAACTGTTAAGTTGCAAGAAAATGAAATTATCAAAATTGTAGAGGAGTGATTATCATGTAGGTATGAAGTATATAAAATTTCATGTATCATACCTGACTCTTAGTAACAGCTCAGTAAATATTAATTTGCTTATTTCTTTTGCTAAAAACAAGACAAAAATGATATATGAATGAGAAAAGTTATGGATTTAAAAACCTATCATCTATTTCCATGATTGATGCCCAAGCAGAGAAAGCAACTACATGTTTCTAGTGACTTTACCTCTCTTTACATTCTCATCCTCTTTTCTTACCCTTCACCTATCTGGGAGATAGACATATGTGGGGGAGATTCCCTGTTTTAGATTATCTCTGATTTATCAAGATGAATCATCCAACAACAGAAAAGAATGGTGGCTACTTATTGAGTTGGAGGTGAATGGGTATTGAAACATGGGGTAGGCTTTTAGATTTCTTGAGGTAAGAATATGAACATAGCTTTAGAAGACACCACAGGAAGTGGAGGTCCGACCCTTGTGTGTATCCTGTACTTTTGAAGAGAGTTTCCTTGTGACTCCAGGAGAATGTATGTAATGTACTGAGACTGGAGGGGAATATGGAGAATCTCTGTGAAGAAGTATGTTGTCAGTCTCACATATTTTGAGATGAGTGTCTGCTTTTTGAGTGAATGTCTGGTGTCTGCTTTTTGTTTTGTTTACTTATTATAGCATATATATATATATTTTAATTAATTTATTTATTTTTAATTGAAGAATAATTGCTTTACTGGTATCTGCTTAATGTAGAGTGTACTTGAGGGAGAAGGCAAACAATCCCCCAAAGATATTTGAGTTTCAAGAAGAAATGGTTAATATGTAAATAGTTAAAAATAGGGAAGCCAAAATTACACTAATATAAAAAAATTGGTCTTTATTTTGTAATGTTAAAACAAGACATGGGAAATATTTGGCAATGAGATGGGGAGAAGTCATTGATAAATGCATGTTATTCACAATAGTTTAATTATTTGTGTAAATTGTGGGATCTTGAAGGGTTTATAATACCATTTTAATAAAAAGAAAACTAATAGTAAAATAAACAAAATAAAGTAAAAGATGTACGTGTGTCAACCAATCATTACATACCATCCAAAAAGGGTTATTATTTCTTAAATTCTGTGAGGCGAGGTCCTTTGCTTTTGCTCTTATTTCTTTCTCCTTTTTTGGTGTTGTCTCTTCTTTCTTTCTCCTTCGTTTCTTTTTTAAAATTACAGTTTTATTGAGATATAATTGACCTGCAGCACTGTATAAGTTTGAGTACGGCATTATGATTTGACTTACATACATCATGAAATGATTACCACAGTAAGTTTAGTGAACATCCATCATCTCATATAGATACAACAATGAAAATGGAAAAAATATTTTCCTTGTGATGAGAACTCTTAGGATTTATTCTAACAACTTTCATACATAATGTGCCACAGTGTTAATTATATTAACCATGGTGTACATTACATCTCTATTACTCACATATCTGTTAACTGGAAGTTTGTGCTTTTGACTACCTTCATCCAGTTCCCCCTTTCCTTATCCCCACTTCTGGTAACCACAAATCTGATTTCTTTTTCTATGAGTTCATTTGTATGTTTGTTTTTGAAGTATAATTGGCCTACAACACTGTATTATTTCCTGGTACACAACATAGTGAGTTGATATTTCTGTACATTTCAAAATGATCACCATGATAAGTCTAGCTACTGTTCACCATAAGTCTAGATATCATGTGGGGTTTTAAAGAAAGGGAAAAAAAGAAAAACAGGAAATAAGGAAGAAAGGAAGGGTAGATGGATAGAAAGAAGGAAAGAAAAAACTCTGGCTTCAAATATTTTTGGAAATATTTAATGATGAATAAAATAGAAACTATTTCACAGCATCTATTTCATATTTTCATTCTTATGATGAGAAATGGGAACAAAAACTAGCAGGTGCTAACTTGTTTCATAATTCTTCTTATATAAAAATGTATAAAAAAGAGAAATAGTAAAAATAAGAATCTTTAAAATATAAAACTTTGGTGAATAACCTATAACTATGTAACATGTAATAAATCTTTCCTAAAATAATTCCTTTAAAAGGTAAATTGAGAAGTAAAACTTAAAAATCCCTTAAATCATCATGAAAGATAAAATAGGAAAACTACGCATGCAATATGGCGTAATTGTAGGAAAAGTCTGAAACATATGTGAAACTTTGAAATTTTATAAATGCAGGTTTGTTTTTTTTCCCTGATGACTGTCTCTCTAGATTAGAAACAAAAATTTTCAATCTACATCTTCTTTATAAAAAAGGATTTATGTGAATTTGGGTCATTTCCCAAATCTTGGTGAGGTCTTTTGAGAGGCTAGGTGGAAACAGAGATATCATGGGATGGTAGGGCAACAAAAAAGAAAGGAGGAGGCCACCAAAACAAGCCAGCTCCTCAAGGTTCCTTGAAAGTTTCTTAGGATTCCAGGGTTGGAAGAAAGAACCACTGACCCTTCAGACCATATTTTGCTTGAGCATAGAGGAGGAAGAATTCCTTCCTCCCTTAATGTCCTCTTTGTTTATTCGTGCCGTAAATCCCTCAGACCACGTAAGCATGCCAGCGCATGTGTAGACCTGAGTTTCCAAATCCTGTCTCTCATGAGTGTCCCTCTTCCTCATTCTTCTGACCCTTACCGAAGACTTCTCTTTCTTTAATTTCCCCTTATTATTGCCATTCTCCTTTCTGGCTCATGTTCTCTCATCTGGTCAACCTGTCTTCCCTCTCATTCTCTCTTGTGCATGTTCTCTCTCTTGCCTGAAAGGGATCATATTTACATGATTATTTGGTACACTAGGGAGCTTTCTGTTGGCTCTCAATCCCACACTTGTCTTGTATACTTGGTTTTATATTACCAGGACTAGACCACTACAGAGGACATTTCCCAAGGACATTTCTATTACTGCTGGCTTCTGATTAGCCTCAGCCAGTGAGAAGTATGGGCAGAAACTAAAAGAGACAGCTAATATGGTTCTGATGGAGGAAAGGTAGTATCCCTTCAGTACTCCCAGCATCAGCAGCACTTTTCCATGCTTATGGCCGGCCACCTTCCACAGCACCTAACAGTGGTGCCCCCAGTGAGACAGCAGGGCTGAGCCACCCTCGGAGTGGATCCCCTCCCTTTTGCCACCAGTCAAAGGTGCCAGGAAAGGTACAGGGAATGAGTAACATCTGCCTTGCTTTAATAGCATACTCCCTTTCTCAGTAATTCCTGGCTTCTATATTTTCTCCAAATCCCTCTCCAATTCAAGCTCAATCCCAGCCCTGTCTATGACTCTTTATTATCAGTGACCTTGCCTCTTTTATTTCTAGCAAAACTCCCCCTATAAATCTCAGATTCAGATAAGAATTCAGGTTCTAGACAATTTTCTCAGTGCAAATCTCAATGGGGATGTTTCATAAATTTTAAAAAAGAATTAATCTGTACCAAATTATCTCAGTCTCCTGGATTGAAATGATTAACTGATGCATTGCTTTGTCCCTGAGCAAACTGATTGAACAAAACAAGGAGCTATTGGATTTTCTCAATAATTTCAAATGAAACAGGTTCTTGTGAGTTATTTTGTCACATCTGTTATGAACTAAGAAAAGTTTTCCTCAACTTGTTATTCAAACATCTGATGAGATGCTTTTGCATTTCCCAGTCATTCCTACCTGTTCTCTGCTCTCTGAAATGCTGTAAACCTTTTTGCTGCGTTCTTTTCAGAGCTTCTTTTACTTCCTTGTTCTTCAGGCTGTAGACAAGGGGATTCACTAGGGGAGTGACCACACTGTACTGCAGGCAAAAAATCAACTCCAGCAGGGAACTTAAGGTTGGCACGAGATAGCGAAGAAAAGCAGATCCATAGAAGAAGCTCCCTGTGGTGAGGTGGGAAGAACAGGTAGAGAAGGCCTTACTTCTGCCTGCAGTGGAGCTGATGTTCAGGATGGTGGAGACAATGCGGGCTTTTGAGAAGAAGACCAGGAGTAAAGTTCCAGAAGCATGCACAATGGTGGAGAACCCCAGGACTGAAAAGCTGATGGAGATATCAGAGCAAGAGAGAGAGAACAGAGATGGCAGCTCACAGCTGAAGTGAGGCATGACATGTGCCCCACAGAAGTCCAAGCTCAAAGTCATGAGGGTGTTAATGAGAGCATCCAGAAAGCCCAGTCCCCAGGAGAGCCACACTAGACCCCCACATGGCTGTTTACTCATCAGCTGGCCATAGAGCAAAGGGTGACAGATGGCAGCGTAGTGGTCATAAGCCGTGGCAGAGAGCATGAAGGCTTCTGTCCCTGCAATGGAAAACACAGAAAAAGCCTGGGAAAGGCAACCTTCTACTGATACTGATTTCTGTGAGACGGGAGATTTTCCAGCATCTTGGGCACAGTGAATGAAGTTAAACAAAGATCCAGGAAAGAGAGGTGACTGAGGAAGAAGTACATGGGTGAATGGAGGTGAGATTCCCTCCCGATGACAGCCATCATCATCAGATTCCCTATCAGGGTTAGGAGGTGAATCCACAGGAAAAGTACAAAGAACATAACCTGGATGCGGGGGTCGGCAGATAGTCCAAGGAGGATGAATTCTGTAATGGTGCTATGGTTTCCTGAAGCCAGGAGAGAAGGTGTTCCACTGGAATGAAAGCAGAAAGGAGTGTGAAGTATTCGCCTCCTCTTCATGCCATCTCAGAGTTCTTATTTCATTCCATGCACACAGATGTCTCTCTTCAGCCTGCTCATCTTTTACAAGGAGTTAAAAAAAAGTCTTTCTCCTTTCCCCAAATTCTTCTTTGACTCGATTGCCAGCTGTTTAACTCCTGGAACCATGAGCCAGTCCATCTGTCTATGCCCTTTCCCTTTGTGGCTCCTCTACCAAAATAGCTCTGGAGAACTTTATTTAATTTTTCAGTCTAGTCTATGACTAACTGGTTTCATCTTGAACTATTCCTTGTGATTATTTTTTTGTTTTCCAGCTGTGCTGCATGGCTTGCAGGATCTTAGTTCCTTGACCAGGGATTGAACCCACACCCTCTGCAGTGAAAACGCAGAGTCCTAACCACTGGACCACTAGGAAATTCCCTACCATCCCTTGCTTTTATTCTGTAACCTGAAGTGAAGTGAAGTCGCTCAGTTGTGTCTGACTTTTTGCGACTCCATGGACTGTAGCCTACCAGGCTCCTCCGTCCATGGGATTTTCCAGGCAAGAGTACTGGAGTGGGGTGCCATTTCCTTCTCCAGGGGATCTTCCCAACTCAGGGATCGAGCCCTGGTCTCCCACATTGCAGGCAGATGCTTTAACATCGGAGCCACCAGGGAAGCCCTATTCTGTAGCACTACTGGTCAAATCCAGTAAACCTGGGTGGTTCTGGTGCGCCCCCAGTTGCAGAATCAGGGCACCAGCTGTCAGATCCTATTTGTTTTGGGGACCTCATTACTCTTCTATTCTCTGCCTTCAACTGATAGTCTGTTGAAATTTTTTCTCTTGAAATCCCACTGCTCTTGAATATTCACTATAATTTCTACCTCCTCCATTATATATGTCTTCCTTCTCTTCCTGCACAGATTATAGAAAAGAATGATACCTGTCCTTTTTTTTTTTTTGCTGTCAGTTATGTCTAGGTGTTATCAAACATTAACTTTCCCTCTACTGGAAGATCACAACAAAACTATAAGTGCTGAATTATCTCAAATGTTAGAAGAGGGACCTTCAATCTGAAACTGTTGCAGTAACTTGCTGCTATTGAGAGAGTAAGTGAGTGGGTAAGATTTACATTCATCCCAGGTCTATGAAGCTATCATTATCTCTGATTTTTATGTTCTGACTAGCCGATATCCATTTTCTTAAACCTGTTTACTTATCTCCACTCTCTGTTCTCTTTTACTCCTTATTCTGTAAACTCTTTCAACTTTCATTTGGATATCTATTGCTCTGGTTTTCAGCAGAATGTGTGAATACTATTTCCTTTTTCTCCAAGCATATTGCTTGCTTATCGAGAACAGATTTGATATTCAATCATCTTTATTATCTTAAATCTGGAACTACAGCAGAATGAGAGGCATATGATGGGTCCTCAATATTTGTTGAATATAGAAATAATGAAACTAGTTTAGAACATATTGTGTGTGGTTTGTTTGAGGAATACCCTCCTCCTCCCTGCCCTACCCCATATCTGTTTGATTTCTGGTTTCAGAAATAAACAACTTGAGAATGACTGGGAAGTTGTAAAGAAAAGGAAGGCTCTGTGGGGTTTTGTGACTGCAGAGAACTTACTTTCTATTGTACTAACTGGCACCTAAAGATTCATTCCCTCCGAGGAGTACCTACTAGCTCATTTTGGGCCACATTCAGAAGGTTGCTTAAAAATATGACAATTATTCATCTATCCATCAGATAATTTATTGATCAGTTACTAACTTGTTTAGTCACTTAATATTTCATTTGTCCACTCCATTTTCCATCCTGTCAATTCAGCAATGTATTCATCTGTTTCATTCAGTTATATATTACTTCATCAATTCTGTCATTTATCTAATTCTTCAAAGTATTATAGATTTTTTTTTTTGTAAATGGCAGCCCACTCCAGTACTCCTGCCTGGAAAATCCCATGGACGGAGGAGCTTGGTGCAGGCCACTGTCCATGGGGTCGCAAAGAGTCGGGCACGACTGAGTGACTTCACTTCAGGCTTACTTACAATAGATTGGGCAAAAAGACCTTGCTTAACCTTTGTTGAATTGTTGTGTAAATACACTTATTTGTCCTGTTTTTCCAGTTACATTTTTCCAGAACCCAGCGTTGAGTTCTTGCACTGGTTAATTTTTTTTGTAGCCAACGTGAAATCTCAGACTCTATTCTGCCATGAGTGCTCTTTCCTGGTATGATAACTCCTTGCTGAAATCTTGATCTGTCAACTAGAACTGGGAATCAACTATGAATTCCCCAAGCTTTCACCTGGGGAATAATCTCACCAATGTCTCAGTTGTTCTTGCCCAAAGAACTTACCAGAATAGATTCAATTCTTGCTGGGCTAGCCAATGCCCTGCTTTCCCTAACTTTCCTTTATTTTCCTATTTCTGTTTAGACAAGTTCTTATACTTTCACCCCTTATCAGAACCCATATTGAAATTACCTCTTGATTCTATCTGGTGAGTAAGTTGTAGTCCAATATGGTGACCTAAATTAATATTTACTCTTCAGTAAATATGAATAATGGAATGATAACCAAATGGAAAAGTCAATTTTTCCTGTCTTTGAGTTTGTAAAATCTTATAGAAATAAACAATTCTTTGTGTTCTTCAATAGCAAAGTAGTCAATCCAGTCCATTCACTTTAACTGGAAAATTTCTCAAAGTTTGTAATTTACTGTCTAATTTTGGTCAGACACAGTTTGGCCACATTTGCTCCATATTTATTCTCCAGTTTTCCCATATTTACTCTCAGTGGAGACCTAGTTACTATCCAAGTTTTGTTTCCAGCACTCAGCCGGAGAAAACTCTAGGATACCCAAAGGACTTTGGAGAAACCGTGAGAGATCTGATATTTGAAAACCTCTGTCCTCTGTTAACATCTCACAAAGCCCATCAGCAAGGTAGGTGGAAGCCCAAGTTGTTAGATTCTATGATTTTCTCCCTCTGACTTCCAGCATAGATCCTCTGACTGTGAGCAAGCAAAGACAGAACTTCATTTCAACCTTGCAGTGAAGGTTATACACTAATTTCAAATTCTTATCACTTACCTTGAAAAGGAACACAGTGGCTTCAATTCACATTAAAGTTGAATGCTTATTTTGAAATTCAGAAAAAGGTAGAGAGAAGTTTTGATGCTTACATAGAGAAGAGGGGAAGATAAGAACATAAAGCTCAAGGTGATCCTCCTAATAGTAATGTGCTATTTACCAATTTGCTGGGTAACTGTATGTGAGCACTTCTTAAAATAGGTCAGGTCTTAATATTTTATAAATGTTCATGTCAGATATTATCTTCAAGAGAAGAAGAGCAAGGTATTGCATTTCTGGATCACTGAAGAATAATAAAAAATTATTATCACTTTCTACCCTATTGTTTTTAACTTGTGTTTACACTACTGTGAATTCATTTTGCTTAAATTAACATTTGCCTGAATTTAAAATTCAACAAATTCCGAAAGCAAAAGAACATAAATGCCATAATAAATTATTAATTCATTTATATCCAATTATTTTACATCATTCCCAAAAAGATATTCTAAGAAAACAGTCTCCAGATTTATCTACTAAGTATATGTGAAAGTTGCTCAGTTGTGTCTGACTCTTTGCGACCCCATAGACGGCAGCCCACCAAGCTCCTCTGTCCATGGAATTCTCCAGGCAAGAACACTGGAGTGGGCTGCCACTTCCGTCTCCAGGCTACTAAGTGTAATCACACACAAAATATCCACTAATTACATTAATGACTCGATGGACAGGTTAATAAAAATAGAATGAGAGACAAGTATAGTGTTGGAAGGCAGAAATGGTCTGGGTAACAATTATTGGAAATACAAGAAACTCAGAGTATATGGAATATGGGTATCCCAAGCATACCTTGAAAAGGACAGAAGGGGAAAATGAGAGAAGGGATGCAGGACATGTGGTTTGTATTCATGGAAGACAGACTTTGCATACCTTAATATTCTCCTTATAATCTTCACCGGATCCTGCTCTTCCTGGTCTCCTTTAACCATGAATTTTGTTGATGACCAGAATATTGTTGATGACTAAGGTGCTTAATCGGAGAAGGCAATGGCAATGCACTCCAGTGTTCTTGCCTGGAGAATCCCAGGGATGGGGGAGCCTGGTGGGCTGCCGTCTATGGGGTCGCACATAGTCGGATACGACTGAAGCGACTTAGCAGCAGCAGCAAGGTGCTTAATAATAGCAGAAAGGTGAACTATTTTTAGCACATGTATTTAGAGTCTCAAAGAAGGAGGAGGATGTCAAGTTACTAAAGTTTATCAACTATGTTATGCTTTTCCCTACTCCTCCCCAGAATGGGGATGTTCAGGCTCTTGCTTTAAGTTCCCCAGATTAATGCAGATCACATAACCAGTTTGTGCTTAACTCTAAAAAGCATAGATAGGATTTATTTAGTAGATGCTAAGAGCTTCAAATGAGAGAGACACCCATAAAGTTCTTAGTGTATGAAACTCAGACTGTAGCCCAAGGAACCGATGATGGGAGAACTTAAGATAAAGTGCTTGAGAAAGCCAGGTGCAGAAGGCTGGAGAAGGAAAATAAAACAGAAACTGCAAGTCCCAGGTGGGAATGAAGGAAAATTTTAGAGAAATCGTAGAGGTCTGGGTTTTTGTGGCATAAAGCTCATCTTTTGACTCTAGTCTCACTGTGATATAAGAAGTCATCTTTGGTCAGGTGACCACTACTCACAGGGAAATCAATAATTCTATAGGTGAATTCCATAAAGTGTACATGTTAAGGTTTTCTATTTACAAATATCACAAGGGAGAGAAAACTGACTAACTCAGATGAAGTTGAAAGCTGCCTTGGTCCTGCCACTTTCAAATTCTGACAGGAGCACAGGAGAAATTTCTCTCATGTCATCCCAAGCCAATTCACAGATGTGAGTCTATATACCAGGCAAAAAATATCAGTGAAGCAAGTGATTTTCAGATATAATCCAGCTGAAGGGAAGCCAGAGAAGCTGGTGGAGCTGATGAAACTTAGCAGTGCAAGAGAGCTGTAGTCCCTGAGGTCAAATCTGAAGCCAAAATTTGAACTTAGAAGAGTGAAGGCTGTCCAACTCCTAGGGGAATCTCATAAATATAAGCTATAGAACTTTAGGACTGAAGTTCTTACTGTAAACCCTGGAATAGTGTGGGTTTTAAAAGCAGGCAAGCTGAGGAACTTACCTAACAGTCCAGCAGTTAAGACTCTGTTCTTCTCCTGCAGAGGGTGTGGGTTCAGGGGAACTAAGATCCCGCATGTCTTGAGGTATGGCTAAGAAAAGAAAAGTAGGCAAGCTGAGAAGTCTTTGCCTATTGGCCACTTACTGGAGGGATACTTTATTAGGAAATTATCAAGGAAGGTGTTTAGCAAGATGTAATTCACCTGACAGCTCACTTTCCCATTTTCATAAGGAACTGTAGTTTTTTTGTGTGTGTGAATTTATTTATTTTAATTGGAGGCTAATTACTTTACAATACTGTAGTGGGCTTTGCCGGGAGAAGGCAATGGCACCCCACTCCAGTACTCTTGCCTAGCAAATCCCATGGACGGAGAAGCCTGGTAGCCTGCAGTCCATGGGGTCGCTAGCAGTCAGACACGACTGAGTGACTTCACTTTCACTTTTCACTTTCATGCATTGGAGAAGGAAATGGCAACCCACTCCAGTGTTCTTGCCTAGAGAATCCCAGGGTCAGGAGAGCCTGGTGGGCTGCCGTCTATGGGGTCGCACAGAGTCAGACACGACTGAAGCAACTTAGCAGCAGCAGCAGCAGCAGTGGGCTTTGCCATACATTCAGATGAATCAGCCATGGGTGTACATGTGTCCCCCATCCTGAGCCCCCTCCCACCTCCCTCCACATCCCAGCCCTCAGGGTTGTCCCAGTTCATTGGCCCTAAGCGCCCTGTCTCATGCATCAAAACTGGACTGGCTTAAACACACCTGGGATGAACAAGTTGGCTACTAAATCCATTAAAAAAAAATCACAAACAGTTAGCAATGACACTACCCAAATTGAATTGAATGCATCTACGAAAGCTTATTTTATACAACAGTGCTGTGAAAAGCAGTGTACAAATCAGCACAATCACCTTGTGGAAGGCATCCTTATCTCTGGAAAAATGCTGTTGGACTGTAATGAAAATCAACTCAGTTAATGTGAAATTTTTGCTTTATTTTTATTTAAAAAATGAAATTGAGATATGATTGATATGTAACATTGTGTAAGTTTAAGCTATACACTCTGTTGATTTGATACAAGCATATATGTATCAATATGATTGCCACTGTAGCATTAGCTAACACATCTGTCAAGTCAGGCAAGCTTTTTTTTTTTTTGGTGAACAATTAAGATCCAGTCCCTTTGCAAGCTTAATGTTTATAATATAGTACTGTTGTTTATAATCTCTATAAAGTACATTAGATCTCCAGAGCTTATTTATCTACTAGTTACAAGTTTGTACCGTTAGACAATCTCTCACATATTCCACTATTCCCCACTATTCCCCAGCTTCTGTTAACTACCATTCTACTCTCTAGTTTTATGAGTTTGACTTTTAGATTCCACATGTAAATGATACCATGTAATATTTGTCTTTCTCTGTCTGACTTATCTCACTTAGCATAATGTCCTCAAGGTTCATTCATGGTGTTGCAAATGCCAGGGTTACCTTTTTTCTTATGACTGAATAATGTCTCTATCTTGAAAATGGACAGGACCCTGTGGGGCCTTCTCCAGGAGAGACACCCCCTCCATGTTCCCTGCCTCTTATTTGTAGAATAGCTTTAGCCTCCTAAGCCATCCCTGAGTTCCAAAGAGCAAATTTAGTCAGAAAAGTAAGAAAAGGCAGAAGCAAAGGAAAACAATCAAGCAAGGCAAAAGAATAGAAGTTTTAGCCATAGAACAATGTCATGGACCCTTAATTCTTCCTCAAGTGCTATAGATAATATTCGGAGTCATGTCCTTGAGTTGTTTATCAGATGCTAAAACCTCCACCAGGTGGAGGAAGTTAATTGTATGCTGACCCCCAGCACATAGACCCCAGGCCTGTTGGAATCAGAAGGATGGTGACTGAGATTCCCAAAATATTATCCTGTTACCTCATCGTCAACTAATCAGAAGGATGTCCATCAGCTGATCATGTACTGCACAACTTTTACCTCTAATGTTGCCATTAAAAACCCTTCCCTGAAAGCCATTGAATTTGGGTCTTTTGAGCAGTAGGCTCTTATTTTTCTTGCTCGGCCCTGAAATAAACACTGTACTTTCCTTCACCACAACCCAGTGGATTGGCTTTGCCACACATTGGGCAAGTGGATCCAAGTTGGCCACGGTATCTATCTATATCTACATCCATCTGTATCTATTAATATCAATACACACAGTTAACGCTTGAACAACATGGGTTTGAACCGTGTGGGTTCACTTAATATGGATTATTTTTCACTAAATGCTTACTACAGCTGCTGCTGCTAAGTTGCTTCAGTCGTGTCCGACTCTGTGCGACCCCAGAGATGGCAGCCCACCAGGCTCCCCCATCCCTGGGATTCTCCAGGTAAGAACACTGGAGTGGGTTGCCATTTCCTTCTCCAATGTATGAAAGTGAAAAGTGAAAGTGAAGTCGCTCAGTCTTGTTCGACTCTTAGTGACCCCATAGACTGCAGCCTACCAGGCTCCCCCATCCATGGGATTTTCCAGGCAAGAGTACTAGAGTGGGGTGTCATGCTTACTACAGTACAACACAATCTGCAGCTGGTTGAATCTGAGGATAGAGAAGGCAGACTGTAGAGTTATACTTGAATTTTTCACTGTGGTGTTGGTTTAAGTTATACTTGAACAATCCTGCCTTGTTCGAGGGTCAACTGTATGTCTGTATCACATCTTCCTTAACTGTTTATTCCTTGATGGACACTTTTGTTGTTTTTACCCAGAAGTAGAATTGTTGCATCATATGATAGTTCTACTTTTAAGCTTTTTGGGGAAACTTCCATACTATTGGGTTGGCCAAAAATTTTGTTTGAGTTTTTCATATATTACAGAAAAAAGAATACTTGAATGAACTTTTTGGTCAATCCAATATTTTTGATACTTCATGCAGTGATTTACTTTCCCCCCAACAATGCAGGATGTTTTCCTTTTCTCCATATCCTCACCAACACTTGTTATTTCTTGACTTTTTGATAATAGCCATTTTAACAGGTGTGAGGTGATTTCTCATTGTAGTTTAGATTTGCATTTCCTGAATGACTAGTGATTTTAGAATCTTTTCATGTTTCAATCAGTACCTGCTAGCATATCCGTAAGTCTTTTTTGGGAAAAAAAAATACCTTTTCAGATTCTCTGCTGTTTTAAAAAAATCAGATTATTTTTGCTACTGAGTTGTATGAGGTCTTAATATGTTTTAGATATATTTAGATTGATATATTTTCTGGCTCAATGCCAGAAAAATAAATGACCCAATCAAAAAATGGGCCAAGGAACTAAACACATTTCTCTAAAGAAGACATACAGATGGCTAACAAACACATGAAAAGATGCTCAGCATCACTCATTATCAGAGACATGCAAATCAAAACCACAATGAGGGACCACTTCATGCCAGTCAAGAATGTCTGTGATCCAAAAGTCTACAAGCAATAAATGCTGGAGGGGGTGTGGAGAAAAGGAAACCCTCTTACACTGTTGGTGGGAATGCAAACTAGTACAGCCACTATGGATAACAGTGTGGAGATTCCTTAAAAAACTGGAAATAGAACTGCTTTATGACCCAGCAATCCCACTGCTGGGCATACATACTGAGGAAACCAGAATGGAAAGAGACACGTGTACCCCAGTGTTCATCGCAGCACTGTTTATAATAGCCAGGACATGGAAGCAACCTAGATGTCCATCAGCAGATGAATGGATAAGAAAGCTGTGGTACATATACACAATGGAGTATTACTCAGCCATTAGAAAGAATACATTTGAATCAGTTCTGATGAGATGGATGAAACTGGAGCCGATTATACAGAGTGAAGTAAGCCAGAAAGAAAAACACCAATACAGTATACTAACACATATATATGGAATTTAGAAAGATGGCAATGACGACCCTGTATGCAAGACAACAAAAAAGACACAGATGTATACAACGGACTTTTGGACTCAGAGGGAGAGGGAGAGGGTGGGATGATTTGGGAGAATGGCATTGTAACAGGTATACTATCATGTAAGAATCGAATCGCCAGTCTATGTCTGACGCAGGATACAGGATGCTTGGGGCTGGTGCATGGGGATGACCCAGAGAGATGTTATGGGGAGGGAGGTGGGAGGGGGGTTCAAGTTTGGGAACACATGTACACCCATGGTGGATTCATGTCAATGTATGGCAAAACCAATACAGTATTGTAAAGTAAAATAAAGTAAAAATAAAAATTAAAAAAAAAAAAGAAAAAATAAAGAGACACATGTACCCCAATGTTCATCGCAGCACTGTTTATAATTGCCAGGACATGGAAGCAACCTAGATGTCCATCAGCAGAGGAATGGATAAGAAAGCTGTGGTACATATACACAATGGAGTATTACTCAGCCATTAAAAAGAATACATTTGAATCAGTTCTAATGAGGTGGATGAAACTGGAGCCGATTATACAGAGTGAAGTAAGCCAGAAAGAAAAACACCAATACAGTATACTAACGCATATATATGGAATTTAGAAAGATGGTAATGATGATCCTGTATGCGAGACAGCAAAAGAGACACAGATGTATAGAACAGTCTTTTGGATTCTGTGGGAGAGGGCAAGGGTGGGATGATTTGGGAGAATGGCATTGAAACATGTATAATATCATACGTGAAATGAATCACCAGTCCAGGTTCGATGCAGGATACAGGATGCTTGGGGCTGGTGCACTGGGATGACCCAGAAGGATGGTATGGGGAGGGAGGTGGGAGGGGGGGTTCAGGATGGGGAACACATGTACACCCATGGCAGAATCATGTTGATCTATGGTAAAACCAATACAATATTGTAAAGTAATTAACCTCCAATTGAAATAAATAAATTTATATTAAAACAAAAACAAACAAACAAAAACATAAAAAAAGAAAGAAGATATTTTATTTTTGTGGGTAAATTGTCCCCCACCCAGCTTTACTGAGATATGATTCATAAATGAAAATTGTATATATTTAGGTTGTACAAGTTGAATTTTTTAAAGTGTACAAGGTGATGATTTAATATATACATATATTGTGAATCAAATACCACCATCAGATTCACTAATACATCTATCACCTCACATAGCTATTCTTTTTTGTAAAAAATCTTTTTTAAGTGAAAACTTTTTTCAGATATACTCTCTTGGAAAATTTTATGTATAAAATGCAATATTCTTAAATATAGTCACAGTAATTTATATAAGATCCCTTGAAGAACTTGTTCATCTTAAAAGTGAAAGTTTGTACTCCATGAGCAAAATTTCCTCGTTTCCTCACTCTCCATCTCCTAACAGGCACAGTTGTACTCTGTGGTTGTATAGGTTTGACTTTTAAATTTTGCACATAAAAATGAGATCATACAGTTTTTGACTTTATCTGTCTCACTTATGTCACTTTGTCACTTAGCATGATGTCCACCTGGAGTAGGAAATGGTAACCCACTTCGGTATTCTTGCCTGGATAACCCCCATGGATGGAAGAGCCTGATGGGCTCAGTCCATAGGGCCAAAAAGAGCCAGACACGACTGAGCAACTAAGCACACACATTGTATTCTTCACTTCTGTTTCGTTGTCCTTTATGTTTTCTAGCTTTGTGTTAGAAATTTCTAACTTCTTGCTCTGTACATCATTATTCTCCCAAGTCTTTTGATCATCTTTATGATCACTGTCCTGAGCTCTTTCCTAGGTAGATTGCCCATCTCCACTTCACATAGTACTTCTTCTGTGGTTTCATCTTGGTCCTTCATCTGGATCATGTTCCTCTGTCACCTGGTTTTGCCAGGGTTGCTGTTTGTATTTGTAGGTATCTGGTAGGTTAGTTATGTTTCCCGACTTTGGAGAAGTGGCTTTTTGTAGGATATATCCTATGCATCCTAGCAGTGCACTCCCCTTTAGGAATTCCCTCTGTGAGAATTATGTGGGTCCGTCTGTTGTGGCAGGCTGACTGTGTGGGCAGTCTGGTAAGTTTGGTTGGTGCCAGTCCAATTTGTTGCCAGGCTTTGCGTCATATGGAGGCCATTGGTTACTGGTTGGTGGGATTGGGTCAAGAGGTGGCCTCCTGCAGAACCCCAGGGGCCTTGCGGTAGTGCTGGCTCATGGTGGGTGGAATCATAGTCCAGAAGATTCTGGTGCTGTTGCCTGCCCACTTGTGGGTGAAGCTAGGCCCTGGGATTAGTGCCAGCCTACTGGTGGGTGGAGTGGGGTCCTAGAGTCTGGTTGCAGGGAAGGGATGCCAGTTTCTGAGACAGTTGAACACCAGGTCTGGGGGGTCTTGAAGTTTGTATTGACCTGCTATTGGGTAGAATCAGGGCCCAACTGGTCCCAGGGCAGTCTGGGCTGTTGGTGAGCCAGCTGTGTTAGCAGGCTGTGGGATTAGGATTTTCTTGCACCTGATGTCTGCCCCCTGGTGGCTGAAGCTGGTCCAGAGGCTGGAGCAGGCTTCCTGGAGGGCCAAGCTCCAGGGGATTCTGAGGTTGGTCTGCCCACTTGTGGGTGGAGCTGGTCCTGGGCCCTCTGGTGGGAGGAAGGGGAGGGCGTGTCCAGAGGTGGCTGTGGGCTCAGGGAGGTCTTAAGGCAGCCTGTCTGCTGATGGCTGGGGCTGTGTCCTTGCCCAGTTAATTGTTTACCCTGAGGCATACCAGCATTGGCACCTACAGGCAGTTGGGTCCCAGCAGGGCTGGGTCCTGGGGCTTATAAGCTAATAAACTAGAGGAAAGATTCCAGAATGG
This sequence comes from Budorcas taxicolor, assembly GCF_023091745.1. Classification (NCBI taxonomy): domain Eukaryota; kingdom Metazoa; phylum Chordata; class Mammalia; order Artiodactyla; family Bovidae; genus Budorcas; species Budorcas taxicolor. The sequence goes on from NC_068914.1 coordinate 76,280,877, forward strand.
CATTTGCAGCATTTGTGTCCTGTGGTAGAAGGAGCTTCCAAGAATGGCTACTGCCAGTGTCTGTGTTCCCAGGATGAGCTGCAATTGTCTCTGGGGGTCCCAGATCGGCAGGCAGGTCTGACCCAGGCTCCTATCAAATTACTACCTCTGTCCCACAGCATATAAAATTTTAGTGTGCCCTTTAAGTGGGAAGTTTCTATTTCCCCCAAGCCCTCTGGGACTCTCAAAAGTAAGCCTCACTGGCTTTCAAAACTAAATGTGTCTTCTTGTTGCAGGACCCCTAGTATGTGAGTGCAAGACGGGACTTAGACTTCTCACCCCTTTGGGAGAATCCCTGAGATGTAATTATTCTCTTGTTTGTGAGTCTCCCACCCAGGGGTATGGAATTTGATTATATTGTGAGTCCACCCCTGCTACCCATCTCATTGCGGTTCCTTCTTTGTGTCTTGACTTGTAGAAGATCTGTTCTGGATGGTTCTGATCTTTTTCATGGTTGGTTGGTTTGCAGATAGTTGTGATTTTGATGTGCCCATGATAGGAGGTAAATTCAGGATCTTTCTTCTCCTCCATCTTGGCTGATCTGAGGGTATTTCCTCCTATCCAGTTGTGCTTAGCTCATTTGTTCTGATTATTAAATTCAAGGAGATTATGGAAGAGGAATTCTGAAGAGGAGTTTGAGAGCACTGGGTGCCTGGGTGGGAAAAAGAGCATCAAGAAAAGGGAAAGGGACTTCCCTATTGGTCCAGTGATTGGGAATCTGCCTGCCAATGCAGGGGACATGGGTTCGATCCCTGGTCTGGGAAGATCCCACATGCTGTGGGGCATCTAAGCCTGCACGCCACAACTACTGAAGCCTCAGTGCCTAGAACCTGTGTTCTGCCACAAGAGAAGCCACTGAAATGAGAAGCCTGCACAATGATGGAAGAATAGCTCCTGCTTTCCCAACTAGAGAAAGCAGGCGCTCAGCAACAAAGACCCAGCACAGCTGAAAATAAATATGTAATTTTTTTTTAAAGAGGAAAGGGCAAAGAAAGAGAAGGGAAAGACAACTAGTTTGTTATACATGTAAGCTGGGCATCAACCTGTGTCCTGTACTTTGGAGCCTCCTTGCCTAAATCTGTTTCATCCTAGAGGCTCAGTCTTGTGTCTTACAGCAGAATTTTAGGGAGAACTTTCATCTTTCACTGCAGCACCAAGCAGTCATTGTTTTTTGTTTTGTTTTGTTTTTTTTTTTTTTTTTTTTTACCAAATCAGGCATACCTAAAACTTAATTAGTGGTTTTCATTGTCCAGCTGGTTTGGATTTTTAATTCTGTTTTTCTCCACTTTGACTCAGTTGTTAACTGAAATCTGCCCTTTACCTCCTCAAACCATGCCTTATCCTCTTGTATCTTAACATCTTGTTCAATAGCAAAATGCCTTTCTGCTACATTGTCTATTTTATGAAATAGTCTTAGTATTTCTTTGTTTAATTTTCTAGTAGATTTTAGAAGCTTGCTTTTTGTAAATAAGGGAAAGGAGTACGTCAAGGCTGTATATTGTCACCCTGCTTATTTAACTTATATGCAGAGGACATCATGAGAAATGCTGGACTGGAAGAAGCCCAAGCAGAAATCAAGATTGCTGGGAGAAATATCAATAACCTGAGATATGCAGATAATACCATCCTTAAGGCAGAAAGTGAAGAAAAACTAAAGAGCCTCTTGATGAAAGTGAAAGAAGAGAGTGAAAAAGTTGGCTTAAAACTCAACATTTAGGAAACTAAGATCATGGCATCTGGTCCCATCACTTCATGGCAAATACATGGGGAAACAATGGAAACAGTGGCTGACTTTGTTTTGAGGGCTCCAAAATCACTGCAGGTGGTGACTGCAACTATGAAATTAAAAGATACTTGTTCCTTGGAAGAAAAGCTATGATCAACCTAGACAGTGTATTAAAAAGCAGAGACATTATTTTGCCAACAAAGGTCCATCTAGTCAAACCTATGGTTTTTCAGTAGTTATGTATGGATGTGAGAGTTGGACTATAAAGAAAGCTAAGGGCCAAAGAATTGATGCTTTTGAAACTGTGGTGTTGGAGAAGACTCTGGAGAGTCCCTTGGACAGCAAGGAGCTCCAACCATTCCATCCTAAAGAAATCAGTCCTGAATATTCATTGGAAAGACTGATACTAAAGCTGAAACTCCAATACTTTGGCCACCTGATGTGACTGGAAAAGACTCACTGACCACTGACCACTGACCACTCACTGACCACTGACTCACTGGAAAAGACCCTGATGCTGGGAAAGATTGAAGGCGGAAGGAGAAGGGGATGACAGAAGATGAGGTGGTTGGATGGCAACACTGACTTGATGGACATGAGTTGGAGTAAGCTCTGGGAGTTGGTGATGAACAGGGAGGCCTGGCGTGCTGCATGCAGTCCATGGGGCCACAAAGAGTCGGGCATGACTGAGCGACTGAACTGAGTTGATTTAGGTTGTGCCTATTCATGAAAACTCTTGCCGTGCTTAGTTACACCATACAGTCTTCTGACCAGTCCTCTTGGGGTATAAATCTGCCCTATGTTACCAAACTTTGCCCTGATACCACAGTCTGACCTTGGTTTTGCCCTAAGGATTCACAACAAGTTATATATTATAGAGCAGTCACCTTCTCAATCTTTGTTGTTTCCGGTCATTTCTCCACTGTTAATGTTGAATACTCATACATTTTCCTAGATGATGGGAGCTTATTAGGTTCAGTTTACATCTCAGGTATTCCTTCTATGCCAATATGTGGTATATATAGTTCATATCTATTCAGATTCAACACTGAAAGGAAACAGCATGCTGGAACAAAATAAATTTTGAGTCCCTTTATCTCTGTACTTGTCAAATTCTCTTGGAAGGAAACTGTTTCTCTAGTAGTAATACTAGTATAACTGAAACAAAGCAATAACAGAGATTGAGGCCACTATCAGCAAGAATCTGAACATTTCTGTTTGAAATTTTCTGTGCGACTTAGGCAGATAATTGCTTCAGTTATTCCACAGCAGTCTTTCAGCTTCCTTGTGCTCACTTACCCTTCCAGAGAGATCACAGTGCTTCCAATTCACACTGAAGTTTCAGTGAGTGAGACCAGATCCAGAGTAGTATTAATAGAAGAGATGAACTTTATCTTTACAGGGAGAAAAGAGAGTTAGTTAGAATGCTGCCTTAATGGGAAGTGGGTTTATCAGTTTGTAGAAATGGTGATAAGAGAACACTTTTGCCCAGTATCACTTTACAGATCAGCAGGATATTGTATTTTGGGGGCTATTTTAATAGTCATTCTGTTTATCATTTAGTTTACTAGAATAATTATGTATTTAAATGTGGGATGGCATTTCTAACCAGACTCAATATTAATACCTCTAGATTCAATGAAAAATGGTGATAGTGCTGATGAGATGAAGATGTCAAACACTGCTCCAAGCACTTTACATATATTAGCCTACTTATTTCTCACATAAATCATATGAGATCATGGCTGTTTTTATCCTTCATCCTTTTACTTAAAAAAAAATAGTTGAAGAACTGAAGCAGAAGGTGATTAGGCAATTTGCCAAAATCACAAAGGTTTCAAATGGTGGAGCTGGAGTTTGAGCTCAGTAGCCTGGAATGTGCCTTATTGCATCCTTTTCAAGGAGACAGGTAGATGGGAAATATTCCTTGAGAATGGAACATATAACAAAACGTTCTTAACAGTTTTCTAGCCACATACATATTTAATACAAAAGGGTTAGCGTCACAAGTCTTGGGATTGATGGGTTAATAAGAAGGGGCACAGAGAGGTTCAGTGTTTCCTGCGTTCACTGAGTGTGAAAGCATGCACTATATGACTCCAAGTGGGACAGTTTGGAGAGTCAAAAGTAGGAAAATTCCATGAGTATCTGGGGGGCCCTAGGACTAGAAAGAGGGATAAAAGTAGGCAAGTATGGAACAATAACATCACTGAATTTAAATTTGTTTCTTAAATTTTTCTTGGCTTCTGCCTCTCTCTCATATGCTTCAATATCTATATTAGTTTGATCAGTTTTGAAGATAATGTTAGTAACAGCACAAAAGTGAACCGTCTAGGTACATATGATTGGGCCCTAGGAAGGACTAAAACCCTACTATCTATCCCTGTATACACTCCCCATTTCTCCCCTGTTAGCTTTGCTGCTGTTCCCGGCTTTCATTATAATCCCAGGGGTGGTGGTTAGTTGCTCAGTCGTGTCTGACTCTTTGCGACTCCATGGACTGTAACCTGCCAGGCTCATCTGTCCATGGAATTCTCCAGGCAAGGATACTGGAGTGGGTTGCCAAATTCTAAAGCCTGGGCTAATGCAAGGATTGAACCCAAAGTGCATGAAATCCCATTCCCATTGCCCAACAAAAGTCACCAAGAACAGTGAGTGTTTCTCAAGTAACTGCTCAGAGAGGTAAACAAATACCTCACTGCAAGGAAGTGATGAAAGTCTGTCTAAATTTAGGGGATTGGTTTCCACAGATAGAAAGTCTATGAGAAAAACCTAGGGTGGAAAGAAGACCCAATGATCTCAGAGAACCAGAAGGAGGTCATATGAGGGGAGCGAAAGAAATTGTCAGGAGAGAGAGGGAAAACTTCAGAGAATCATGGAGAACATTACCAAGCTTTGGGCTTTTTATGACTCAGAACACACCCTGCTTTGATGATCTTTCCTGAGGCTGAGAGGTCTCTGTATTCATAGGGACCAATATTTTTGTAATCCAATGGCAGAAACTTGAGAGCATTTGCTTTTGTTGCTAGCTCACAAATGTTTACCCCTAAAACTTCAGGACATGCATTCTATGAGCTCTGGCTTGGTCCTGCCTCTTTTCTTCTAGCCTCTAGGACTCTCGAACCTTAACAAAAGTTATGAGGAGTTTCTCTCTGATGATCTTAAGCCCAGCCACTTGGGCGTTTATTTAGTTTCCTCTCTGATTCTAAATTTTGTGCTAGAGAATGCATGATGTGAGTGATTCCCAGATATAAGCCTTTAGAAGGGCAGGTATAGATTCAGTTCAGTTCAGTTCAGTTCATTCGCTCAGTCATGTCCAACTCTTTGCGACCCCATGAATCGCAGCACGCCAGCCCTCCCTGTCCATCACCAACTCCTGGAGTTCACTCAGATTCACGTCCATCAAGTCAGTGATGCCATCCAGCCATCTCATCCTCTGTCGTCCCCTTCTCCTCCTGCCCCCAATCCCTCCCAGCATCAGAGTCTTTTCCAATGAGTCCACTCGTCGCATGAGGTGGCCAAAGTACTGGAGTTTCAGCCTTAGCATCATTCCTTCCAAAGAAATCCCAGGGCTGGTCTCCTTCAGAATGGACTGGTTGGATCTCCTTGCAGTCCAAGGGACTCTCAAGAGTCTTCTCCAACACCACAGTTCAAAAGCATCAATTCTTCAGCACTCAGCTTTCTTCACCGTCCAACTCTCACATCCATACATGACCACTGGAAAAACCATAGCCTTGACTAGATGGACCTTAGTTGGCAAAGTAATGTCTCTGCTTTTGAATATGCTATCTAGGTTGATCATAGCTTTCCTTCCAAGGAGTAAGCATCTTTTAATTTCATGGCTGCAGTCACCATCTGCAGTGATTTTGGAGCCAAAAAAAAAAAAAGTCTGACACTGTTTCTACTGTTTCCCCATCTATTTCCCATGAAGTGATGGGACCAGATGCCATGATCTTCATTTTCTGAACGTTGAGCTTTAAGCCAACTTTTTTGCTCTCCTCTTTCACTTTCATCAAGAGGCTTCTTAGTTCCTCTTCACTTTCTGCCATAAGGGTGGTGTCATCTGCATATCTGAGGTGATTGATATTTCTCCCGACAATCTTGATTCCAGCTTGTGTTTCTTCCAGCCCAGCCTTTCTCATGATGTACTCTGCATAGAAGTTAAATAATACAGTCTTGATGTGCTCCTTTTCCTATTTGGAACCAGTCTGTTGTTTCATGTCCAGTTCTAACTGTTGCTTCCTGACCTGCATACAGATTTCTCAAGAGGCAGGTCAGGTGGTCTGGTAGTCCTATCTCTCTCAGAATTTTCCACAGTTTATTGTGATCCACACAGTCAAAGGCTTTGGCATAGTCAATAAAGCAGAAATAGATGTTTTTCTGGAACTCTCTTGCTTTTTCCATGATCCAGCGGATGTTGGCAATTCGATCTCTGGTTCCTCAGCCTTTTCTAAAACCAGCATGAATATCAGGAAGTTCACGGTTCACATATTGCTGAAGCCTAGCTTGGAGAATTTTGAGCATTATTTTACTAGCGTGTGAGATGAGTGCAATTGTGCGGTAGTTTGAGCATTCTTTGGCATTGCCTGTCTTTGGGACTGGAATTAGGCAGCAGTAATTGGCTGCTGAGCCTGGAAGCACAGGAGACAGAGTAGTCAGTGTCTTTTATTCTCTGGAGTCACAGCTTGAAGCCCAACTTTAGACTTATGAACAAAACAAAAGGAAATTTCTAAAAGCCTCCGGGTATTTTATTTAATGTGGACTTTTGGAAATTCTGTGTTGAAGCTTTGACTTTGATGAAAACTCTTGGTTGTCTAGCGGGATTTGTAAAGAGACAAGGTGGGTCACAACATCTTTCATGCACTTACTCTCAGTATATCACATTTGGGAATGTCAGGGGAAGCTGTGTGTTGATCTTTAACTGACCATCAGGTTATTTTTCTTTGTCCATATGATCTGAATTCATAAACATCTCTGTGATGGATATTTTAGTGACCATTTCTGTCAATGATCAGAGAGATTTTCAGGAAAACATTTGAATGTGGACCAAGAAAGCCAATGGAGTAGATGGTGTTAAGGACTGAATGATATGTAAACAGTGACAAAGGCATTTTCATCTTGAAGGAACAGAACTGAAAAATATTAGTTGGAATTTGGAGTTGGCCTTATTATCAAGAAGGAAGAGTGGGAGTATTAGTCAGATTGAAGATGAATTAGATAATGCATTAATGCAGGAAAAACTAGTATGTTTTCATTTTTGGAAGATAATAAGACCAGGGCAGGAACAAAATAATAACCCCATATTTATAATTACTATCCAAAAGCCAGATATTGTCTTATTTCTTTTTGACATGTTAACTATTTCTGCACAACAACTCTATGAGTTAGAGTATTGCACTATCCCCTTTACAGGTGAGGAAATGGAGGCAGAGGAATGTGAAATTATCTAGGCCAAGTTCACACAGCTATTAAATGAAGGAGTTGGGATTAAAATTCAAATGACAGCTTTCAAAATCTGGTTTTTGTCCTTTCGTTAACTGGCTTCAAAAGGAGGAGTTGAACTGAAGGTCTGTTACAGGAATGTTGTAGGCTGAAGAGGAGCTGGATATATAAAAGAAAGGGAGGGGTGAGTGATAAAGCAAAGTCTAAGCTCTGATAGAAGACTGTGCCCCTGCTTTGGAGGGTGACTCTGGGCAAGCAGACAGGACGCATTTCACGTCATTTATTATTCTCCTGCTTTCACTGTAATAAACAGCTCAATTGTTATTTGGGGGTTATTTTTTATATGTATTTGTTTTTGTATGTATGTTTTGGCTTATATTTGCAATTGGGATTATGCCATTCCTTGCTATTGATAGAACCAAATATATTTTGATACCTGAATTGATATTAATGTAAAGATGTATTGTGGTTTAAACATGTTATTTGATACGTGTTACTTTTTGCCCTTTATCATTCATAATACAATGATTAAGATTTTATGATACTCTTTATTTGTGTATATAGTTTTATATTTTAAACATTTTATTGGTGTATGATTGATTTACAATATTGTGTTGGTTTCAGGTATGCAGCAAAATGATTCAGTTTTATCTATATATATTCTTTTCCATTTTGGTTTATTATAAGGCATTGAATATAGTTCTCTGTGCTATACAATAGGACCCTGTTGTTTATCCATAGCCTGTTGAATAGTTTGTATCTGCTAGTCTCAAACTTCCAGTCCAACATTTTCTCCCTGACTACAACCACCAGTCTCTTCTTTATGTCTGCAAGTCTGTTTTGTAGATAAATTCATTTGTGTCACATTTTAGATTCCACATATAAGTGGTATCATATGGTATTCATCTTTCTAACTTACTTTGCTTAGTATGATAATCCCTATGTCCATCCGTGTTGCTGAAAGCAACATGGTATTATTGCATAATTTTTCTGACTGAGTAGTATTCCATTGTAAATATGCACCACATCTTCTTTATCCACTCATTTGTTGATGGACATTTAGGTTGTTTCCATGTCTTGGCTACTGTGAATAGTGCTGCCATGAATATAGGGGTGTGTGTATCTTTTGAAATTATAGTTTTGTCTGGGTATATGCCCAGGAGTGAGATTGCTAGATATGGCAACTCTATCTTTAGTTTTTTGAAGAACCTCCATACCATTTTTCATAGTGGCTGCACCAAGTCATATTCCCACCAGCAGTGTAGGAAGGTCTCTTTTTCTCCACACTCTCCAGCATTTGTTATCTGTGGACTTCTTAATGATGGCCATTCTGACTAGTATGATGTGCTGCCTCACTGTAGTTTTGATTTTCATTTCTCAACTAACATACAGTTGTGCTCATTTCACATACTATTTTATTATTTTATTGTTATAATTAACAATATAATATATTTGTTTCAGTGTACAGCATAGTGATTTGATATTTCTATACATTATGAAATAATCACCACTGCTCCTGCTGCTAAGTCGCTTCAGTCATGTCCGACTCTATGTGACCCCCATAGATGGCAGCCCACCAGGCTCCCCAATCCCTGGGATTCTCCAGACAAGAATAATCACCAGGATAAGGCCAATTACCAATCGTCACCATACAAAGTTATTACAATATTACTGACTACATTCCCTGTATGTATATCACATTGTTCCAGGTGGTGCTAGCAGTAAAGAATCTGCCTGCCAATGCAGGAGATGCAACTTCAATCCCTGGGTAGGCCACTATGGGGAACAGTGTGGAGATTCCTTAAAAAACTGGAACTAGAACTGCCATATGACCCAGCAATCCCACTGCTGGGCATACACACCGAGGAAGCCAGGATTGAAAGAGACACGTGTACCCCAGTTATAATAGCCAGGACATCAAAACAACCTAGATGTCCATCAGCAGATGAATGGATAAGAAAGCTGTGGTACATATACACAATGGCGTATTACTCAGCCATTAAAAAGAATACATTTGAATCAGTTCTAATGAGGTGGATGAATCTGGAACCTATTATACAGAGTGAAGTAAGCCAGAAAAAAAAAAACACCAATACAGTATACTAATGCATATATATGGAATTTAGAAAGATGGTAATGATAACCCTGTATGGGAGACAGCAAAAGAGACACAGATGTATAGAACAGTCTTTTGGACTCTGTGGGAGAGGGCGAGGGTGGGATGATTTGGGAGTATGGCATTGAAACATGTTAATCATCATATGTGAAACGAATCGCCAGTCCAGGTTCGGTGCATGATACAGGGTGCTCGGGGCTGGTGCACTGGGATGACCCACAGGGATGGGATGGGGAGAGAGGTGGGAGGGGGGTTCAGGATGGGGAACACATGTACACCCATGGCAGATTCATGTCAGTGTATGGCTAAAACCAATACAATATTGTAAAGTAAGAAAAAAAAAAAATCCCTTGGTGGGGAAGATCCCCTGAAGGAGGAAATGGCAACCCACTCCATTATTCTTGCCTGGAAAATTCCATAGACAGAGGAACCTGGCAGACTACAGCCTGTGGGGTCACAAAGAGTTGGATACACACACACACACACATTTATCTTATAGTTGGAAGTTTATACCTCTTAATCCCCTCACCTATTCCATCTGTCCCCCAACTCTGGAAACCACCAGTTGGTACTTTGTATTTATTAGTCTATTTCTGTTTTCTTTGATCATTTAAAAAATTAATTTATTTATTTTAATTGGAGGCTAATTACAATCTTGTAGTGGTTTTTGCCATGCATTAACATGATAGCATGCTGTTATTGTGGTACCGTTGGTAAGTCTTCTCCAACTCTTTGCAACCCCATGGACTGCAGCATGCCAGGCTCCCCTGTCTTTTACCATATCCTGGAGTTTGAGCTAATTCATGTCCACTGAGTTGATGATGTTATCTAACCATCTCATCCTCTGCTGCTCCCTTCTCCTTTTGCCTTCAATTGTTTTTTAAAAAATTTAAATTCATTTAATTGGAGACTAATTACTTTACAATATAGTATTGGTTCTGCCACACATCAACATGAATCCACCACGGGCACATATCTGTATATTAAAAAAGTCATATGGTATTTGTTTTTCTCTGACTGACTTATTTCACTTAGATAATATCCTCCAGATCAAGCCATGTTGCCACAGATTACCAGATTTATTTTTTTATGGCTGGATATTACTCCACTGTGTATATATATGTGTGTATGTGTGTGTGTGTGTGTGTAGAAAACCTATCTTCTTTATCCTTTCATCTTTTGACAGACACTTAAGTTGCTTCAAGTACTATAAACAGTACTGCAGTGAACACCGGGATATACATAGCTTTTTGAATTAATGTTTTCATTTTCTTCAGATAGATACTCAGAAGTGGAATTGCTGAATTTAGTTTTCATTTTTTGAGGAACCTCCATACTGTTTTCTGTAGTGACTACCAATTTATATTCCCGCCAACAGCACATGAGGATTCCTTTTTCTCCACATCCTCTCCAACACTTGTTTCTTGTCTTTGTGATAATAGTCACTCGGACAGGTGTGAGGTGATTAGCTTGTTGTGGTTTTGATTCGCATTTCCCTGATGGTTAGTGACGTTGAGCACCTTTCCATGTGCCGACAGGTCATTTATTTGTATTTCTCCCTTGGAAAAATGTCTATTCAGGTCTTCTGCCCATTTTTCAATTGTTTGCTATTGTTGTTTGATACTGAATTGTATGAGTTCTTTATAAATGTTAGATATTAAAACCTTATTGGATATATCATCTTCTAATCTCTTCTCCCATTCAGAAGGTTCTCTTTTTGCTTTGTTGATGGTTTTCTTCACTGTGCAAAAAACTTTAGTTTGACATATATTTTTGCTTTTGTTTTCTTCGCCTAAGGAGACGGTTCCCCAAAAATACTTCTAAGATCAGTGTCAAAGAGGTTACAACCTATGTTTTCTTCTAAGAGTTTTATGCTTTGAAGTCTTTTATCCATTTTGAGTTTATTTTTGTATATGGTGTAAGAAAGTGGTCCTCTATAGATAGGGTATCTTTTTTTCCTCTGGCTGACTAATAATATCCCTGCCCTTTTCCTGTATATAGGACTTTTTTCTGTTCCTCCTGCCCTATAACAGTGGGTTTTCCTCAGTGACCTTAAGCTACAGTTTTGATTCCCTTCTCCCTGTAGATTAAAATTTTGGACCCTATTTAAAATTACATTTTCTAACCAATCACTTGAACTTTTATCATTGCGGGTGACACATTTTATCTCATAAAATTCTTTAGCCATATTTGTTTTCTATGATATAATATAATAATTTGGTTTATATTTGTCTCTTATGCCTTTTTCCACTCTTTGATTTTTTTGAATTTTCTTTATCCTTGTGTTTTAGAGGTGTCTCCTCTAAACAATATATATTTTTTCTACAGCTTATAAGTTTTGTTTTTTAACTGTGGAAGGAAGCCATTAATTTCTAGAATCAAGCCATTTATATCTATTATGATTACCATTGTTTGGATTAATTTCTAACATCCTTTTTTTGTACTTTCTGTTTATCCTCCTTTCACACTTTTGACCTTAATTGAACCATTCCTTTCCACTCATATCTTTATCCCTGATCTTCAGCTTCCTTTTTTCTTCTCATACTAGGTCTTATTCTTTTCACAGCTGTCTTCTTGAAATATATAAATTATATGAATTGTTACCTATATGATGCGCTGAATTTTCCTTTACAAGAAATTTACTGACTACATTCCCAAGTAGCAGTTGGTAGCAGACTGTTTATTCATCCTTCTCTCTGGCCATGCTCCTCTGCTTCAGGGCGATGCATCTTACTGGGCTGGCTCTCTGCTTCCCTGCAGGCACTTCTCCAATTCATTGTCATTCCTAAATCTGAAATGTACCAGACTTATTCTCTGAATCTTGCACTGTTGGTTTGACACTAGATGACTTTATTCCATGTCACTTAGTGAACTTCACCTATATGCATTGGAAAAGCTATCAGCACCACCGAGAAACTATCGAGGCACTTATCATACATCTCTCCTCTTCTTCCTTCCTCCTTCCCTTATCCAGATATCTAGTCATTGTTTTAGCAATGAATTGTACTAAGTATTGATTATTTCAAAAGTTATTTATTGAGTTCTCGATGTGTAAGTTACCATATAAAGCACACACAGATAAGAGAATTCTATATGCCTTTGTTGAGCTAACATGGAATTTAAAAATGCAAAAAACAGGGCTTCCCTGGTGGCCCAGTGGCAAAGAATCTGCCTCCTAATGCAGGAGACACTGATTTAATCCCTGGTTGGGGAAGATCCCATATGCCCCAGAGCAACTAAGCCTTTGAGTCACAACTGTTGAGCCTGTGTGCTAGAGCCCAGGCTCTGCACCAAGAGAAGCCTCTGCAGCAATGAGAAACCTGCAGACTATAACTAGAGAGTAGCCCTCGCTGACCACAACCAGAGAAAACCTGTGCAGCAGTGAAGACCCAGCACAGCCAAACATAAACAAATAAATATGTAAAAAACTACCTATATAATACAGTGTATGTTGCAGTCACATCTAAATGTTTTACTAAGTATTAACACATTTATTCCCCATAAAAATATGTTATGAGGTCACCAAAGGTTTAAAAATCAAGGTTTCATAGCTCTAAGAGAGAAAGCTACAATCAAAACTTCAGACTCTATCACTTAACCAGTAAACCAGCTGTGGCAGTATCCAAGTATCCAAGTCATTTCATTTTTTTTGTGTGCCAAGATTTAACCCTGCTCTGTGGCTCAGACTGAGCTCCTCACTGTGACCTCATTGGCAGGTGGCCTCTCAGCAATATATTGACCTGTCTACCAGAACTCTGAGGTTGTTCATAATATTGGCCTTGGCTAATGACACAAACTCTGAATCTTTGAACCTACAATAACAAGTTCCAGTCCTGCTATTCCAGGGAATTTCTCAGTTCTTCATTCTCTTTGCCACAAAATTCCTGTTAGATACTCATTCAACGTCCTACCCTCTTATCTCTTCATACATGCAGAATATCTGCATTCTGACCAGAATAGCAACATTTAGCCTCAGGTGTTAAATCCGATTGTCAGAGGCAAAGAAAAACCAACTGGTCAATTTTAAGGAACTGTTTTAATCTCTGGGTTTTTCAAATTCTGTTGAATTTTGATACTATAATATCAAACTGAAATAGTGAATTAAATTAATTCTTTTAAGAATCTGAAAATTTCCAGCTTGTTGGAATTTACCATCTGAATTTTTCAGGTCATCATTTCAGTTCTTCTACACACTAGTGTAGGCCTTATCAGAAGGTACATTTGATCTCTAAGCCCCTAACCTGAGAAAGTTGCCATAACTTAGAGCCCCTTAGTAAGACAGGCAGCAGATTATGTTAGTAATTTTAGACACATCACAGGTGAGTGCCAAAGCCAGAGTCTCTGAGTGGTAATAACTTCATGTGAGTGAAAAGAACCAAGTCTCCAAAATACACGTGTCTTAATTCTATTTATTTAAATTCAGAAACAGGTAAAACTAAATTACGTAATGAAGATCAAGGGAATAATTAAAAATTCGGAGTAGTGTCAGTTTTGAGGCATGGTGAAGAGATGGTTAAACGAAAACTTTCTTAAGCTGAGGAGTGAGTACACGTGCATTCATTTTGTAATTATTCTAACTTGTACAGATGTGTTTTGTATATTTTTGTGTGATTTTTTTAAGATAAAGTGATAAAAGGAATAAAATAGATTGCAAAGATTTTAACAGTAAAAAAGCAATGGACATAATGAATTAAGGTCAAATTGAAGAACTTGTCTTGAGTTGTCACTTTGCGAGTCTCATTCTCTGGCATATTTATTGCCTTTTTGGGTCACCTTTTGAAGGAAGAAACTTCAGGCCTACTAAGGGAATGGTGTTCCTGGTAAACTAATACTGAGAGTTTCTGCGTAAATGTAACCTCTCAATGACAAACACTCAGGTATATGGTGGATTATTACCAGTTGGTTATACCTCTTGGGAAGACTATATGTGAGCAAGGCCTTCTCAAACTTCTGGAGGCCAGATGGACATAAAAAAATCCCTGAGAGAATGGCAAGAAGAGCTTCTTTACAGCCTAGACAGAATCCTTTCACCGATCAGGCAGTTTAGTAAGCAGTGGGGTAACATTATGGTCATTGCAGTTCAAGGGCATGGCTCCTCCAAAGGAGAGGATAGTGCTGGGCCTCTTGGTTTATAGGGCTGTCTTCATGCAGTTAAGTTCGTGTCTTTACTTATACTACAGAGGATTTGACTGAGTTTGTTGGTATCTTTCTCTCAAGCACTGCCATCCTGTGACACCTGTGCACTGACTGTAAAACTAGCTTTCATCCCAGGGTGCAGTTCCTTCACCACTAGAAGCTGGACCTTGGATGTTCAGCTGGTGCTTCACCTTAGGTTAAAGAAACCAAATAAGGCCTTGAATATTTTGTCTGTGGAAGGTGATAATGCATGTAGAGTTTTCTGGAGAATCAATGGAAAAGAGGCCACAATTATGAGTTATAAATGGCTAGATGAGCTTGAAAAACCTTTACAGCAGACAGTTGGAACTGAGTTTATGAAAGGGGCCTGAGAAATGTTTAAGTTAATATTAAGTAAATTAAAAAATTTTTGCTTAGTTTTTGCCCTTTTTCATTTTACAGTTATTTAGATGATTGCAAAATACAGATTAAACAAAGCAGAAGCAGCATGAGAATTGATTTATGTCTTACAGGTCTTATGTCTTATAGGTACTAATGAATTATGTGAGATTGATGCAGTGCCTTAAAACCAGCAAACCATCAGCCCCTACACAGTGACCAGTAGTTTGACAGCTGAGAGGTGAGGGACAAATATGGTTTCAGAACTCCTGTATGATAAGATCAAATTATTTGTCTAAGGCACATTGCCTACACTCTATACGGGGAAGATCTTGATGAGATCAGCTAATTGGAGAATATGCGAGTCTGAATAATGACTATGTGAGAAATAAAGTTTCTAGAGCCACAGAGCCTCCTTATAGCCTCTTACACCGGTGATTTGGCCAGCACTATGCCTCATGCAAAGAGGTGACTCATCGGAAAAGACCCTGATGCTGGGAGGGGTTGGGGGCAGGAGGAGAAGGGGACGACAGAGGATGAGATGGCTGGATGGCATCACTGACTCGATGGACGTGAGTCTGAGTGAACTCCAGGAGATGGTGATGGACAGGGAGGCCTGGCGTGCTGCAATTCATGGGGTCGCAAAGAGTCGGACACGACTGAGTGACTGAAATGAACTGAACTGATGCACATACCTGGGGGCTTTCCTGATAGCTCAGTTGGAAAAGAATCCACCTGCAATGCAGGAGACCCTGGTTTGATTCCTGGGTCAGTAAAATCCACTGGAAAAGGGATAGGCTACCCACTCCAGTATTCTGGCCTGGAGAATTCCATGAACTGTATGGTCCATGGGATTGCAAAGAGCCGGACACGACTGAGCGACTTTCACTTTCCACTGCGCATGCGTGAGTTCTTAGCACTATTATCCGGCCTGAGCTCCATCTCTGTGCATTCATTGTCTCTCTGCAGAGCATTTAGCTTTTTATGCCTCTTTTCTATGGCCACCCAGTTGGACTTCTTTTATTTTCAACCCTCTACCCTTACCTATGACTTTTTCTCTTAAAGATCCAGGACCCTACATTCTTATCAAACGTATGGCTTTTAGCATATTCTCCAGAGTTAGTAAAAATAATGATAGATTCATGAAACTAATAATTTTACTAAAACAGATGTTTCAGAATGAGAAAAATGGATCAGTTTTGTTCATAACAAAATTTTCTAGATTAAGGTGATTATTTTAAAAGAAAATAAAGGGAGCTTTCCTTCCTATAACTTAATGCCATTCTCTCATGTATTTCTGATGCAGGTTGTAGCATCTGACGTTATAAGTACTCAAGAGTGCTTGTTACTACTGGAAACTCACCTAATGTCCTTTTCTATGTAGATTTATTCCAGTTCTTCACTATCCTATATTTTCATTTCAGCATCTGATATGCTGCAAATACTTTTCCAAAGTTCTTTTCAGAGCCACCTTCACCTCCTTGTTTTTCAGACTGTAAATGAGGGGATTCAGCATGGGCTTGATGACAGTATATTGCACAGAGAAGATCAGTTCTGCAGGGGATCCTGAATTTGGCATGAGATGGCAGAGCAAACCTGAGCCAAAGTACAGTGTCACTGCAGTGAGGTGGGAAGAGCAGGTGGAGAAGGCCTTGCTTCTGCCTGAGGTAGAGCTGATGCTCAGGATGGCGGTGATGATGTGGGCATAAGATAGGGAGACCAAAAGGAAGGTTCCCAGCCCATGCAGCAGAGTGGAACAGAGCAAGGCAATGAGGTTTCTGGAGATATCAGAGCAGGACAGGGAGAGGAGAGAGGGCATTTCACAGCTGTAGTGAGGGATGATTTTGGCCTCACAGAAGATCATGTTCACAGCTAGGAAGATGTTGATGAGCGCGTCCAGAAAGCCCAGGCCCCAGGAGCCCCACACAAGCTGCATGTACAGCTGTTTACTCATGATCTGTCCATAGAGTAGAGGGTGGCAGATCGCGGCATAGCGGTCATAGGCCATCACTGAGAGCAGACAGGCTTCAGTCCCTGCAGCAACAAACACAAAGAAGACCTGAGCTAGGCAGCCCTCTACCGATATCGTTTTCCTTCGAGACAGGAGGTTCTCCAACATCTTGGGCACGGTGACTGAAGAGAAGCAGATATCAACGAAAGAGAGGTGGCTCAGGAAGAAGTACATGGGCGTGTGGAGGTGAGAATCAGCCCTGATCACCAGCAGCATCATCAGGTTCCCCATTATTGTCAGAAGGTAAATCCCCAGGAATATCACAAAGAGCAGAGCCTGGGTGTGAGGGTTGGCAGACAGTCCGAGAAGGATGAACTCTGTGACAGTGCTGTGGTTCTTCAAGTCCATTTACAAAGGCCTTTCCCTAGAAATAATATAAACAGGCATGGGAGCCAAAAGTCTTTTTCCCCAGACCTCTCCCCTCCCCTGATAACGGGGTTTTCCTCAGTGACCTCAGGCTACGCTGGAATTTTTCCATTGTGTTTGTCTTCTGTTCATATCACCATTATTTGTAAATGTTTTTGCTTTTTATTATGACCTCAGTTTGTGTCAATCACTTGAAACAAAAAGATGATCAAGATATGATATCCATTGAAGAATATGCATATATAGAGTAAATATATAACTGTAATTACTACAATGGGAACTCAAATTGAGATTTAGTGAGGGCCAATAATGACATTACATTGAGTGAATTTGACAATATCCTTACGAAAGCAATATGATTGCTCTTGGAAAATGTTTCTGACAGATATTTAGTTTGCATGAGCATGAAGTTTGTATTCAAAGGCTCAGAGGAAAATCAAGTTATATTTGGTTTAACGTAATGGCAACCTGCTCCCAGTATTCTTGCCTGGAAAATTCCATGAATAGAAGAACCTGGTGGGCTACAGTCACAAAGAGCTGGATACGACTAAGTAACTGAGCACAAAATCAGATCTAAGATGCTGACACCTAGGGAATAAATGGGCATCAAAGATAGTGGCTAAAAATGTGGGCTCCTGCATTGGACTAGGTTCAAATTTCAGCTCTACCTGTAATTAGATACATGACTTTGTATATGATGCATAGAACTCCTTGCTTGGATTTCCTTATGTTTAAAATGCAAATTAATAACAGTACTAAGAAAGGTTCTAGGATTAAATATGAGATTATATATAAAGTTCTTAAAAAGCATCTACTCCTAACTGTCCATTACTGTTATTATTTGAGATTGTAAGTCTAGGCAAATTCACCTAAATTCTCACATACGGTGAAGCTCTATTAGAGACTAAGGTTGTTTCTGTTAATACTGCTGTTGTACTTAACTTTACATACCTGTATATACTTTATATACCTTATATACCTTTACCAAGAGAAGTTGTAAAGTAAATTTTAGAATTATTTTGGAGGAGAGCAATTCGTAATTACTGTGGGTACTTTCACTCAGAAAGGAGGAAATAAAAGTATTTCCACTATATATATATTTATTTATATAAGTATTTTCTACTGTAAGTATAGCTGTAAGACTAAAGAGATGACTGGGGGAAAAAAGTGGGTGGGACTCAGTGTGAATCCCTGGGCCCACCTGAAGGAGCATTACTGGGATGGATGTGTTCCCAGGTCAGGTTGAAATCTCTAGGAAAGCCAGCAAGCGAGTGCTTGAGAGGTTTCATGCTGCAGGAAAGAGTAGCAGCCAGGAGAGAGGACTCTGCCCAGTATCACACATTCTGGACCTCCCTCCAATACAGTGTAGCAAACAGGTTTGGAAATTAATCCTGTAAGACAGTGAGAATTCAGAGCTCTTACCTTCTGTTGGAAATACCCACTGCGGCTACTGTCTGTCCCTTAGGAGGAAATCTCTACCCATTTTTTCTGCTCACATTCAGAGGCCTGTTTAAAATAGGAATAGAACATTCACTCATATTCCTCTTTGCACAAATATTTAGATGAGCTTTCGTCTTCCGTCCTTAGATACTGTCTCCATACCCCAAGTTTCTCCTCCATGGCCAGATTCTGTTCAGGTCTCTCGACTCTGTTTCTCATGTCTTTGGGTCTTGATTACAACAAGGCTCTTTCCACTTGAATGCTAAATAGTTACCAGTGATTTCCAGCTTTGTCCTCATGCCTGGAAGTCTGGTCTTCGGTTACCTGCAGGACTCTCTGAGGTGGCTCAGTCAGTTTCCTGGTCCCATCCATTCCCAGCAAGTCCAAAGCTCGGCCAAAGGGAAGTTCTGATTCCTACTCATTGACTCCTTACCCATAAACCCAACTCAGAATCCTCCCCACTTCCCCAAAGCAGATTACCTGTACATCCTGTTGGAGAAGGCACTCTGCTTTCCAGTGTGCCTGCAGAACTTTTATTTAGATTCATCTATTAAGAAGGAAGATAATCCATCTACCTAGAAAAGTGGTTTCTAAGTCTTGTGTCATGGGAGACTTTATAAAATCCCAGTGATGATATGTTTCACTGAATTCTACACTCATGGACTTATATGGCCAGAGAGCAGTTTTCTTTCAGTGGGTCTCAATGCACCTTAGTTTTCTTTGTGTCCAGTATTACATCCCAGCCACACATAGTATTATTTGAGTTTAACCATTCCATGGAGCAGCTGTGTTTAGGCAGTTGGCTGGTTTGATTCCTTGCCCTTGGCAGCCCAGGAGGTGGTAAGGGCACAGCTTTTATATCACATAGTCACCATCTGAAGTTGGACTTAGTTTTCACGAACTGTTTTCAACACTGAGTTTTGTAAGGGCCAAGGGGGATCCGTTAGGTGTGTCCTTTGGAATGTCTAGGTGATGCAATGACCTTTAAATATCAATTCTAAAATCGCCTGAGCTAGTGGGAGTTAGAAATAAGAATGGCCAAAGGGGTATTTATCTGACTCCCCAAGCAGGAAAGGAATAGTTTACAAGTGACACTCCAGGGGCTATGTCTTCTCTCTGGCGAGATCACCTCCAGTTAAACTTGCTGTGTAAAAGTATTTTGTTGATCAAATAAGTAAACAGACAAGAAAATAAGGATAATCATTTTCTTAAACTGTTTTAATTTTATTTACTTTGATAGATCCAATTAGATTCCTAAGCAGGGCTGTGTTACAATTTGTGTGCTCCCATGTTTGGGAGCATTTAGGGGAATGCTTGTTAATAAGTTTATTATAGTCTTAAGTAGGAATAGTCTCATATAAACCAAAATTTCTATTTTTTGTTACAGTGAGTTAAAAGGTTTTCATTCAAACTAGACTTTTGTGACCTAATAATTATTCCCTGCTGTCACTTGCCAATTAAACTGGTAAACAAAAGAAATATAAAAGATGTTTGGGATAATTAAATTTACTTTTTTTAAGACATTTAATTTTTTATTAATCTATTTGGAATTCTAATTTTATGTTTATTTATTTTCTCTTTACAACCTTTGTTCTTATATGTCTCTAAGACTATTCATGTATGTTATTCAATTGCTTAGTTGTCGCTGACTCCTTGCAGCCCCATAGACTGCAGCATGCCAGGCTTCCCTGTCCATCACCAACTCCCGGAGCCGACTCAAACTCATGTCCATTGAGTGGGTGATGCCATCCAACCATCTCATCCTCTGTCGTCCCTTTCTCATCCTGCCTTCAGTCTTTCCCAGCATCAGGGTCTTTCCCAATGAGTCAACTTTTCACATCAGGTGGCCAAAGTATTGGAGTTTCAGCTTCAGTGTCAGTCCTTCCAATGAACATTCAGGACTGATTTCCTTTAGGATTGACTGGTTGGATCTCCCTGTAGTCCAAGGGACTCTCAAGAGTCTTCTCCAACACCACAGTCTGAAAGCATCTGTTCTTCAGTGCTCAGCCTTGTTTATGGCCCAAAATCACATACATGACTACTGGAAAAACCATAGCTTTGACTAGATGGACCTTTGTTGACAAAGTAATGTCTCTAATTTTAATATGCTGTCTAGAGTTGTTATAACTTTTCTTTCAAGAAGCAAGTGCCTTTTCATTTCATAGCTGCAGTAACCATCTGCATTGATTTTGGAACCCAAGAAAAGGAGATGCTATTTAAAACACAATGAGATTCTATTATATACACACCAGAATCTGTTGTTTGTCCATTCAAAATTATTATTTAAACTGTATCTTCTTTTACAACTAAATTAGTTAACATAATAGCAAAAATTAAGTTACTAATACTTCAATAATAAAGAGATAAAATGTGTAAAAATTATATTTAAATGAGAAACATCATCACGAACTGGTCACTTTAAAAGAGTCCCTTTCACTGAGGAAGGAAAGAATACCTTGATCTAGTAGCTATCAGACTGCAGCCACTTCTTATATTGAGCCCTGAAGAAACTCAGGATGGGAAAACACAGGATACTGGCTCCAGATAATTAATGTGCTTATCAAAGAAATGATTTTACTGAGCCCAGGCTCTTGCATCTTCCCAACATAGAAAAGTGCTGAATTCCTTTACTTAAGATATATACATATATATATATATATATATATATATATATATATATTTAATTAATAATAATCTCTTGATATTCAAACTCAGTTCAGTTCAGTTCAGTCACTTAGTCATGTCCGACTCTTTGGGACCCCATGAACCGCAGCACCCCAGGCCTCCCTATCCATCACCAACTGCTGGAGTTTACTCAGACTGACGTCCATTGAGTCAGTGATGCCATCCAGCCATCTCATCCTCTATCGTCCCCTTCTCCTCCTGTCCCCAAACACCCCCAGCATCAGGGTCTTTTCCAATGAGTCAACTCATCGCATGAGGTGGCCAAAGTATTGGAGTTTCAGCTTTAGAATCAGTCCTTCCAATGAACACCCAGGACTGATCTGCTTTAGGATGGACTGGTTGGATCTCCCTGTAGTCCAAGGGATTCTCAAGAGTCTTCTCCAACACCACAGTTCAAAAGCATCAATTCTTCAGCACTCAGCTTTCTTCACAGCCCAACTCTCACATCCATACACGACCACTGGAAAAACCATAGCCTTGACTAGATGGACCTTTGTTGCCAAAGTAATGTCTCTGCTTTTGAATATGCTGTCTATGTTGGTCATAACTTTCCTTCCAAGGAGTAAACGTCTTTTAATTTCATGGCTGCATCATCATCTGCAATCATTTTGGAGCCCCCCAAAATAAAGTCTGACACTGTTTCCACTGTTTCCCCATCTATTTCCCATGAAGTGAAGGGACCAGATGCCATGATCTTCATTTTCTGAATGTTGAGCTTTAAGCCAACTTTTTCACTCTCCTCTTTCACTTTCATAAACAGGCTTTTTAGTTTCTCGTCCCTTTCTGCCATAAGGGTGGTATCATCTGCATATCTGAGGTTATTGATATTTCTCCCGGCAATCTTGATTCCAGCTTGTGCTTCTTCCAGCCCAGCGTTTCTCGTGATGTACTCTGCATAATAAGTTAAATAAGCAGGGTGACAATATACAGCCTTGACATACTCCTTTTCCCATTTGGAACCAGTCTGTTTTTCCATGTCCAGTTCTAACTGTTGCTTCCTGACCTGCATACAGATTTCTCAAGAGGCAGGTCAGGTGGTCTGGTATTCCCATCTCTTTCAGAATTTTCCACAATTTATTGTGATCCACACAGTCAAAGGCTTTGGCGTAGTCAATGAAGCAGAAATAGATGTTTTTCTGGAACCCTCTTGCTTTTTCCATAATCCAGCGGATGTTGACAATTTGATCTCTGGTTCCTCTGCCTTTTCTAAAACCAGCTTGCACATCTGGAAGTTCTTGGTTCACGTACTGTTGAAGCCTGGCTTGGAGAATTTTGAGCATTACTTTATTAGCATGTGAGATGAGTGCAATTGTGTGGTAGTTTGAGCATTCTTTGGCATTCCCTTTCTTTGGGATTGGAATGAAAACTGACCTTTTCCAGTCCTGTGGCCACTGCTGAGTTGTCCAAATTTGCTGGCATATTGAGTGTAGCACTTTCACAGCATCATCTTTCAGGATTTGAAATAGCTCAACTGGAATTCCATCACCTCTGCTAACTTGGTTCGTAGTGATGCTTTCTAAGGCCCACTTGACTTCACATTCCAGGATTTCTGGTTCTGAGTGATTACATCATCGTGATTATCTTGGTCATGGAGATCTGTTTCGTACAGTTCTGTGTATTCTTGCCACCTCTTCTTAATATCTTCTGCTTCTGTTAGGTCCATACCATTTCTGTCCTTTATCGAGCCCATCTTTGCATGAAATGTTCCCTTGGTATCTCTAATTTTCTTGAAGAGATCTCTAGTCTTTCCCATTCTGTTGTTTTCCTCTATTTCCTTGCATTGATCACTGAGGAAGGCTTTCTTAATCTCTCCTTGCTATTCTTTGGAACTCTACATTCAGATGCTTATATCTTTCCTTTTCTCCTTTGCCTTTCACTTCTCTTCTCAGCTATTTGTATGGCCTCCTCAGATTACCTGCCCTTTATTGCAAAACTCCTGTATATCTTGTGTCCCCTTCCCCTAGCTTCCTTGGAGCAGTTCTCTATTCCTTCCTCCTGGACTTGAGATCCTAAAATGTCCCACCAAGTGAAATGTAACAATAAAATGAAATAAAATTTCCTCTCAAGAATCTGTCCTGCCTCTATTGTCATCTGCCTAGTAGGAACAGTCTTAAGATATGATAGAGGGGATAGCTATGAGATCTATAGGACTGCCTTAATGCTATAATACTACTGTGCCCTTTCCTTTTACCCTTGTAAGGTATATGCCTGAGTCTTTAGTATTTTTTCTCTCAATAACTGCCATCCAAGTGATACTAGAATGCTGACTATCAGTTCAGTTCAGTGGCTCAGTTGTGTCCGACTGTTTGCGACCCCATGAATTGTAGCACGCCTATAACCAGCCTCTTTCAGAGTGATAACAACAGTCACCCTATGACCCAGATCTTCTAAGGAATGCTGACTCCTGGAGTTACACATATATATGGAGTTTATGCCCCAATTTAAGCCCAGGAAAGCAATAGAAATAGTCTATTATTCATGGAAGGTACATTCATGGAGGGTTACAGTGCTTATTGAATTTTTAAAAAAATTTATTCTGATTTTTGACAACTATTAAGAAGAGGCTTCACCTGGGGGAGGTCAATGATGAAGTTAAGAAAAACCATGATCAGACCAATTGTAATGAGGTGAGTTTGTTAAAGCCTTGAGAAATTGACTGCTATATATTAAGATAGATAAAATAGGTAATGAAGAAAATATTTACAGAAGAATAAATATAATTAGTAAGGCACAAAATATTTTATTATCACTAATAACCAAAGAAATAGAAATCATAAAATTCATATTGTTTCTTGCTTTTCAAATTAGTACATTATTTTTTGAAGACAATGGTATCTAAGGCAAAGGAGAAACAGTTGTTAGCATCATTTCTGGCTTTAAACTGGTCAACCCTTTCAGAAAACAGTCTGTCAATTTGTGACAAGAAATTAATCAAATTCTTACTGATTAATCCACTAAACCAGTTCAGGAGTGATTCTAACTGAGGAAATGTTGTGCAAAAAAGTGTAATAAAATGTTATTTTTAAGGGTGAACGTCTAACTCAAATTGTGTTCTAAACAATGAAAAGAAGTGAATTCTAAAAATGTAACAGTGAAATATGCTTTTAATGACATTCTCAGGAAATGGTTTAGTCAACTATGAAGAAGATGAATGTTAAGATAACTAAATGTTAAGATAACTAAAACTTATGTTTATTATGTCTTTGAGTCAATATGGAAAAACTCTTACAACATTAAGTATGTAAGTTGGATACACACTTTTGCAAATTATATGATTGTTACCAGGTGTAAAGTACAGACTATTATATGAGAAATTGATTTGGACTTTTCCTCTTATGCCAGAATTGAAAGTAGGGCTCACAAAGAAAAAGCTATATTCTCTGTTTTTGTTGCTGTTCAGTTGCCAAGTCGTGTCCAACTCTTTGTGACCCTATGGACTGCAGCACACAAGGCTCCCCTGTCCTTCACTATCTCCTAGAGTTTGCTAAAACTCCTGTCCATTGAGTCAGGGATGCTATCCAACCATCTCATCTTCTGTTGCCCGCTTCTCCTCCTGCCCTCAATCTTTCCTAGTATCTATATTTTTATGACCAACAGTTGTGGTCAGACGCCTTCTCTGTGGCCTTAGTAATAGTTGCCAGACCAGATCTGCCAGTGTTAACCATGCCACTCCTGTTTCCAATGTGTCTAAGAAATTTGGAAGATATTTTGAGAGAGTGCAGAAGTCTATGATGTCTTCATCATGTGGAAAACAGCGGTGTTTGATTTGGCCACAAAATTATTTCCCATAAGATCTTTTCCATGTCTAAATCAGACAGATGATGTTAGTAGGGTAATATGAGAGCTCATTCCTCTATTTGTAAAAGGAGAGGATTTTAAATTTTATAAACTTAAATTTATGTTTTTAACATTGGGAAATGAAAAACCTTATTAGTCATCTAGAATCAAGTGATTATTACAGTGAAAATAAAATAAACTTCCAATAATTCACTGTATATATTCTAAGTCCACTGGTCACAGAGTAATTCCTTACTATAAAGAAATGAATGTGTGTAGGTGCTACGATTGATAAGCTTATCTTATCACAAAAAGCATTACCAAATGTGAGTAGAAACAGCTATGGCTAATGAAGTATTTTTTAAAAAAACACAGTTAGTATGTCATACATCAGTGTCTGCCTATTGATAAATAATTTTAGTACTATTCCAAAGAATAGCAAGGAGAGATAAGAAAGCCTTCCTCAGCGATCAATGCAAAGAAATAGAGGAAAACAACAGAATGGGAAAGACTAGAGATCTCTTCAAGAAAATTAGAGATACCAAGGGAACATTTCATGCAAAGATGGGCTCAATAAAGGACAGAAATGGTATAGACCTAACAGAAGCAGAAGATATTAAGAAGAGGTGGCAAGAATACACAGGAGAACTGTACAAAAAAGATCTTCACGACCCACATAATCATGATGGTGTGATCACTCACCTAGAGCCAGACATCCCGGAATGTGAAGTCAAGTGGGCCTTAGAAAGCATCACTACGAACCAAGTTAGCGGAGGTGATGGAATTCCAGTTGAGCTATTTCAAATCCTGAAAGATGATGCTGTGAAAGTGCTACACTCAATATGCCAGCAAATTTGGACAACTCAGCAGTGGCCACAGGACTGGAAAAGGTCAGTTTTCATTCCAATCCCAAAGAAAGGGAATGCCAAAGAATGCTCAAACTACCACACAATTGCACTCATCTCACATGCTAGTAAAGTAATGCTCAAAATTATCCAAGCCAGACTTCAGCAATACATGAACCGTGAACTTCCAGATGTGCAAGCTGGTTTTAGAAAAGGTAGAGGAACCAGAGATCAAATGGCCAACATCCGCTGGATCATGGAAAAAGCAAGAGAGTTCCAGAAAAACATCTATTTCTGCTTTATTGACTACGCCAAAGCCTTTGACTGTGTGGATCACAATAAACTGTGGAAAAGTCTGAAAGAGATGGGAATACCAGACCACCTGACCTGCCCCTAGAGAAATCTGTATGCAGGTCAGGACGCAACAGTTAGAACTGGACATGGAAAAACAGACTGGTTCCAAATGGGAAAAGGAGTATGTCAAGGCTGTATATTGTCACCCTGCTTATTTAACTTATTATGCAGAGTACATCATGAGAAACGCTGGGCTGGAAGACGCACAAGCTGGAATCAAGATTGCTAGGAGAAATATCAATAACCTCAGATACGCAGATGATACCACCCTTATGGTAGAAAGTGAAGAGGAACTAAAAAGCCTCTTGATGAAAGTGAAAGAAGCGAGTGAAAAAGTTGGCTTAAAGGTTAACATTCAGAAAATGAAGATCATGGCATCTGGTCCCTTCACTTCATGGGAAATAGATGGGGAAACAGTGGAAACAGTATCAGACTTTATTTTGGGGGGCTCCAAAATCACTGCAGATGGTGATTACAGCCATGAAATTAAAAGATGCTTACTCCTTGGATAGAACGTTATGACCAACCTAGATAGCATATTCAAAAGCAGAGACATTACTTTGGCAACAAAGGTCCATCTAGTCAAGGCTATGGTTTTTCCAGTGGTCGTGTATGGATGTGAGAGTTGGGCTGTGAAGAAAGCTGAGCACTGAAGAATTGATGCTTTTGAACTGTGGTGTTGGAGAGGACTCTTGAGAGTCCCTTGGACTGCAAGGAGATCCAACCAGTCCATTCTAAAGGAAATCAGTCCTGGGTGTTCATTGGAAGGACTGATTCTAAAGCTGAAACTCTGATACTTTGGCCACCTCATGCGAAGAGATGACTCATTGGAAAAGACTCTGATGCTGGGAGGGATTGAGGACAGGAGGAGAAGGGGACGACAGAGGATGAGATGGCTGGATGGCATCACCGACTTGATGGACATGAGTTTGAGTAAACTCCAGGAGTTGGTGGTGGACAGGGAGGCCTGGCGTGCTGCAATTCATGGGGTTATAAAGAGTTGGACATGGCTGAGTGAATGAACTAAACTGACATTTAGGAGAAAATGTATGTGTAAAATCAGTAATTTAATTAATCTTGAAGTTAGTCAAATGCCAAGGAAAAGAATGTCAACATATTAAAATGTATAATATGTTTCTATGCAAAAGTTGTGATATTACCAAATCAATGTACTTGGTAAAATTTATTATTTATTATTTTTTTATTCAGTCAGTTCAGTTCAGTCACTCAGTCATGTGCAATTCTTTGCAACTACATGGACCGTAGCACACCAGGCTTCGCTATCCTTCACCAGCTCCCAGAGCTTGCTCAAACTCATGTCCGTTGAGTCAGTGATGCCATTCAACCATTTCATCCTCTGTCGTTCACTTTCTCCTCCACCCTTCAATCTTTCCCAGAATCAGGGTCTCTTCTAAGGAGTCAGCCTTTCATATCAAGTGGCCAAAGTATTGGAGTTTCAGCTTCAGCATCAGTCCTTCCAATGATTGTCCAGGATTGATTTCTTTTAGGATTGACTGGTTTGATTTTATTATTATAGACACAATTTATTATTAGAGAAAAGGAATTTAATAAGCCTCTTTTTGAGTAAATTGTTTTTGTAGAATGGGCAGCTAGCAAGAGGGTGGCACAGATCTGCAAAGTGCAGAGGATGGAAATGGATGAAAGGGGGTCACCAAGAAGTGGAACAGTTATACAATGGGTAGGCAGATGTTATCAAATTATTCACTTTTTAAATTATGCTCTAAAATTATTATTTAAAATTTTTAAAGGAGGCAGGAGGAAAAGGGAACGACAGAGGATGAGATGGTTGAATGGCACCACCGACTCAATGAACATAAGTTTGAGCAAATTCTGGGAGATGGTGAAGGACAGGGAAGACTGGTGTGCAGCAGTCCAGGTGGTCACAAAGAGTCAGACGTGACCAAGCGACTGAACAACAACAAAAATTATGCCCAGAACCCATGCTGTTTTGCCATATTTTCAAAAACTGTAATGACTTTTTAAAACTCAAATGGAGAATGACTGCCCTTCAGTTGCAGAGCCAGGCAGGCATTTTTGGATCAGTAACCATCTTGACCCAAACCATAGCTAGTGGTTCTGTATTGTACCAGTGAGTCTGACTTTCCTTATTCTGTGCTCCCAGAGTGTTCCCCTCTCCAGTGATGTGTCCTCAGGTAAATCTTGGTAAAAGAAATTAGTAGGACTCCCCAGGAGCTGAAGTTAATCTGTGAGCCACTGCTGGAAAGAAACAGCAGAGTTTGGGGAAGGTTTCCATGAAACATCTATCCCTAAAAGCAAACTCAACTTTTCTTCAGAACCTTTATCTCTTTTACTTATATCAAGGGCCTCTCAGTTGAAGTTCATTGTTTCCCTTCCTGTGACCTCCAAGTTTATGACTCTTTATCCAATAATCTATATTTTCTTAATAGTAAAGTTATACTCAGTAAAAGTGAAAGTTGCTCAGTCGTGTCCGACTCTTTGCAACCCCATGGACTACACAGTCCTTGGAATTCTCCAGGCCAGAATGCTGGAGTGGGTAGCCTATCCCTTCTCCAGCGGATCTTCCTGACCCAGGAATCAAATTGGGGTGTCCTGCACTACAGGCAGATTCTTTCCCAACTGAGCTATCAGGGAAGACCTTCTCAGTGCATTTTTCTAAATTCAATTTAAAGTAGTGATTCAATATACAAATACTTTACCTAATAAGAAGACCAAAGTGAATATTTGAGGAGTACTGGGAACAATGAGTGAACGCTTTCATGACCACATATTCTGGATTGAGATAATTATTTAGCCCATCATTTCCCCTGTATTTGGACTACCCCAACATCTCTCTATGTCTGTGCTCATTTCATATGCACTGTTAATTTATCTTGTAACATATCACTTTGCATAGAGCCAGGAAATTTTTCTTAGTGAAAACTCTCATAATGTCTAACTGGCATCATTTTATCCTGATTCTCCATTTTCCTCTGGCTTTATTTTCTCATCTGGACCATCGCATATATTTTCCCAGTGTTCTTCTCACAGCAGCCTTTACTTCCTTGTTCCTCAGGCTGTAGATGAGAGGATTCACCATGGGAGTGACCACACCATACTCCACAGAGAAGATCAACTCCAGAGGGGATCCTGAAGTTGGCACGAGATAGTGGAGAAACCCAGAGCCAAAGAAGAAGCTCACTGCAGTGAGGTGGGATGAGCAGGTGGAGAAGGTCTTGCTTCGGCCTGAGGTGGAGCTGATGCTCAGAATGGTGGAGACAATATGAGCACACGAAAAAGCCACTGGGAGGAGGGTCCCAAACCCAGGCATCAGGCTGGAACACAGCAGGACTATGAGGTTGATGGAGACATCAGAGCAGCACAGAGGGAAGAGAGAGGGCACCTCACAGCTGGGATGGCTAATGGTATGGTTCTCACAGAAGTCCAGGTTAGCAGCTTTGAGGATATTGATAAGAGCTTTCAAGAAACCCAAGCCCCATGAGCCCCACACAAGCTGCACACACAGCTGTTTCTTCATCATCTGTCTGTAAAGCAGAGGGTGGCAGATGGTGGCATAGTGGTCCTAGGCCATCGCTGAGAGCAGACAGGTTTCAGTCCCTGCAGTGATAAACACAAAGAAGCCTTGAGCCAGGCAGCCCCTTAGTGAGATGGTTTTTGTCTCAGACAGGAGGTCCTTCAGCATCTTGGGTACAGTGACTGAAGATAAACAAAGATCCAGGAGAGAGAGATGACTCAGCAAGAAGAACATGGGCGTGTGAAGGTGAGAATCAGCCCTTACCACCACCAGCAGCATCAGGTTCCGCATTAGTGTCAGGAGGTAAATCTCTAGAAACAACACAAAGAGCAGAGCCTGGATGCGTGGGTCAGTAGATAGCCTGAGGAGGAGGAATTGAATGATGATGCTGTGGTTCCCCAAAGTCATTGACAAAGGCTGTTTCCTAAACGTTATACAAAAAATTCTGTCAGTGATGTTTTCTTTATCCTTCAGTTTTTCACATTGTGTTGATTTTCTTTTATTATACTTTGAGTCAGCAAATAAATACTTATGTTCTAAATTAAGCCACACATTATATCAGTCACTTTAAATATGATGAGGAACTAAGCATGGTCTCGCTCATTTTAAAGATCACACTTCTGTGAGACACATATATGAATGCAGGTTAATAGAAACCATTATGATTAGTGAAGTGGGAGTGCTAGAGGTGACTTTTGAAAGGGCCATCATGAATTAATATTGAAGTCTTTGAGAAAAGATTTAAAGAAAGAGTAAACAAAGGTCCATCTGGTCAACGCTATGGTTTTTCCAGTGGTCATGTATGGATATGGGAATTGGACTATAAAGAAAGCTGAGCACCAAAGAATTAATGCTTTTGAACTGTGGTGTTGGAGAAGACTCTTGAGAATCCCCTGGACTGCAAGGAGATCCAACCAGTCCATCCTAAAGGAGATCAGTCCTGGCTGTTCATGATAGGACTGATGCTGAAGCTGAAACTCCAGTACTTTGGCCACCTGATGTGAAGAGCTGATTCATTTGAAAAGATCCTGATGCTGGGAAAGGTTGAGGGCAGGAGGAGAAGGGGACGACAGAGGATGAGATGGTTGGATGGCATCACCAACTCGATGGACATGGATTTGGGTGGACTCTGGGAGTTGGTGATGGACAGGGAGGCCTGGAGTGCTGCAGTTCATGGGGTCACAAAGAGTCGGACATGACTGAGCGACTTCCCTTTCACTTTTTACTTTCATGCATTGGAGAAGGAAATGGCAACCCACTCCAGTGTTCTTGCCTGGAGAATCCTAGGGACGGGGGAGTCTGGTGGGCTTCCGTCTATGGGGTCGCACAGAGTCAGACATGACTGATGCGACTTAGCAGCAGTAGCAGCAAAGCGACTGAACTGAACTGAGCTGAAGCTTTCTCTAGAGAGACGTGCAGATTGAGAGAACAGCAGATTGAGAATCAAAGGTGAAGATAGGAAATAGGATCATTCGTTATAGCTGGACTGTAGAGTATGAATGAACAGCATAGTGTAGTTGCAGGTAAGCATCAGTGTAGGCTCGAATCTCAGCTCCACTACTAATTTCCTCAGACCTTGTATAAATGACTTAACTTTTCTGTATCTCAGTTTTGTTGCCTATGTGGAATAATTATCTCAATCTTATAAAGTTTCTGTAAAAATAAAATATACTTATATATAAAGTATTTAGAAAAATGCTATATAATACTCACCTATTATGATTATTATTTTCATTATTATTATAAGCTACATTGTAGGCATAAGTCATGTAATAAATCCTCTTGCAGGGTGATGCAAGAAATTGCATCAGAAATTCAAGTTTTTGCTATGATAATTACTGCACTTATTTTGTAAAGGAGGTATAAGAAAATCATGTAGAAATTACCAAGATAGCTGAAGATTGGCATTTTGCAGTCACTCTGGAGTGGTTCCCTGTGCCACCTGGGAAGCCCTCCAAAGCTAAACCACTGTGGGCAGTTTGACTCAGAAGGGATGGGCATGTGATTATTCTCAAAAGGAAGAGCAGCTGTAATGAGACAGGGCAGGGAGTATTAGGGATGCTCAGCATATCTTTATCTTTGGCACTTGCCCTTATATTACTTTGGGGATGGATGCATAGCTCAGTTGGGCAGAAAACTCCAGTCAAAGAAGGAAGTGAATGATGCAAATGGAAATTATGTCAGTACTCAGAGGAGCAGCTGGGATAGAAGATCCTCTCTTGAACAAGACTCTGGACAGTTCCCTGAAACAGAGGAGAACAGAGAGAATGTAAGAGAATATTGGGAACTCACCCTCTTGGTCCTGTACCAGCTGGTGCTTAATGAGGGCCCCTATCTTCTGTTGAAATTGCCAGTTGCTGTTTACTGTGTCCAGATAAAGTGGATCTCACATTTATTTCTCCAGTCTAAAAGGCATACTTAAACATTCAGCTCTCTATGTATCTCAGTTGTGTACCTCTCTGATCTTGATCCTTAAACACTTTCTGTGTTCAGTTTCAGTCCTGTCTCATGCCTGGTTATGCTCCTGCCCTCAGATCTACTTTTATTTTTCACTTGTTGTCGTTGTTCAGTCACTTAGTCGTGTCTGACTCTTTGCGACCCCATAAACTGTAGCCCACCTGGCTCCTCTGTCCATGGGATTTTCCAGGCAAGAATACTGGAGTGGGTTGCCATTTCCTTCTCCAGGGGATCTTCCCAACCCAGGGATTAAACCTGCACCTCCTGCCTTGTAGACAGATTCTTTACCACTAAGCCACTGGGGAAGCCTCTTTTATTTTTAGACTTTATAACTAGTTTATAACATCCAGGAGTCTAGTTAAGATTTGTTACCCTGTTTCCAGCTCTGGTCTAGCCTAGGGCCTATGCTTAAGGTAGCTCAAGATTCATCACGGTGTCCCAAATTGATTCCTGGTTTTACCTAGTCCTGAGTTGATTGGTACCTGATTATGCAAGGTCTGGCCCAGACGTAAATACCTAGCAAAGGTGAGCCCTTACTTATCAATTCTTCATCCACAATCCCAGCTTCAAAGCCCTTCTCAAAACCCCAATCATGATTACCTATAAATTCTCTCCGACAAGGCAACCTGATGCCCAAGAAGGTGCAGGAATAAGTTGGGAAAGGCAGTTTTCTGCATCCTGAAATGTGGTTAAGTTTGTGAAATCTACTATCATTAGATATATTACTGGAGTCAGCACTTAACATGAAACAGCCACAGGACAGCTGGCTTCTTTCAAATGATCTCAAATGCTTTCTTCCAGGCATTTCTTCACTTGGATTTCCACATATTTCTTTATAACATGTCTCAGCCACACATGTGTCTATCTTGTCTAGCTGATTCTCAGAATAGTTATGTTTAGACAGCCTAAGCATCGACTCCCTGGCTTTAGAGGTTCAGAGGAATGACAGCTCTGCTACTCCCGGTAGTCACAATTTGAAGCCAGTCTTGTACTTAAGAACTTTAGCAGCTGTACTCAAGAATGTCAGCAAGTTAAAATTCAGAAAGCGTGCCTGAATGTGGAACTACTATGGAACTACTGGCTTGGTGTAATGACCATGAAGCACTACACATGAACCTTTGTTAGTCTCAGAGAAGGCAATGGCTCCCCACTCCAGTACTCTTCTAGAGGGAGTTAAATGGAGATAGACTGTACCAAGAATATTTGACTGGTCCCCATGAGGCCATGGGAATTCACTTGAAAGTGAGTTGTTGACTCACTAAATTGATTATCAAATTAGTAAAAAGAAAAAAATGAGTGAACTCAATCATCCTTCTAAACAGTTTGACTGCCTTTGTGTGATACATCTGTGTAGATTCTGTCCACTTAAGGGTTCTGTTAAAGTTTGAGTGCTCACAGATTGAGATATCATGTGATAAATCATTTGTTTAGGTTATCATGCTCCTGATATAAAACAAATTTCCATTTATTTACTAAAATGAGTTTAAGCTTATTAATAATACTAACTCTAGAATAAAAAGTAATCCTTAATATTTATTAGGAGAGCAAAAAAACTTCCAAGAAAATTGGAAAACTCAGGTCCACCTCTCTGTCTAGAGAGAGGTGTGGTCCAGTAGAAATTTCTACCATAAGGAAAATGTTCGATATACACACTGTAGAGTAAAGTAGCCACTGGATATATGTAGTTATTGAGCCTTTGAAATATGGCCAGTGAGACTGAGGAAGTGGATTTTTAATTGTATTTAATTTTAATTAGTTAAAAATAAAATTTAAATAGTCATGTGATTAGTAGCTACCACATTGGACAGCTCAGGTACAGACCACTGTTTCTCTATAGAAAAATCTATGCAAAAAAGTAAAATTTTCATTTATTTCTCTGGTATAAAAGCTATATATATAAAATCTAAGAATATGGTTAATGACTTGTTACATGCATGTTGGCATATTTTTATATGATGGTATCTGCATGTGTTGCAGAACATGTGCCAAGTATTAATAGTAGTTATCTCTTAATGGACAATATTATATATTATTTTCATTAATTATTCTTTTTGAGGGGATTCTCTGTGTTTCTATATTGAGCATCTACTAAAATAAGGAAATAAAAAGTGTCAGAACAAAAGTAATGCAAGCTTAAGTAAAATAAAAGCATAAGAAGATATAAAGCCCTCTTTATTTGCAACAGAGACAAATACTCTGGTATATGCTAAGTCTCTTCAGTTCTTCAGTCACATCTGACTCTGTGATACTATGGACTGTAGCTCACCGGGCTCCTCTGTCCATGGGATTCTCCAGGCACAAATACTGTGAATGGGTTGCTATTGTCTCCTCCAGGGGATCTTCCTGACCCAGGGATTGACCCCTGTCTCTTATAGCTCCTGCATTTTATATAAAGCCCTCGTTATTTGCCACAGAGATAAATATCCTAGTATTAAGGTGTTAATATTTTTCTTTTAATTCTACCCATGTATCTTTCATCCATCTACAATCCATGTATCCATGTATCTACCATCAACTTTCCTCTCAAAAATGATTACACCTTTGCTTCTAAACTCAAACTATGGTCTGTGGGCTAGCATTAATTGCATCATCTGGGAATTTGTTAGAACCAGACTCAGGCTCCATGCTTGCTTTATCAAATTAAGATCTACATTCACCACATCTTCATTTGTGCATAAAAGCTTGGTAAACAGTGGCTTACATCCAAATATAATTTAGTATCATTTTATGGAGGATTTTAACATGTAAATTTTCCTTAGATACTTTTCTAAGTTCAGTTCAGTTGCTCAGTTATGTCCAACTCTTTGCAACCCCATGGACTGCAGCATGCCAGGGTTCCCTATCCATCACCAACACCTGGAGCTTGCTCAAACACATGTCCATTGAGTCAATGATGCCATCCAACCATCTCATCCTCTATTGTCCCCTTCTCCTCCTGCCTTCAATCTTTCCCAGCATCAGGGTGTTTTCCATTGAGTCAGTTATTTGCATCAGTTGGCCAAAGTATTGGAGTTTCAGCTTCAGCATCAGTCCTTCCAATGAATATTCAGGACTGATTTCTTTTTAGATTGACTGGTTGGATCTCCTTGCAATCCAAGGAACTCTCAAGAGTCTTCTCCAATGCCACAGTTCAAAAGCATCAATTCTTTGGTGCTCAGCTTTCCTTATAGTCCAACTCTCACATCCATATATGACTACTACTTTTCTAAAAGTGATTTCAAAATATGGATTACAGTATTCAATAGAATGGATTTACCTTAATCAAGCTGTACATTCCCTAGTATATCAATTAAAGAGTTTACAATTTTCTTCACTATCATGAAAAATTCTGATAAGCAATCTGGTGGTTAAACATTGATGCAATATATCATTTATTAAGTGAAACTACAAATAAAGGGGAAAATAATATGAGCTTTGTGATACATTTAACCACACATCTAGAAATATTGAACCAGTTTACACTTTAGTCTAAAGCATATGATTATATGACTATGCTTATCTCTTTAGATTTTCACTCACCAACATTGAACATTACTAGTACAATTAATTTTATAATTTATTCATAAAATTTTTATTTCTCTTTATATTCACTAGGGTGAATATAATTTTGGATATTTACTACACAATGCAAAAGTAGGAAGTCAAGAGATACCTGGAGTAACAGGCAAATTTGGCCTTGGAGTACAAAACAAAACAGGTTAAAAGCTCACAGTGTTTTGCCAAGAGAATGCACTGATCATAGCAAACACCCTCTTGCAACAACACAAGAGAAGACTCTACACATGGACATCACCAGATAGTCAATACTGAAATCAGATTGATTATATTCTTTGCAGCCAAAGATGGAGAAAGAAAGAAAAGAAAATGAAGTTGCTCAGTCATGCCCGACTCTTTGTGACCCCACGGACAGTAGCCTGCACCAAGCTCCTCTGTCCATGGGATTTTCAAGGCAAGAGAACTGGAGTGGGTTGCCATTTCCTTCTCCAGGGAATCTTCCCAACCCAGGGATTGAACCTAGGTCTTTCGCATTGTAGCCAGACAACTTACCGTCTGAGCCACCAGGGAAGTCCTATAAGGATGGAGAAGCTCTATAAAATCAGCAAAAAAAGGACTGGGAGCTGACTGTGGCTCAGATCATGAACTCCTTATTGCCAAATTCAGGCTTAAATTGAAGAAAGTAGGGAAAACCACTAGACCATTCAGGTATGACCTAAATCAAATCCCTCATGATTATGCAGTGGAAGTGACAAATAGATTCAAGGAGTTAGATCTGATAGACAGAGTGCCTGAAGAACTATGGATGGAGGTTCGTGACATCATACAGGAGGCAGTGATCAAGATCATCCCCAACAAAAAGAAGTACAAAAAGGCAAAGATTGTCCAAGGAGGCCTTACAAATAGCTGAGAAAAGAAGAGAAGCAAAGGAGAAAAGGAACGATACCCATTTGAATGCAGAGTTCCAAAGAATAGCAAAGAAAGATAAGAAAGCCTTCCTCAGTGATCAATGCAAAGAAATAGAGGTAAACAATAGAATGGGAAAGATTATAGATCTCTTAAAGAAAATTAGACATTCCAAGGGAACATTCCATGCTAAGATCGGCACAATAAAGGACAGAAAGGGTATGGACCAAACAGAAGCAGAAGATATAATGAAGAGATGGCAAGAATACACAGAAGAACTATACAAAAAAGATCTTTATGACCCAGATAACCACGATGGTGTGATCACTCACCTACAGCCAAACATCCTGGAATGAGGAGTCAAGTGGGCATTAGGAAACATCACTACAAACAAAGCTAGTGGAGGCAATGGAATTCCAGTTGAGCTATTTCAAATCCTGAAAGATGATGCTGTGAAAGTGCTACACTCAATATGCCAGCAAATTTGGACAACTCAGCAGTGGCCACAGGACTGGAAAAGGTCAGTTTTCATTCCAATCCCAAAGAAACACAGTGACAAAGAATGTTCAAACTACCACACAATTGCACTCATCTCACACACCAGCAAAGTAATGCTCAAAATTCTCCAAGCCAGGCTTCAACAGTACATGAACCAAGAACTTCCAGATGTTCAAGCTGGAGTTAGAAAAGGCCGGCTCGAACCAGAGATCAAGGTTCCAGAGAGAGGAACCAGAGATCAAATTGCCAACATCCATTGGATAATAGAAAAACAAGAGAATTCCAGAAAAACATCTATTTCTGCTTTATTGACTACACCAAAGCCTTTGGCTGGGTGGATCACAAAAGCTGTGGAAAAGAATTCTTCAAGAGATGGCGATACCAGACCACTTGACCTGTCTCCTGAGAAATCTGTATGCAGGTCAGGAAGCAACAGTTAGAACTGGACATGGAACAACAGACTGGTTCCAAATAGGAAAAGGAGTACATCAAAGCTGTATATTGTCACCCTGCTTATTTAACTTATATGCAGAGTACATCATGTGAAATACAGGGCTGGGTGAAGCACAAGCTAGAATCAAGATGGACAGGAGAAATATCAATAACCTCAGATATACAGATGACATCACCCTTTTGGCAGAAAGCTAAGAAGAAGTAAAGATCCTCTTGATGAAAGTGAAAGAGGAGAGTGAAAAAGTTGGCTTAAAACTCAACATTCATGTGGGGTGGGAGGTGGGAGGGGGATTCATGTTTGGGAGCTCATGTACACCCGTGGCAGATTCATGTCAATGTATGCCAAAACCAATACAGTATTGTAAAGTAAAATAAAGTAAAAATAAAAATTAAAAAAAAACCCTCAACATTCAGAAAACTAAGATCATGGCATCTAGTCCCATCACTTCATGGCAAATAGATTGGGAAACAATGGAAACAATGACAGACTTTATTTTTGGGGGCTCCAAAATCACTGCAGATGGTGATTGTAGCCATGAAATTAAGAGACACTTGCTCCTTGGAAGAAAAGTTATGACCAACCTAGACAGCATATTAAAAAACAGAGACATTACTTTGCCAACAAAGGTCTGTCTAATCAAAGCTATGGCTTTTCCAGTAGTTATGTATAGATGTGAGAGTCGGACTATAAAGAAATCTAAGTGCTGAAAAATTGATACTTTTAAACTGTGGTATTGGAGAAGACTCTTGAGAGTCCCTGGGTTGCAAGGAGATCCAACCAGTCCATCCTAAAGGAAATCAGTCCTGAGTATTCGTTGGTCTGATGCTGAAGTTGAAACTCCAATACTCTGGCCACCTGATGCAAAGAACTGACTCACTGGAAAACACCGTGATGCTGGGAAAGATTGAAGGCAGGAGGAGAAGGGGACAACAGAGGATGAGATGGTTGTGAAAGGTTGTTGCTGAAACATGAATGAAACTGGCATTCTTGGCCTCAGGAGGAGAGGAATTCAATCCAGGGCCAAGGCCAAGGCTTTGCTCAGAGCTTTTGTGTAATAAATTTTATTAAAGTAAAGAGATAGAGAAAGCGTCTGACATAGACATCAGAAGGGGGGCAGTTAAAGCATCTCGCTCCTAGTCTTTAGCCAGATGTTATATAACTACTAGCAGTCTGCTAATTAGAGAAAGGAAATGTCTCAAAACTCAGATTGGCACCAGGTCCGTCACCCACAGCAGGCAGTTTGAGATAACACTGGCACCAGGTGATTCATCCCGGGCCATAATCATCCGGAGCCATGTATCTTGAAGAAAGGCAGTTTTCCAAGTAAATATATAGTTTCATTAACATAGATTAGGAGAACAATGTATGAGTAAAACATACAGGTTCGTCAAATCAGTTCTGAGTCTTAGGTGAAACCAACTTGAAGAAAGACAGAATCTAGGGTAAATACATAGTTCATTACCATGGCTTAAGACAAACATTTCCATAAGAGAAACACATTGGTTAGCTCAGGGTTT
Source organism: Budorcas taxicolor (assembly GCF_023091745.1). Classification (NCBI taxonomy): domain Eukaryota; kingdom Metazoa; phylum Chordata; class Mammalia; order Artiodactyla; family Bovidae; genus Budorcas; species Budorcas taxicolor. Next base: position 76,320,033 of record NC_068914.1, read on the forward strand.
GAAAAGTTAAGTTCAGGTGGAGCCAGGTGTTGTCATAGCAACACAGAATTTTAAAAGGAACCTCTTTTTAAATTTGTATAGAGAAGGGGAAAAAATCTTAACACTTGTAGTTTGTTTCCTCCAGCCACTTAAGAGAGAGATAAAAAATGTCTGACACTTCCAGCCTATTTCCTCCATTTGGAGACCCCTGGCCTTCCTGCCTGTTACCCTCTCAGTTGGATGGCATCACAGACTCGATGGACATGAGTTTGAGCAAGCTCCTGGAGTTGGTGATGGACAGGGAAGGTTGGTGTGCTGCAGTCCATGGGGTTGCAAAGAGTTGGGCATGACTGAGTGACTGAACTGAACTGATACAATTCTATATCTTTATTGTGAAGGATATATTTCATATTTTGCAAACATTTAATTGATATGTCTGTGCTTCTGAATGGTTTGTAAAATTTTCTGCAGTTTTCAATCAAAAGCCAAAAAGGGCCAAATGCAAAAGGAAAACTGAGCTGGAGAAGAGTGAAATATGAACTAACTGTATAACAAAATAAATAGAATTAGAAATACATAGTTTGAATAAATAAAGTTAAATAAAACAAATTTACTGAAACAGACCACATTTTATCATTATGAAATAAAGTGAATACATTTTCTGGCAAAGAGATATAGAACTACAAATCAATATGAGAAAAATAAATAGAAAAGTCTCCAATACATTTCTCAATGTACAAGAGTTAAAAGAGATATTGCAAAGGAAACAAGAAAATACCTTGATTTAAAAGAAAATGAAAATAATGTAACAAAATCTACAAGTTGCATAAGATGGACACAAACTCTTTAAATTAATCTGTTAGAGACTTGCACCTCAAGAATTTTGGGGGAAAAATCAATAAATTATATATAGAAAAATGAAAAGAGAAAAATAATCAAGAACAGTAAACACAGAATATAAAGCATATATACAACATTTGCTGGATCATCGAAAAAGCAAGAGAGTTCCAGAAAAACGTCTATTTCTGCTTTATTGACTATGCCAAAGCATTTGACTGTGTGGATCACAATAAACTGGAAAATTCTGAAAGAGATGGGCATACCAGACTACCTGACCTGCCTCTTGAGAAATCTGTATGCAGGTCAGGAAGCAACAGTTAGAACTGGACATGGAACAACAGACTGGTTCCAAATAGGAAAAGGAGTATGTCAAGGCTGTATATTGTCACCCTGCTTATTTAACTTATATGCAGAGTACATCATGAGAAGTGCTGGGCAAGCTGGAATCAAGATTGCCAGGAGAAATATCAATAACCTCAGATATGCAGATGACACCACCCTTATGGCAGAAAGTGAAGAGGAACTAAAAAGCCTCTTGATGAAAGTGAAAGAGGAGAGTGAAAAATTTGGGTTAAAGCTCAACATTCAGAAAACTAAGATCATGGCATCTGGTCCCATCACTTCATGGGAAATAGATGGGGAAACAGTGGCTGACTTTATTTTTGGGGGGGCTCCAAAATCACTGCAGATGGTGATTACAGCCATGAAATTAAAAGATGCTTACTCTTTGGAAGGAAAGTTATGACCAACCTAGGCAGCATATTAAAAAGCAGGGACATTACTTTGTCAACAAAGGTCTATCTAATCAAGGCTATGGTTTTTCCAGTAGTCAGGTATGGATGTGAGAGTTGGACTATAAAGAAAGCTGAGTGCAGAAGAATTGATGCTTTTGAACTGTGGTGTTGGAGAAGACTCTTGAGAGTCCCTTGGACTGCAAGGAGATCCAACCAGTCCATTCTGAAGGAGATCAGTCCTGGATGTTCATTGGAAGGACTTGCGTTGAAGCAGAAACTCCAATACTTTGGCCACCTGATGCGAAGAGCTGACACATTTGAAAAGACTCTGATGTTTGGAAAGATTGAAGGCAGGAGGAGAAGGGGGCGACAGAGGATGAGATGGTTGGATGGCATTACTGACTCAATGGACATGAGTTTGTGTAGGCTCTGGGAGTTGGTGATGGACATGAGGCCTGGCGTGCTGCGGTTCATGGGGTCACAAAGAGTCGGACACAATTGAGCGACTGAACTGAACTGATACAACAGAAAATAAGCAAACCAGAGTTGATTCCAAGAAAAAATTAGTATAGCTGACAAACTCCTCACAGTGATGACAAGGAAGGAAGGAAGGAAAGAAAGATAGAGGATAGAAAGGAAAGAAAGAGAAATTAGTGATATCTGAATTGAAAGGATATTACCACAAATTCTACAGACATTAAAAAGATATTAGAAAGATATGATGTACAAACTTACCAAATACTTTAAAAAACATATTCAGTTGGGTTCAGTCACTCAGTCATGTCTGATTCTTTGCAACCTCATGGACTGTAGAATGCCAGGCTTCCCTGTGCATCATCAACTCCTAGAGCTTGATCAAACTTATGTTCATCAAGTCAGTGATGCCATCCAACCATCTCATCCTCTGTTGTCCCCTTTTCCTCCCCCTTCAATCTTTCCCAGCATCAGGATCTTTTCAAATGAGTCAGTTCTTCACATCAGGCGGCTAAAGTATTGGAGTTTCAACCTCAGCATCAGTCCTTCCAATGAATATGCAGGACTGATTTCCTTTAGCATGGACTGGTTGGATCTCCTTGCAGTCCTCGGGACTCTCAAGAGTCTGCTCCAACACCACAGTTCAAAAACATCAATTCTTCTGCACTCAGCTTTCTTTATAGTCCAACTCTCACATCCATACATGACTACTGGAAAAACCATAGCTTTGACTAGATAGACCTTTGTCAGCAAACTAATGTCCCTGCTTTTAAAAATGCTGTCTAGGTTGATTATAGCTTTTCTTCCAAGGAGCAAGTGTCTTTTAATTTCATGGCTGCAATCACCATCTGCAGTGACTTTGGAGTCCCCCAAAATAAAGTCTGTCATTGTTTCCATTGTTTCCCCATTTGTTTGCCATGAAGTGATGGGACTGGATGCATGATTTTTGTTTTTTCAGTGCTGAAATATGAAGTATGAAATTTAAATGTTGAATATGAAAACGTATTAAATACACAAATTCCTTGAGAAATTCAACCTAACAAATATAACATAAGACGAGATATATTTGATGACTGCAATAGGTTAAGTGAATTAAATACATAATTATAAAATTTTCCATAAAGAATCTCTAGAAACTCATAAATTCCCTGGCAAAGAAATCTTTCCAATTTTATACACAAATTTATTTAGAGAATAGAGATGGTTGGAACTGGTCTCAACCTGTTTTATGAAGTCAGTAACAACCCTGAAACTAAAATTTGAGAGGAACATTTAAAAGAAAAGAAAAGAAAATAGTATGTATCATGAATGTCAATGGAAAAATTGCAAACAAAACATAGCAAATATAGTCAAGCAATATATTAAAAAGATAACATATTACATTCCAACCAACAGTGTGGGAGGATTCCCTTTGCTCCACACTCTCTGTAGCATTTATCATTTGTAGGTTTTATGATTGGCTGCTCTGATTTTTGTAAGTTGATAACTCATTATAGTTTTGATTTTCATTTCTGTAATAATTAGTAATGTTGGGCATCTTTTCATTTACCTGTTGTTTATCTAGGACTTCTTTGGAGAAATATCTATTTAGGTCTTATTCCTATTTTTCAATTTTTTAAAATATTGAACTGTATGAGATACTTGTGTATTTTGGAAATTAATCCCTTGTTGGTCACATTGTTTGCAGATATTTTCTCCCATTTCATAGGTTGTCTTTTCACTTTATGAATGGTTTCTTTTACTGTGCAAAATCTTATATGTTTAATTAGGCCCCATTTATTTATTTTTGTTTTTATTTCCATTATTTGAGAAGATGAATCAAAAGAATTTTGTTGTGTTTTATGTCCAAGAGTTTCCTCTAGGAATTTTATAGAATATGATCTTACATTTAGGCCTTTATTTTGAGCTTATTTTTTTGTGTATGGTGTTAGACAATGTTCTAATTTCATTCTTTTACATGTAGCTGTCCAGTTTTCTCAGCACCATTTATTAAAGAGCCTTATTCATATTTATATTCTTGCCTCCTTTGTTTCATATTAATTGGCCATAAGTGCATGGTTTATTTATGAACTTTCTATCCTCTGATCCATTGATCCATTGATCTATGTGTCTGTTTTTTTGTGCCAGTACCATACTGTTTTTGTTAGTGTAGGTTTGCAATATAATCTGAAGTCAGGGAACATGATTCTTCCAGATCCATTCTTCTTTCTAAAGGTTGTTTTGGCTATTTAGGGTCTTTTATGTTTCCATGAAAATGTAATATTTTGTTCTGTTTTAGTTCTCTGAAAAATGCCATTGTAATTTGATAGGAATTGCATTGAATTTGTAGATTGCCTTGGGTTGTATGCTCGTTTTAAAGTAATGAGTCTTCCAATCCATCTTTCCATCTGTTTATGTCATCTTCATTTCCTTTCCTCATTGTCTTATAAGTATTGGGGTACAGTTCTTTTGCCTCTTTAGGTAGCTTTTGTTGTTAGTGTATAGAAATGCAATAGATTTCTGTATATTAATTTTGTATCCTGAAACTTTCCCAAATTCATTCATGAGTGCTAACAGTTTTCTGATAGTACATTTAGGATTTTTTATGTGTAGGATTATGTCATTTGCAAAAGTGACAATTTTACTTCTTTTTTTTCAATTTGCATTTCTTGTATTTCCTTTTCTACTCTGATTGCAGTGGTTAGAAGTTCCAAAACTATGTTGAGCAAAAGTGGTGAGAGAGGGCATTTTGTCTTGTTCCTGATCTTATAGGGAATACTTTCAGTTTTTCACCATTGAGTATGATGTTAGCTGTGGGTTTGTCATATATGGCTTTTATTATGTTGAGATATGTTTCCTCTATGGCCACTTTCTGGAGAGTTTTTATCATGAATGAATGTTGAATTTTATCTGAAGCTTTTCCTGCATCTATTGAGATGTAAGTTGTGCGTCTATTGAGATATAAATGTATGTAGCCACTATGGAGAACAGTATGAAGGTTCCTTAAAATACTAAAAATAGAGTTACCATATGATGTGGCAGTCCCACTCCTGGGCAACATACCTGGAGAAAATTCTAATTTGAAAAGACACATGTGCCCCAATGTTCATGGAAACACTATTTGCAATAGCCAAGACATGAAAGCACCCTAAATGTCCCCTGACAGATGAATAGGTAAAGAAGATGTGGTATAAATATATATACAATGGAATATTACCTTGCCATAGAAATGAATGAAATAATACCTTTTTATTAGGTCATGGATGGACTTAGAGATTACCATGCTAAGGGAAATAAGACAGAGAAAGATAAATGTCACACAATGTCACTTAGATGTAGAATCTAAAAAATTATACAAACAAACTTATTTACAAAACAGGATTAGACTCACAGACATAGGAAATAAACTTATGGTTACCAAAGGGAAAAGGGAAAGGAGGGATAAATTTGGAATTTGGGATTAACAGATACTACTATGTATAAAACAGATAACCAACAAGAACCTACTGTATAGCACAGGAAACCATATTCAATATTTTATAACAACCTGTAATGAAAAAGGATCTAAAAAAGAATAGAATATATATATTCATGTATATAGCTGGATCATTTTGCTGTACACCTGAAACACTGTAAATCAACTGCACTTCAATAAAAAATAAAAAATTTAAAAAGTATATATATTTCGAAATAAAAGCTTAAAAAGTTTCAGAAGTATGTGCGTTAAAAAAGATAACCTACTATAATGAGCGTATTTTGGGGATGCTAGATTAACCTAATAGTAGTCAAAAATCAATGGGAAATAAATCTAAATCACAATGAGAAAACACTTTATCCATTAGAATAGCTGTTATAATAGCAAAACAACAAAACCCAGAAAATGAGAAGTGTTAGCTAGGATGTGGAGAGACTGGAATCCTGTAAGTTGGTGGAAATCTAAAATGGTGTAGATACTGTGGAAAACAGTGGTTTTCCTCAAAATAAAATTAAACACAGAATCATCATGTGATCCAGCAATTCTTCCTCTAAGTATATACCCAGAGGAATTGAAAGCAAGGACTCAAACAAGTACTCTCACCCCATTGTTCAAAGCAGCATTATCCACAATAGCCAAAAGGCAGAAAAATCCAAATGTCCATCAGTGGATAAATGGATAAGCAACACATGGTATATACATAGGTGGAAGATTGTTCAGCCTTACAAAGGAAAGGAAATTCTGACATATGCTCCAATAAAGATGAACTTGCTAAGAGTTGGGCACGACTGAGTGACTTCATTTTCACTGATGACGTCAAGTGAGATAAACCAGTCACAGATATTGCATGATTTCACTTATATGAGACATCTAGAATAATCAGATTCATAGAAACAGAAAGTAGAATGGTGGTTGTCATGGACTAAGGGAAGGAGAAATAGGAGTTATTATTTAATGGCTATGGAGTTTCTGTTTTGGAAGATGAAAAAGTCCTGGAGATGGATTGTGGTGATGGTTACACAACAATGTAATGTTCTGAATGCCTGTGAACTGAATTTGCACTAGAAAATGGTTAAAATGGCAAATTCTGTGTCATGACTACCACAATTTTAAAATTTAAAGAATCAATGTAATTCATCAAATTAATAACATAAATACAAATATAAGATCATATCAATAGATTTACGAAAAGCAACTTACAGTGTTCAGCATTCAATAATGACTATAATTCTCAACAAATTAGGAATGTAAGCACACATTCTCAATATGATAAAAAGCATTTACCAAAAAATCTACAGGTAACATTATTAAGGATCAAATGCTAAATACTTTTCCCTCTGAATTTAGGAAAATGAAGTAGATGTCCATCAATACTTTCAGAGCTTCCAATTATTTTTACTAGAGTTCCTAGTCAGTGCAATAAAATAAGATAAAGAGTTCCTAGTCAGTGCAATAAAATAGGATTCATGTTGACATATGGCAAAACCAATACAGTATTGTAAAGGAAAAAATAAAAAAAATTTAAAAATAAGATAAACAAACTTTGTGCATAGCAACCTGGAAATGAATAAAACCACATGATAATATAACTGTGAATGTAGAAAAAAAAAGCCTAAAATCTCACCCATCCCTCTAGAACCAAATAAAGTTAACAAAGTAGCTGATATATAGGTTCTATATACAAAAGTCTATTTTGTTCATAACTACTAGTATTAATCAGTTAGAAAAATAAAAATAATTCTAATTCAATGGAATAAAAAAGTCATTTTCCTAGGAATAAATTTTACAGAAGACACAGACAACTTCTACACATCAAACTATAAACTTTGCAGAGATAAATTAAAGGAGACCTAAACAAATGAGTAATATACCATGTTCATGTATTGGAAGACTATAAATGTAAGCTGTCATTTCTCCTTAAATTGATCTCTAATGTAAAAGTCTAGCAGGTTATTTGTATAAAAATTGACATCATTGTTTTAAAATTTATATAAAAATGCAAAGAACCTAGAACAGCCTAGAAACAATCTTAAAAACAAGAATGTGTAAAGCTTAGAGTATGGAGTCATATTGATGGAGAGAGACATAGACAAACTGTAGAGAGCTGAGAGTCTGGAAACAGATTGATTCATATAACATCATCTGATTTATAGCAAAGATTACATTCAAATTCAGTGGAGAGAGTATTAACAGTCTTTTTGACAAGTCAAATATATTATATACAAAGTAAACCTTGACTCCTGACTCATAATCAAATTAATTTACTGCAGAGACACAAACATAAAGGTAAAACAATAAATGTTGTAGAGAAAAAAGGATAATTTCTTTATGACTTTCAGATATGTAGTGATTCTTAAATGAGAAAGAAAAAGTCTAATTAAACATAAAAGGAAAGATTGATGAATTTGGCCTACTCTTTGTGAGCCTATGGACTGCAGCCCACCAGGCTCCTCTGTCCATGGGATTCTCCAGGCAAGAATACTGGAGTGGTTGCCATTTCCTACTCCAGGTGATCTTTCCGTCCCAGGATTCAAACCCTTGCCTCTTGTGTCTCCTGCATTGGCAGGTGGATTCTTTACCACTAAGCCACCTAAAAAGCCCCATAGCAATTAAAAACTGCTCACCAAAATAAACATCAAGAGAATAAATAATAATTCCCTTTTGACTGGCCTTAGAGTTCAGTTTTATCTGGCAACCCTAAACTGCCCTATACTAGGTGGACACCTGAAACATTCTATGGAAGGTTATAAAGCTTTCAGAATTGTTTGTTTACTTGTTTATTTTTTAAAAGTAGTGATTGTGAAAATACTCCACTTGAAGGACATCAGATACCAAAAGAGTAAGAAAGGCCATTATTTAAGTCAAATCATTAGATATGAGTTTGTAAATGGGGCATGAGAAAGGTATAAATTGACATTAAATAATTCTGGAAATTCTGATCCCTTTAGCATCACTTTTCACATAATATAGGGCTTCCCTGGTGGCTCAGAGGTTAAAGCGTCTGCCTGCAATGTGGGAGACCTGGGTTTGATCTCTGGGTTGGGAAGATCCCCTGGAGAAGGAAATGGCAACCCACTCCAGTATTCTTGCCTGGAGAATCCCATGGACGGAGGAGCCTGGTAGGCTACAGTCCACGGGGTCGCAAAGAGTCGGACACAACTGAGCGACTTCACTTTCAGTTTCACATAGTAACAGTCAGTCAGTTCAGCCCCTCAGTCGTGTCCAACTCTTTGTGACCCCATGGACTGCAGCATGGCCTCCCTGTCCATCACCAACTCCTGGAGTTTACTCAAACTCATGTCCATCTATGATGCCATCCAACCATCTCATTTTCTGTTGTCCCCTTCTTCTCCCACCTTCAATCTTTTCCAGCATCACAGTCTTTTCAAATGAGTCAGCTCTTCACATCAGGTGGCCAGAGTACTGGAGTTTCAGCTAGAACATCAGTCCTTCCAATGAACACTCAGGACTGATTTCCTTTAGGATGGACTAGTTGGATCTCCTTGCAGTTCAAGGGAGCCTATGATAACAGTAAATCAGATAATTTTAAATATAAATGAAATATGCAAAGCCATGTTAAAATGTATTTGTAAATTTTAGAAAGACATGACTTCTTGCAGCAGACTTAAGCACTGGCATTAGAATCATCTAACACAGCATGCACTAAACATTCACTAGTTGCCTATTTGACAAAGAGAGAACCACAAAGATGGTCTCAGGACCCACTAAAGATAAGAACAAAACCAGACGACTACTGTGGGCTACTATATGTGGCCTGTGTTCTGCAAATGCATGCACCCTTAAACCGTAAGAAGAATGGATGTGAAATTAAAAAGGAACTGGAAAAAAGTTTTCCTCATCAGACAATGAAGATTATATGAGGAATAGAAATTCCTATACAGCAAAGCTTCTTTGTAGCATTTCAGACTTCAAATTTGCTTGCTTGTACCATTGGACAACAAATAGTTCTCTGTAAGTGTATGTGTGTGTCTGCATGTGTGTATATAGAAAGCTAGAGCAAGTCATTATTTACATCAATAATCAAGTCACAGTTGTTTCAGTTTGTCTGTTTTGCATTAGTTAAGAACATGGCCTCTAGATTCTGAGCTGCCTAGTCTGATTCAAAGGTACATCCTTTAATATGGATGACTGAGTTATTTTTATTAACCTCTTTCATTCTCAGTTTCCTTGTCCATATAACCTGGCTGATCAAACTCTACCTTATACATAATAAGGTATGATGTCAACAATTAATGGGAGGGTGAATGTAAAGTATTTGAGTTCTGAGACAAATTAAATGTTCAAAACATGTTTGATATTATTGTTTACCACATATTAATGAAATCATTTTATAAGCTTAGGGAAAAAAGAATCTTTGTAAAAGAAGTTAAGCATATTTGAATGCATAAAAATTAACATTCTATCAAAAAGAAGAAGCCTATGGTATTAAAAGACATTCTAAGAAAATATACAAGTTGGAATCAGCTATGCCAGACCAAATTGAATGTATTTATTGTGCTCACACTGGAAGAGATGCTGAATTCCTCATTTTAAATAAAACTGTTAGCAGCTGTGATTAGATCCTTTCCCCCTCAGCTTTCTAACAGGTGATAAAAAAGATCTGATACTATTATTCTAACACACATTGAACAATACATAAAAGAAATTCTGAGGTCTTCAAGGCAGGAGAGTGAGCCTTCATGCTTTTGTCCTTGTGAGAAATTCCAAAATGTATTTGACGGACAAACATTTACTCCCTTTCTTGCAGGTGAGACATGGATGACTCCCTGGATATCAAGTAAAGGAAGCACTAAGAAATTTACTTACAAACATAGGGATTCATGAAAGGAGGGGAGACTGACCTGTCATTTCTCTGTTTGGAAACTTTTGATAAATTCTATTTCTTTCAGATTGGTTCATGGTAATGTGTATTACTTGACATAGTAACAAAACATTTTATTTTGAATGTAATGAAAAGTTAATGGAACTTTAATAGCAAATGCTTTATTGTAGCTATTACCATCTATCACATTTGCTGTCCACAGAGCAATACCTCATTATTCAGAAACGAATATTGAGCAGCAGTGAAACTGATCTATAATTTCTTGTGATATAATGTGTATACAAATATGAATGAATAGAAAAAACAGATAAATAATTTGAAAATGCATACTTGATGAATTGTATGTCAAGAATGGCCTATTGATATGCATTTAAAATGATTTAAACATAAAATGGTTTTTCTCGGTTGGCTAGTTATCCTTCACATTCTCCAAAAACCAAGTGAAAAACATCTCAAAATACTACAGGTGCTCAAATGTTTTTCTCCTATAAGAAATTTTAAAATATTTTGATAATAGAACTTAAATGAGTGTATTACTATAGAAATGTATCATTAAGGACATTTAGGAATATTCAGTTTCACTGAGTTATTTTTCAACTGCTAACCTAAGGACTCTGATGCTGGGAGGGACTGAGGGCAGGAGGAGAAGTGGACGACAGAGGATGAGATGGCTGGATGGCATCACTGACTCGATGGACATGAGTCTGAGTGAACGCTGGGAGTTGGTGATGGACAGGGAGGCCTGGCGTGCTGCCTCATGGGGTCGCAAAGAGTCAGACACGACTGAGTGAATGAACTGAACTGAACTGAACTGAACCTAAGGAAATGCAAGATTCCTTCAGGGAATAAAAATGTTGCTCTGAGCACTTAGATCAGAAGAGGTATCAAGGATTGGAAAGGATCCACAAAGGAAAGCAAGAAGCCACTGACCATGGCTTCTGTCCAGAACCTAACTTCACATTTGCAATTCTGTCCAGAACGTAACTTCTGTATGCTTATTTTAGAAACAGAAGTGCTTTGCCCCAGTACTTGTGTTTTTTTTTCCTTGTGTTTTTCAGGCAGTATGCCTCTACCTGTAGCTGTGGGCCCTACTTAAATCCAGAAAATGGTGGATAGGTTTGTTATGCTACTTTAGGACAGAGGAGTCTGGCGGGCTACAGTCCATGGGTTACAAAGAGTCAGACTTGACTGAAGCAACTGAGCACACACACACACACGGAGTGGAATTCTCCATAGGCCTAGCTCCCAACTTAAGCTCCCTGTAAGAGAAAATATCTGGGATAGCTTTAGCCCCATTATGATGACTCACTCATTTATCTCCCTGTAACTTTAACCTGAACTCATTATCCAATGGCCCTATGAACTTATGACCTTTGTCCTTCAAAGATTCAGGAAATTTTCTGCTTAGGAAAACTATAGCTTTCAGTGCCTTTTGCAAACTCAGCTACAAATTCTGATATCTAATTTACACCAAACTCACCTTAATACGCATGTATGAGAACAAGTAGGAAATATTGATGAATATGTTCTAAGCAAATTTTTACAGTGTCACATGAATATTTAATCAATGTTTTGCCTCTGAGAAGATTGAACTGAACGATCCACTGTATAATAGATCTATATTATTTTTTCTTTAGTCCTTTCTGATTAATTTTTCCAAATTTGACATTATGAGCAGTCAGAAAATTCCTAATGTCAGTGATGCGATATCTTGCTTTATGTATTTCTCTTACAATTACTTGTCATTATCTCTTTATTCTGCCTTCAAAAACATTGTAAATACTTTCCCAGTGTTCTGTGTAGAGCTGCTTTCACCTCCTTGTTCCTTAGGCTGTAGATGAGAGGATTCAGCATGGGAATGACTATGCTGTACAGCACAGAGAAGACCAGCTCCAGAGAGGATCCTGACATTGGCGTGAAATAATGGAGAAAACCGTTATTTTTGAATAATGTTCAAAATAATAACCGTTATCATTATTTGGTTATTATTAATAATAATAATAACCGTTATTATTGAACCAGAGAACAAGATTACTGTGGTGAGGCGGGAGGAGCACATAGAAAAAGCTTTGCTTCTGCCAGAGGTAGAGGTGATGCTCAGGATGGTGGAGACTATGCAGGCGCAAGAGAAGAAGATGGAGAGGGAAGTTACAACGCCATGCGGGCTGAGGGACCAGAGCATGGCAATGAGGTTGGTGGAAGCATCTGAGCAAGAGAGAAGGAAGAGTGAGGGCAGTTCACAACTATAGTGTGGAATGATATGGGTATCACAGGAGCCCATTTTCGTTGCCAGAGGGGCACTGATGAGTGTGTTCAGAATGCCCAGGCTCCATGAACCCCACACAAGCAGTGCGTACCGCTGTTCACTCATCTCCTGGCCGTAGAGTAGTGGTTGGCAGATGGCGACACAGCGGCCATAGGCCATGACAGAGTAGAGAGGCTTCAGTCCCTGCAGTGATAAACACAAAGAAAGCCTGAGCCAGACAGCTCTCTACGGAGATGGTTTTCCTTTTAGAAAGGAGGTTTTCCAACATCTTCGGCACAGTAACAGAGGAGAAACAGAGGTCTAAGAAGGAGAGGTGACTCAGGAAGTAGTACATGGGGGTGTGAAGATGAGAATCAGCCCTGATTACCCACCTCATTGTCATGTTTCCTGTCAAGGTCAGGAGGTAAACCAGCAGGAACAGCACGAAGAGCAGAGCCTGGGTATGGGGATCACTAGAGAGCCCGAGGAGGATAGATTCCATCATGGTGCTGTGGTTTCCCAAGGCCATTTACAGAGACTTGTCCCTAAATATGATAAAGAAAAGCATGACAGTGAACTTTCTGCTACCCTCCTCCAAGCAGTTTTCATACTGCACTGATTGTCTTTTAATATCACAAGGATTCAACTTGGGTCAAGTTTTATGTCAGTCTCATGGAACATAGAGAATAAGATTCATTGCTAAGTTTTGAAAAGGCAGTAGTTCAAAAGAGAATATAAAAATAAAGGTAAACAATTGAAACAGAGTGTGATTAACTGCAATGGGAACTCTGATCTACAGAAAAGTCGGTGATATCATCTAATTTAAGGTAATGGAGCAAAATTGTTAAGGATAGGTATCATTTCTCTATGGAGGCATGGAATGGAAGCACATTTACACTGAGGTAGCTGTGTAGACCTTCAAGGCCTACAAGGCCTAGAATTGACACCCAAAAGAGGTGTTCTTTTCATCATAGGAGACTGGAATGCAAAAGTAGGAAGTCAAGAGATACCTGGAGTAACAGGCAAGTTTGACCTTGGAGTACAAAATGGAGCAGGGCAAAGGCTAACAGAGTTTTGCCAAGAGAACACACTGGTCATAGCAAACACCATCTTCTAACAATACAAGAGATGACTCTACACATGAAAATCACTGGATGGTCAATACCAAAATCAGATTGATTATATTCTTTGCAGCTGAAATTGGAGAAGCTCTATACAATCAGAAAAATAAGACTGGAAGCTGACTGTAGTTCAGATCACAAAATCCTTATTGTAAAATTCAGACTTATATTGAAGAAAGTAGGCAAAATCACTCAATCATTCAGGTATGACCTGAATCAAATCCCTAATGATTATACAGTGTATGTGACAAACATTCAAGGGATTAGATCTGATAGACAGGGCCTGAAGAACTGTGGATGGAGGTTCATAACATTGAACAGGAGGTAGTGATCAAAACCATTCCCAGGAAAAAGAAATGCAAAAAGGCAAAGTGGTTGTCTGAGGAGGCCTTACAAATAGCTGAGAAAGAGGAGAAGTGAAAGGCAAAGGAGAAAAGGAAAGATATAACCATCTGAACGCAGAGTTCAAAAAATAGCAAGGAGAGATTAGAAAGCCTTCCTAGGTGAACAATGCAAAGAAATAGAGGAAAACAATAGAATGGGAAAGACTAGAGATCTCTTCAAGAAAATTAGAGATACCGAGGGAACATTTCATGCAAAGATGGGCACAATGAAGGACAGAAATGGTATGAACCTAACAGAGGCAGGAGATATTAAGAGGTGGCAAGAATACTTTGAAGAACTACCCAAAAAAGATCTTAATGACTTGGATAACATGATGGTGTGATTACTCACTTAGAGCCAGACAACCTGGAATGTGAAGTCAAGTAGGTCTTAGGAAGCATCACTATGAACAAAGCTAGTGGAGGTGATGGAATTCCAACTGAGCTATTTCAAATCCTGAGAGATGATGCTGTGAAAGTGCTACACCCAATATGCCAGCAAATTTGGAAAACTCAGCAGTGGCCACAGGACTGGAAAAGGTCAGTTTTCATTCCAATTCCAAAGAAGGGCAATCCCAAAGAATGCTCAAACTATTGCACAATTGCACTCATTTTACAAGTTAGCAAAATAATGCTCAAAATTCTCCAAGTTAGGCTTCAACAGTATGTGAACCAAGAACTCTCAGATGTTCAAGCTGGATTTAGAAAAGGCAAAGGAACCAGAGATAAATTTGCCAACATCTGTTGGATCATAGAAAAAGCAAGAGAATTCCAGAAAAACACCTACTTCTGCTTCATTGACTCGGCTAAAGCCTTTGACTGTGTGGGTCACAACAAACTGGAAAATTTTTTTCTTCTTTTTTATTTAAATTTTCATTCTTTTTTATTTTTTGCATTTATTTATTTATTTATTATTTTACTTTACAATATTATATTGGTTTTGCCATACATCAACATGAATCCGCCACGGGTGTACACGTGTTCCCAATCCTGAACCCCGCTCCTACCTCCCTCCCCATACCGTCTCTCTGGGTCATCCCAGTGCACCAGCCCCAAGCATCCTGTATCCTGCATTGAACCTAGACTGGCGATTCGTTTCTTATATGATATTATACATGTTTCAATGCCATTCTCCCGAATCATCCCACCTTCTCCCTCTCCCGCAGAGTCCAAAAGACTGTTTTATACATCTGTGTCTTTTGGAAAATTTTTAAAGAGATGGGAATACCAGAACACCTGACGTGCCTCCTGAGAAACCTGTATGCAGGTCAAGAAGCAAGTTAGAACCACATATGGAAAACGGACTGGTTCCAAATTGGGAAAGGAGTACGTCAAGGATATATATTGTCACCTGCTATTTAACTTAAATGCAGAGTACATGCAAAATGCTGGACTGGATGAAGCAGAAACTGGAATCAAGATTTCCGGGAGAAATATCAGCAACCTCAGATATGCAGATGACACTACCCTTAAGGCAGAAAGTGAAGAGGACCTAAAGAGCCTCTTGATGAAGGTGAAAGAGGAGAGTGAAAAACCTGGCTTAAAACTACTGCATTCTAGATGCTTGCAGTAACTCAACATTCAAAAAACTAAGAATGTGGCATCTGGTCCCATCACTTCATGACAAATATATGGGGAAACAGTGGAAATAATGAGAGATTTTATTTTCTTGGGCTCCAAAATCACTGCAGATGGTGACTGCAGTCATGAAATTAAAGACGCTTGCTCCCTGGAAGAAAAGCTATGAGAAACAGCATATTAAAAAGCAGAGACATTACTTTGCCAACACAGGTCTGTCTAGTCAAAGCTATGGTTTTTCCAATAGTCATGTATGGATGATGGACCATAAAGAAGGCTGAGTGCTAAAGAATAGATGCTTTTGAACTGTGGTGTTGGAGAAGATTCTTGAGAGTCCCGTTGACTTCAGAGAGATCAAATCAGTCAATCCTAAAGGAAATCAGTACTGAATAGTCATTGGAAAGACTGATGCTGAAGCTGAAGTTTCAATACTTTAACCACCTGATGTGAAGAGAGGACTAATTAGGAAAGACCCTGATGCTGGGAAAGATTGAAGGCAGGAGGAGAAGGGGGTGACAGAGGATGAGATGGTTGGATGGCCTCACTGATTCAATGGACATGAGTTTGAGCAAGCTCTGGGAGATGGTGAAGGACAGGGAAGCCTGGCGTGCTGCAGTCCGCGCCGTTGCAAAGAGTCGGACACCGCTGAGCAACTGAACAAACAGCAACAACGAAGCTGCGTGCCAGGAGGTTTAGGGTTGGGAAGCAGCAAGGTATGTTTGGTAAAACATGGCCATTTCTTAATAGCTAGAGCTCAGAATATGGGTAAAAAACCTAGTACAATGACGAAAGATATAGGCTCCTGCATTAGACTAAGATCAAATCCCAGCTCTACCCTGTGCATGTCACATAGTTTTCCTAGACTTCTGTTTCCTTGCTGAAAATTGGGGTAACAACAGACTACTCTGTTAGAGTTGTTATGACAGTTAAGTGTGATAACACATGAAGTGCATTAAAAACTCTATATGGTATTACTCACTGTAATAATCATCATTATTATTTGTAATTATAATTTAGCCTACAAAAATAATATCCTCAGGTAGGATGATCCCCTTATCAGAGTTAGAGCTGTTCTTTCCACTTTTGATCCTCTTCCTTATCGAAGGGGGTGTGATAGAGTCATTTTAAAATCATTAAATGTAGCTGTTCTCCTTTTCCCATCTCCCAACTGGAAGACAGTCTGGCATTTGGAATCACACTGATGTGTCCAAGTATCAAAAAACTTGAAGTTACTGAGGATAGCATTGTTCAGGAGGAAAGGGCAGCCAGACTCAAGAAATGACAAGGAAAATAGGACATGGACCCTTGGCTCCTGTCCTAAAATTACTTTCTGGGGTGGATGTGTTTTCCATGAAGTGTCAGGCCTCCATTCAAATAAAGAAGTAATTTAAAGGAGTACTGTGCCAGGGTCCATGGCGTGGACCACTCACTTGGGCACAGTAGTAAAGTAGGGACCCAAGTGGGCTTCCCTGGTGATTCAGTGGTAAAGCATCTGCCTGCAATGTAGGAAATTTGGTTTGATCCTTGGGTTGGGAAGATCCCCTAGAGGAGGAAATAGCTACCCTTTCTCGTATTCTTGCCTGGGAAATCCCATGGACAGAGGAGCCTGGCAGGCTACAGTCCATGGGATCGCAAAGAGTTGGACATGACTGAGCAGGCACCCAAGGCAGGGTTCCATGTTCCTAGAACTTTGAGAGCTTGCCAGGACACCTAAATTATTTTGGAATCACCAACTGTGGCTGTTTCCTGTGCCACAAGAAGAAATCCTTACTAAATAATATTTCTGTGCTCATTCTAAGGCTTCTTTATAAAAATGTTATTTATTTATTTTTTACCATTTTTTAAAAATTGAAGTACAGTTAATTTTGTTTGTTGGTTTTGGGTATATAGTGATTCAGTGATATTCAGTGATATATACATATATTCAGATTCTCTTCTATTAGAGGTTATTATAAGAAATTGAATATGGTTCCCTGTACTATACAGTACATCCAGCAAAGAATTCATCTGCAGTGCAGGAGACGTGGGTTCAATTCCTGGGTTGGGAAGATCCCCTGGAAGAGGAAATGGCAACCCACTCCAGTATTCTTGTCTGGAAAATT
This sequence comes from Budorcas taxicolor, assembly GCF_023091745.1. Lineage (NCBI taxonomy): Eukaryota > Metazoa > Chordata > Mammalia > Artiodactyla > Bovidae > Budorcas > Budorcas taxicolor. The sequence continues at coordinate 76,337,786 of NC_068914.1, forward strand.
CCATGGCAGAGGACCCTGGGGGGCTTCAGTCTGCAGGGTCGCAAAGGGTCGGACATGATTGAGCATGCATGCACTGGAGTATTATACAGCAGGTCTTGTTGCTTGTTTTATAGATAATAGTGTGTGTTTGTTAATTCCCCTAAGAAGGCTTCCTAAGGAAGGAAATAGAGCAAGCAGTCAGTCCTATATATCTCAATTGTGCAGATATTTGGATTTATCCTTTGACTTTCATCCTGATACACTTTTCTCAATATTTCAGCACCAAGACCTTTCTGTGTCCCTTGACTTTGTTTCTACTCACTCAGGTCTGATATACAGAAATACTCTATTTGAACACTGGATGTTATCCGTGAGTTCCAGCTTTGATCTGATGTACTAGAATTGGACCTTTGGGTCACTTGTAGGACTTGTCATAGTGGCTGAGTCTATTTTTCTGTCCCTGGCCATTCCTTTACTGCCCTCTTCCCAATAAACTCATAACCCATCTAAGGGGGACTTTGAGCCCTTACTTTCCAGCTGTTCAGTCATGAACACACCCCAGTCTTTTCCCAGTACCCAAATGTATGGTTACCTGTACATCTGCTTCAGAAGATGGTCTGTTCCCCAGTGCGGCTGCAGGGCTTATGTTTGATTCACCTGCTAAGAATGAAAATAATCTGGAGAAAATATTTGCTTTACATCTGGCTTTATGACTGACATTATAAGATTCTACTGAAAATGTTTTCTTGTATTCTTCATTGTTAAAGTGAAATAATATAGGGCAATTCTCTCAGATTGTCCGAGACACCATCATCCTGCCACCTCTTCATTTGCACCTGTTTTTCTAAATGGTTAGTCTCAGCCATTTATAGAATGCATCAGTCTGATTGATCCTCAGCTGTTCTGAAGTAGTCAGAGTTTGACTCCCAGGCATCAGTTGCCCAGAGGATGGCTGAAGCAGAGCCAGTTATTCCCTGTGGTGAGAACTTGAGGTAAGACTTTGTAGTCAGTAGTGTCAATGGGACTCCCTTAAATGTGGCATTTGGAATCTCTTAAGTTGAAGCAATGACCAGAACTACAAAATGTGAACTCTTGCTAAGGAGTTTCATAGGAAAAGAGGAGGCAGAGGGTATTTAACTATTTTCCTAATAAAAAATATGTTTCAGTTGACACTATGTATATGTGTATGTGGGCCTCCCAAGTGGCACTAGTGGTAAAGAACCAGACTGCCAATGAAGGAGACGTAACAGACATGGTTCAGTTCCTGGGTCAGGAAGGTCCCCTAAAGGAGGGCACGGCAACTCGCTCCAGTATTCTTGCCTGGAGAATGCCAAGGACAGAGGAGCCTGGCGGGCTATGGCCCATAGCATTGCAAAGAGTCAGATATGGCTGAAGTGACTTAGCACAGGTGCATGCATGTGTGTGTGTGTGTGTGTGTGTGTGTGTGTGTGTGTGTGTGTGAGTGTGTGCATGCGTGCTCAGTCATATCTAACTCTTTGCAACCCCATGGACCATAGCCCACCAGGCTCATCTGTTCATGGGATTTTTCAGACAAGACTACTGGAGTATGTTGCCATTTCCCACTCCAAAGTACATGTGAGCTGAAGATAAAATGAGTAGAAAATTATGACAAACTTAAAGGAGAAAAACTCAGTAACCAGCCATTTGCTTAAACTACCCAGTAAACTTTTTGTAGTATGATGAATCTATATATCCTCAGACCTTGCAATAGCTGTAGGACAATTTCAAGGCTTAGTGATTAAGATTTTATTTCAAGAAGTATTTACTTGTTGAGTGGATCATGAGTTGAGTCATAATAGATTATGATGTGCTGTAATGTTATCATTCAGACTGCAGTGTTTCCTAGTGATTTTCCTTCTCCCTCTGTCAGTTTTGTATATAAGCATAAGAAATAGAGGGCTTCCCAGGTGACTCAGTGGTAAAGAATCTGCCTGCAATGCAGGAGATGCAGGTTCTATCTGTGGGTCAGGAAGATCCCCTTGAGAAGGAAATGGCAACCCACTCCACCCAGTATTCTTGACTGGAAAATCCCATGGACAGAGGAGGCTGGCAGGCTGCAGCCCATGGGGTTTCAGAGTCAGACACATGTGACTGAACACAGCACATTGCACCATTAGCTGCTACAGTGTGAAAAAGGATATCAATTCTCCAAATGTCTCAGCTTATTAAGCAAAAAAAAAATTTTTTTTTATTGAAAACCATACGGCTGTTGAAGATACTTGGCTCTGGTAATTCTGTGTATAGGCATGAAAAACCTCATTTCTATCTTTATTATCTCATCTCTTAAATTTGTCCATGATCATCCCCAAATTAGTATTACAATAACCTCTATGCTTTTTAACACTGAAAACATGCTAGCTTCTCTAGGAATTCTGCTACATGATGTCTGTTGTATTTGCAGGGAAATCAGAAAGCAATGTTCAGGGACCCAAAATAAACCTGGAGATGTTGTGCTGATTTTGTGGCAGAAGGTATCAAGGTCAAGGAAAAGTGTAGACAGGAAATGAGAAGTGAGAGATGTACATCTTGAGGTGACGTCACATTGGCCCAAGTGTGTTGAAGAGAGGAGGTACTCGGGTAGAGGGCCTTGCTATTATCAGCTTGTAGCCAAATGTTGGGAAAGTTCGCTCTTTGCTTGGTTCCAATTACATGTTAAGTGGGCTCCATTAGCACTGCCCGCACCCTCTTTTATAGTAAGTATTAGTCAGTACCTGAATACAAGAGAACAGTGAACCTCAGCCCTTATTAAGAAGCGTTAGAATAGGAGTGCAAGTCTCTTCTAACTCTCTCTGTAATATTCCTGTAAGGCTTACGGAAAACATCGAACAGCTGACTATTGACTATTGAATTTTTAAGTGCTTCTATCCACAGCCTTGGCTATGCCAGATATGGGGATAGTTCAGCAGGTTGAAGGTCAATGCTTTGCTTAAAGTGACTCGGTTTTTTTATACCTCATTCTGGAAAGCAGGTCAAATACAGTTCCTCTTCCTGCAGGATGGACTCCATTATTCAATTACTGCCCTTCTACACGGGTACCTGAATTGTGCATCATACTGTCCCTGTCACAACCGGATTTAGATAGGACCACTTCCAAAAGTAAGTTGATTCATGACATTGATAATATCCTCAATATAATAATAATATAAAATTAATATATTAATATATTATTATTATCATCAATATTATTGCTAATAAAATTTCCTCTTTGGAAAAGGAAGCCAAGAGAATTTGGAAATTACCATGTGAAGAAGTAGTCAAGGGTGACTGATTTAGGGCTGAAACAAATCAAATATTTGGGGATATCCCAAGTTGAGGCCTCTAGTAACATTTCCTAAATAGTAAGGAATAAATTACTATCTGCATTGGGTCCTAGTAACAAGAAAAGGGACAAAGTCTTGTGGAGCGATAGGTTCTAGTGGATACACAGCACATTTGTGTATCCTGTCATCTCTTATAGAGTTAACTAGGGAAAAAGACTAAATAAGAATAAACTGGAACAAAGGATATCTTTGAGGATATTCAAAGGGTAGTAATACAAGCTGCACCTCTGTTACTATGTAATATTAATGGACCAATGATTTTATACATGTCTACTATTAACATTCAGGTAGACTGAAGTTATTAGCGAAAGTCTAACTGTGCCACCCAATGGCAGTTAGTGGTGTTTTGAATTAGAAAATTATGCTGTGACTAAGTACAACCCACTTCACACACAGCTCCTAGCATGCTGTTAAGCTCTGATGGAAACAACCCATTTGGCTGAAGGACAACCAATTACCAAGATATGAGTGATTTAAGGAAGACATTCATACAAAGAGAGCGCTGTACAACAAAATTCCTTGAAAAAATGCAAATGCTATACTTAGGAATATGCTGAGATGGAGTGAGTGTACATTATTTGTTGGTGGAACTCAGCCTCTGTTCACCGGTGGCAAATAGAAACGGAGACAGAATTCTGGGTGAAGTAGGAAAGAGTAGCTTTTATTGCTTTGCCCGGGGAAAAGGGGCTGCAGTGGGCTAATTCCCTGAAGACTGTCTGACCCACCCCAGAGGAGGTAGTGAATAGTTTTATAATGTCCAGGGAGCAGGATGTGATCAGCTCGTGGACAGTTCTGGGACTGGTTGGCATCGAGATGAAGTTTCAAGCAGCATCAGCCTTCTGGTTTCAACCAATCTAGGGTGTATGTTCTTGTGGTCACAGTTTTCATCTGGAGGGGAATCTGCTTTCTGTAAAACAACTTAGGAATATGTATCAGGCCTTTCTATCTTTCGGGGAACTGGGTGTTTGGTAATACTATTATGTGGCAGAATTACAGTCTAAATTGTTATCAGTTCCCTAGTCCAACAACTATTCTTTGTTTCTGTATCTGCACATTTCCCAATCATTAATTCTTGAATCAGCATTTTACTTCAAAAGACAAGGACACAGTGGCTTGGACATGGTTTCATATTCATGAGTAGGTAGCCTCTCTATTGGCAGGATCTGAATGATCTGACTTTTATGACCCCCTTCTCATTGAAGTGTAATGGTCTGCTTGCTCCACTAGTGGGAGCTCCTGTATTGAAAAATGACATTGCTTGTAGAAGCCTGCTGCTATGTGGCCATGCATGCCTTGCTCAGTGGCTATTTTGTCTGACTCTTTGCAACTCCGACTGTAGCCTGCCAGGCTCCACTGTCCATGGGATTTTCCAGGCAAGAATACTAGAGTGGGTTGCCATTTCCTTCTCCAGCTATGTGCCCAATGGACAGTAAATCCCTTGTTGAAAAGGCAAAAGTATTCTGTACAATGTACTGAACTGAAAGCAGTTCACTAGCAGTACAAAAATAATTTTGCTCTAGAACAAAGTCCTAATTGGTAAAATGGTACATAAAAAGTCAGGTTATCACAGACTTAGGCCATAGCCAGTGACCCAGTGGTCTAGCTAGTAAATGTTTGATGGATGAACAGTTAAAGAATGCTGTGTGTAAAGAACAGTTGTGGAAGACTTATGGGATTTTAGAAAGAAAATTAGAGTAGATCACATAGATGCTCAGCAAAATAACCCAATTACTGACTCAGAGAACTGGCATACCAAGGTGATGCATTGGTCTGCTTTCTGAAGGCAGCCAGTTGGATACATGCTATAAATAGGAATGGAAGTGTCCAAGCCACGCGACAATGCCTGTTACAAAAACATACTCTCTGTCACTCACCAAAGTCTCTGCTGCGGACGTTACTAATGCAATATCCCAGATGTTAACAGGAGAAAAACTACTCAAAATTGGCCTAGGAGAGAATCTCCCAAGAACAAAGAGTGACATAATGCTAAAAGGTGGTTGATATAGGGCCACTTCCAATGTTTATGGAAGATTCAAAAAAGATTTCAGTAAGAATAGACATTTCTCCTTGGTACTTTGCTTACTCTTTAACTGAAACAGCAGCTGAAATACTATCAAGGTCCTAGAAACAGGTATTTTAAGGACCTTTTAAAATCCATAAAGCAGTGACTTAATTGAACAATTAGAATATGAAATTCAGATATTTTAATTAAAGACATGATAGAATCATAAAAGGCTTTCTAACTCAATTAAGTCATTGTGTGTCTGACCTGAAAATGAGGAGTGGTAAATGTGGAGCCTTTTAAAAGAGATTTCTGGACACTGGGCTTTTAAAAAACATTTAATTTTATTTTTAGCAGCTCCAGTGATCCCAGGTCCAGGACTATACCTGTATGTTTGAGCTAAAGAGAATATTGCTTCTCAAATGCTACTATCTCTATTTTTTTGGACCATAAAGAAGGCCGAGCACCAAAGAATTGATGCTTTTGAACTAGAGTGCTGAAGAAGACCCTTGAGAATCCCTTGGACAGCAAGGGGATCAAACAAGCCAATTCTAAAGGAAATCAACACAAAATATTCATTGCAAAGACTGATGCTGAAACTGAAGATCCAATACTTTGGCCACCTGATGTGAAGAGGTGACTCATTGGAAGGGACCCTAATTCTGGAAAAGACTGAGGCCAGGAGGAGAAGAGGGTGACAGGAGATGAAATGGTTGGATGGTATCACCAACTCAATGGACATGAGTTTGAGCAAACTTGGGGAAATAGTGAAGGACAGGGAAGCCTGGCATGCTGCAGTTCATGGGGTTGCAAAGAGTTGGACCTGACTTACCAACTGAACAACTGCTATTCTTTTGAATTAGACTGCAGATTTTCCAAAAGCACCTCTGGGTAGGTTACTGATATTGCCTCATGTGTACAAACTAGAATTGACTGTGAGTGCCACCCCACTTCAACAATCTCAGATTTACCTCTCCAATTCTAACATCTCTCCCTGGAAAAAGACAAAGGAGAGCCTTTGACCAAGATCTTATTGCTGCCTTGGTGTGTGTGTGCTCAATCATGTCTGACTCTTCAACCCCAAGGGCTCCTTTGTTTGTGGAATTTTCCAGGCAAGAATACTGAAGTGGGTTGCCATTCCTTTCTCCAGGGAATCTTCCTGACCTAGGGGATGAACCTGTGTCTCTTGCATCTCCTGCATTGGCAGGTACGTTCTTTACCAGCTGAACCACAGGGGTAGCCCCTATTGTTGCCTTACAAGCTTTGAAGAGGTAGCATTTTTTTGTGCCTTTGTCGTCAAACTTTCTGTATCTGATATTTAAGATAAAGCAGAATTTGGCTGATAATCTCTTTTAGTCAGTATTTAGTCCATCACATTTACTATACTTAGTGATTTAACTTCCCATCTTACTACTGTTATACCTGTTTGATATCCTTTTTCTCTATTACTTTCTTTTGGATTAACCTAACAAGTAGTGCTGGGAAAACTGGTCAACCACTTGTAAAAGAATGAAACTAGAACACTTTCTAACACCATACACAAAAATAAACTCAAAATGGATTAAAGATCTAAAAAGTGAAGTCGTGTCTGACTCTTTGTGATCCCATGGACTGTAGTCTACCAGGCTTCTCTGTCCATGGGATTTTCCAGGCAAGAGTACTGGATTGGGTTGCCATTTCCTTCTCCAGGGGATCTTCCTGGCCCAGGGATAAAACTCAGGTCTCCTGCATTGCAGGCAGATACTTCACCCTCTGAGCCACCAGGGAAGCCCACTTAAGACCAGAAACTATAAAACTCCTAGAGAAGAACATAGACAAAACACTCTCCAACATAATCACAGCAGGATCCTCTATGACCCACCTCCCAAAATATTGGAAAACAAAGCAAAAATAAACAAACAGGACCTAATTAAACTTAAAAGCTTCTGCACAACAAAGGAAACTATAAGCAAGGTGAAAAGACAGCCTTTGGAATGGAAGAAAATAATAGCAAATGAAGCAACTGACAAACAGCTAATCTCAAAAATATACAAGCAAGTCCTGCACCTCAATTCCAGAAAAATAAATGACCCAATCAAAAAATGGGCCAAAGAACTAAATAGACATTTCTCCAAAGAAGACATACAGATGGCTAACAAACACATGAAAAGATGTTCAACATAACTCATTATCAGAGAAATGCAAATCAAAACCACAATGAGATACCATTTCACACCAGTCAGAATGGCTGTGATACAAAAGTCTACAAGCAATAAATGCTGGAGGGGGTGTGGAGAAAAGGGAACCCTCTTACACTGTTGGTGGGAATGCAAACTAGTACAGCCACTATGGAGAACACTGTGGAGATTCCTTAAAAAACTGGAACTAGAACTGCCTTATGACCCAGCAATCCCACTGCGGGGCATACACACTGAGGAAACCAGAATGGAAAGAGACACATGTATCCCAATGTTCACTGCAGCACTGTTTATAATAGCCAGGACATGGAAGCAACCTAGATGTCCATCAGCAGACGAATGGATAAGAAAGCTGTGGTACATATACACAATGGAGTATTACTCAGCCATGAAAAAGAACACATTTGAATCAGTTCTAATGAGGTGGATGAAACTGGAGCCTATTATAGAATGAAATAAGCCAGAAAGAAAAACACCAATACAGTATATTAATGCATATATATGGAATTTAAGAAAGATGGTAACGATAATCCTGTATTCAAGACAGCAAAAGAGACACCAATGTATAGAACAGTCTTTTGGACTCTGTGGAAGAGGGAGAGGGTGGGATGATTTGGGAGAATGGCATTGAAACATGTATAATATCATATATGAAATGAATCGCCAGTCCAGGTTTAATGCATGATACTGGATGCTTGGGGCTGGTGCACTGAGATGACCCAGAGGGATAGTACAGGGAGGGAGGAGGGAGGGATGTTCAGGATGGGGAATACATGTATACCTGTGGTGGATTCCTGTTGATGTATGCCAAAACCAAGACAATATTGTAAAGTAACTAACTTCCAATTAAAATAAATAAATTTATATTAAAAAAGAAAAAAGAAAAAATCTTTTCTTTCCATTAAGAGACAAAATTTTACCCTTGTTTTAGTTGTTACCCTGGATATTAGCATATGTTGATGTTGTTTCACTAAATCATGTCCGACTCTTTGTGACCCCATGGACTGTAGCCCACCAGGTTCCTCTGTCCAAGGGATTTTCCAGGCAAGAATATTGGAGTGGGTTTCCATTTCCTTCTCCAGGGGATAGTTCTGACCCAAGGATAAAACCTGTGTCTCCTGCTTGGCAGGCATATTCTTTACTACTGAGCCACCTAGGAAGTCCTATATTGGCATATGCATCCCGTAAATGAGTACTTTATAGTATTTTGGGGACAATATAAAGATCTCAGCATAGTTTTAAACTTTTGTCCCTCTCCAGCCTTTTGTAAAGTTATTATCATGTATTTTGATTATGTGTGTATGTATGTATATATATGTACATGTGTGTATAATACCTCAAGACATTATTGTTATTATGAGATCAATAGCCATTTAAATTTACCTACATATTCAAACTTTCAGCTGCTCTAAATTCATTCCTCTGTTTCAAAATGTTTCCATTTAGGAACTTATTCCTTCTGTATAAATACTTTCAGTTATTTCTGTTGGGAAAGTATATTGGTGCCAAATGTCTTCAGCTATTTCTTGTGTGAAAATATTTCCCTTTCATTTTTTTTTTGTTTTGAAAAGGTAAATTTTAAACAGTTATTTTTATTCCCATCTCAGACTTGGCCAGAGCAAAATATTGCAAGCAACTGATTACTGAGGTGAAACAACAGGTAACTAACATATTAAGGTTAAGTCATAAAGTTACAAAGTAATTAGAAATTTCTGAAAGAGAATGACTGTTTTTAAAAAATAACTCATTCATTACATAAATAATGTCTAGTATTTCACTGATATTCTGCTGTTCAAAAGGCCTTAACCAGAAAATCCCAAACAAAACACTCAACTCAATATTTTAAGCTCCACTGTGTCAATTAAGCTTGTGTGTATATGTGAGGCCTCTAAAAGAAAAGGGATACAAAATCAGGCAGGGCTGGGGACATCGGCAGTGCTTAGAGCTGCCAGGCAGACTCCAGACAAGGAGACTAAGTAGTATTTTTCTGGGTTACTCTACTTGAATTATTATACTCTACTTGAATTCAATAGGTAATTAGAGAAATGAAAAACTAATTAACATGATAAGGAGATTACTGCATTTTTTGGACTGCATGTCATATTTGCATTTAGCAAATTCAAAGAGCCTAACAAAAACAGCCTCCACCATCTATCTTCTATAGATGGATAGTTGTTATATTCAAAACTGTAGCAATTATCCATCTAGCTTTTTATGTTTGTAGGATAACAATACAGAACTGATGAGCTACAAATGATACTGCTGATATCATAAAAATGCTAGCTTTCCAAATTCATGTTTATAAGCATTCATTGCTTCCAGTATAGGCTTAAGTGATTAAAGGCAATTTTATCACAGCATCGTGTCCTTATTTCATTCTAAAATAATAGATTGCATAAAGAGTAACAACTGTTATTTTTGCTTGCAACCTGTGAAATTGAGTTATTTTGCTGATGTGAAGTAATAAAACTCACTTACGGACCATCCCACTTTCTGAAAATGCTAAACACCCACTTCTTAAATGCAAAGTTACAGTCCCATCTCAGACTTGGCCAGAGCAAAATATTGCAAGCAACTGATTACTGAGGTCAAACAACAGGTAACTAACATATTGAGAACAAGCTATGGAGCAAGGGAACATGACTAGATGAAAAGAGTCTTTTTATTTAAAGGTATGATATTCCAAACAGCCCTCTGGCACAGTTAATTTCTGTAATACTTTCACACTCTTCAACCTGTCTAGATATTCTAAACCTTAATTTCTTTCTTAAAGGGCTGATTTGGGTTGACTTGTTGAGAATAATGTCCGTAACAAAAAGATATCTGTGGTTATAGAACTTACGATAGTTTAGCAGAAGTTATAGATCAATAGGGTAGTGAAGAAGTTAACCAGCTTCATTGTATACCCCAAAGACATTCTCAATGGCACTGACATAGGCAGCCAATCCTGGGTTATCCTTTGTGGCTGTGGGCATGATTTGCCTGGCAGAAAATTCCATAGTGTAAGCTAAACCAAACTACACAATATCTTTCTTGGATGTACCTGGCACTCTGTTTTAGAATCTGCTGTGGGTGCAATGGGACTATTTCCACCACAGCCTCCAAATTTTCTTTCTGAATTCTCTTGAAAAAATGTGAGCAAGTGGTGGGTAGAATCTGTCATATCTGAAGGTCAAACGGCCATAGCTGACATGACTCTATTCCTCAGCCACTCCCTTAGCATTCAAGTGTGTGTGTGTGAGCGTCAGTTGCTCAGTTGTGTCCAACTCTTGAGACCCTGTGGACTGTAGCTCGCCAGGCTCCTCTGTCCATGGGATTCTCCAGGCAAGAATACCAGAGTGGGTTGTCATTCCCTTCTCCAGGGGATCTTCCCAACCCAGGGATTGAACCCAGGTCTCTTGCATTGCAGAAAGATTCTTTACCATCTGAGCCACCAGGGAAGCCCAAGAATACTGGAGTGGGTTGCCATTCCCTTCTCCAGGGGATCTTCCCGACCCAGGGATCGAACCTTGGTCTCCTGCATTGTGGGCCGATTCTTTACTGTCTGAGTCACCAGGGAAGCCCTTAGCATTCAAGTAGAGATCAGAAATAACCATACTGTTCTTCCTCAGAAAAACCTAAGGTTCTGGAGTTATTGACCCACTGGCAGCTTCAGCAATGATCCTTGCTTTCAGTGCACTGGATTTGGTCAACTGCTTCTCATTGGCTGCAGGGACTGGTATGTCACAGACTGCTTCTAAGATGCTTCCTTCCAAGGGTTTTGCTTTGGGGAAGTCCAGAATTGATTCATGTTGCAATTTGAAGTATTCTAGTTCCTTTGGGTCAGTGCCATCTGAATTTCATATGCTCCCATCGACTGCACCACCATCAACACATTTAGCATCAATATGATGTAAATATGCCATACAGTATAGGCCCACATTGCTGAATCTCTGAAAAAATGTTTTAGCTCCAAACCCCAGTGTATTCGTAAAATGCTTGTGTAAGAAACTTCATTGAGGAAATTTTCAGTCCCATGGCAAACACCATGACCAGTGGCAGGGATATTTCTGTGGATGCCACTCTGATGGATTTACCAGTAATAGCAGGCATGTGCATTAATATCTCAGTGCCCATCGGTGCTGGCACAGGTATCAGCAATCCAGGACATTTTCTCACTCACCTGTGGCCCTGACTGGGGAAGGCACATCAATGCCAGGACCAATAAAGCTCTGTTTTTCCAGCTCCGTGGTGAACCTCCTTGTGATATTTTCCACTGTATTATCAGTATGGTTCCCGGGACTGAGCTTAACATCAGCTTTAGCGCCGCCAAATGGCACATCAACATAGCACATTTATACATCATCAGGCAAACCAAAGCTTTTACTTTATCTACACTCGCATCTTCGCACTAACCAATACTTACTTTGAAGGGTGTGCAATGCTAAGCTCTGCTGGACCCAGTAGCCCTCAGTGACCTCCCAGGAGCCGCACTGGCACAGGATGGGGATGGACCAGATATGCACTTGCTTGCGGGGTTTGATGATTCTCAGGGTGCCACGCACGGCTTCTGCTCCTCACTCTCCCAGGTCTCGAGGACTTCCACCAGCTTGTCCTCCATTATCCTAGCGCCATGGCCGAAGGAGCCAGCTTGAAGAAACCAGCTTTAAGTTTCATCACGGTTGCCATGGTGCCGCCAGGTGGGCGGAACCGGCTCGCGTGGTTGGACGGAGGCCAAGGGCCAAAGCACCGGTGAGTGCTGCAGAGGGGCCATGAGGAGAGCTGTGCTTGCGTTGGCTCTGGGGCAGGCTGCCTTCTAAGCTCGAACCTTCTTCACAGTCCTCTTCGTTCTTGCCACCGGCCACCTGATCTGGAGGAGCCGAATCCGTCTGTTGGTGCCAAACCACACGGTAAACAGTGGTGTGGAACCAGGCATCCAGCGCGCAGGGCGTGGGCCTCGTCTCTCCTCGCCTCGCCAGGGCTTTATGAGGTATGTTTTCTTTCCCTTTGAAGTACATTTTGATCATAGAGCGCATTTGCATTTATTTTCTTTCATGCTTTCTGGAATATTAACCCACAGTCTTTAGGCTTCCGTCATTTCTGTTGGGAAATCAATTTCAGTCTAATGTTGGCTCACATTTACTTATTTCCCGAGTAAAAGGTACAAATGGAGGCCCTTGGGTCATTCATGAAGTGAGGGAGTCTGTACATGATTGCATAGTTCAGCACACACCGTGGAGCTCAATGCTCACTCCTCTGGCCTGGTGTGTGAGCCTCTGTGGAAAGAGGGCCCTGAGACCCAGAAGCGACCTGAGGTTGTTTGGGCAGAGATTTCTGAGGCCCAGCTCTTTGGAGCAGGAGCTGCAGAGTGTGCTGGTTGTGGTTGGCTGTATCCAGTTAACTCTGCAAGACCCTCACCCTGTGAAGAATAACAGGCGGGGAAGGAGGTCAAACAAGTCCTAAAACACAGTTTCAGGCCTGGACCACAGTTGCCCCATGTCTAAAGGTGATACCCTTACCAGCCTGGATTCTTAAACTCTTTATTTAATCAATACGAATTGATGTGAGGTCAGACAAGACATTCAGGCAAGGCTTTACTGGGACTTGCTGCAGCTGGAGGAAGTGAAAAGAAGTAACAGGGGCCCTTGCTCACTCCTTGAGCTGGTGGGGTGACCTAGTCCCTTAAATGGGCTGAGGGTAGGGGCAGACACATGGCTCAGGCCAGTGGATGACTTAGATGGTCTGCCCACCCCCTTGCTGGTGCTGTTTACAGGGGTCCTAGGTCATAGCCTGTTTTTGCTACTGACGCCTCAGAAGTAGCAATTGGGTTTTGGTCTCTTTGTATCTTGTTGCTCTTGATTTGCCCCAGTTGCACACGCTTGCAGTTAATTTCAGTCCTTTATGTATTCTGTCACTGGAGGAGATGTTTGTTCAGGTGCAAACACTGCAGCAAAGGTCCCCAGGTCGCAGCCTGTCTCTGTACTGTTTAAAGGCAATTTGTCTTTTGTCTCAGGCTGTTTTAAAATTGTTCTTTGTGTCTTTGTTTTTCAGTATTTTATTATGAATGCCTAGATGTGGTTTCTTTTGTATTGATCTTTCTGGAGGTTCATAGTGGTTACTGAACTACTCTTGTCTCTAAACCCACGCTTATGCTTGCGATGTGCAGAATATGGAAAGTATATTTCTTCTTGGCCATACCACTGCTCTTAGGCTGTGGCACTAAAGGCAGACTACTAATTTTCTATTAACATCACCTCCCGTGCCCACCACAATAGCTGGGGTTTCAGTTTCAGCTTTTTTCAGCACTCCTGGAACTAGTCTCCCATGCCCTCTCAGACATAGAAGCAGCAAGAAAGCGCCCCTTCCCAGCTCCATAAGACACCCCCTTCTCTGAGCTCCTGAGATGGCAGCACAGATGGAGAGCATCCCCCTGAGGGATCTGAGTCCCAGCTCACAGAGAATCTCTTGCAGGCTTTCAGTTGCTAATAATCCAACCTCTTATCTTTGTTCCTTTAGCCCCAGTTCCTGTGATTACTATCTCTGTATTATGATAATGTCCCCTTTTCACTTTTCTAATTTTTCAATTTCTGTTTAACTGCATTTCCATATGAAATTATATTGCTCTGTCCCATTCTGTCTGTCTTCTCTTTCTATAATTCTAAATATGTTAGATCTTTACTATTTTCCACAAGACTTTGATGATTTTATGCTATATTTATCTCTTTAAAAAAAAATCTCTTTCAGTTAGGATATTTTTTGTTGACCCACATTCTAGTTTTATTATCTTCTTCTGTTTCTAATCTGTTTAATTTTGGTTATTATATTTTTCAGCTCTAGAGTTTACTGTTGGTTATATTTTATAGAATCCAGTCCTATAGAGACATTCTCCATTTTTTCATATATTTTCTTGAACATATTAATCAAAGTCATTTAAAAAATGCATGTCTGAATAGATAACAAGTGTTGCCAAGGATGTGGAAAAAAAGGAACCCTTGTGCGCTGTTGTTGGGAATATAAATTAGTATAGCCATTATAGAAAACAGTATGGAGGGTCCTCAAAAAAATGAAAAAAATAGGACTGATGTATGATTCAGCATCCTCCTTCTGGGTATATACTCCTTCTAAGTATATTCCCAAAGGAAGAGAAATAATTAATTGAGGAGATATCTGCATTACTACGTTCACTGCAGTTTATTCACAAGAGCCAAGACATGGGAACAATCTTAAGTGTATGCCAGTGGATGAATGGTTAAAGAAAATGTGGTATATCTATACAATGGAGTATTATTCAGCCACAAAAAGGAAATCCTACCATTTGTGACAAAACGGATTGACCTGGAGGGCAGCAAGCTAAGTGAAATAAGTCAAAAAGGGAAAGAGAAATACTGTATAACCTGCTGCTGCTGCTAAGTCACCTCTGTCGTGTCCGACTCTGTGCGACCCCATAGATGGCAGCCCGTCAGGCTCCACCGTTCCTGGGATTCTCCAGGCAAGAACACTGGAGTGGATTGCCATTTCCTTCTCTAATGCATGAAAGTGAAAAGTGAAAGTGAAGTCGCTCAGTTGTGTCCGACTCTTAGTGACCCCATGGACTGCAGCCCACCAGGCTCCTCCGTCCATGGGATTTTCCAGGCAAGAGTACTGGAGTGGGGTGCCATTGCCTTCTTCATGTATAATCTTACTTATATATAGAATCTAAAAAATCTAAACTCTTAGAAACAGAGAGAAGATTGGTGGTTGTCAGGGGCTGAAGATTGGGGGAAATGAGTTGCTGGTCAGAGGGTATGAACTTCAAATTATAAAATGAATAAATTCTGGGAATCTAATGTACAGCATGGTGACTAGTTAACATTGTATTACATTCTTTAAATTTTCTAACAGAGTAGGTCTTAACTGTCCTCAGCATATATCCACACAATGGTAATTACCTGAGGTGATGAATGTGTTAATTAACCTTGCTGTGCTCATTCACTTGATCATGTTTGACTCTTTCCAACACCATAGACTGTAGCCTGCCAGGCTTTGCTGTCCATGGAATTTTCCAGGCAAGAATAGTGCAGTGTGTTGCCATTTCCTACTCCAGGGATTCTTCCTGACCCAGGGACAGAACCGTTATTGTGGTAATTATTTCACAATATACATGTGTATCAAATCATCCTGCTGTGTGCTTTATACTCACACAATGTTATTTGTCAATTATATAAAGATACAAAAAAAGGCAAATTTTATTGAACAAACAAATGGATGAATGAATATGAAAAGAATAAAACACATGTCTAATAACTACTATCTGAGATCTCCAGTGAGTCTGTTCCTATGGTCTTTTTCTTTCTTTCTTTCTTTTTTTTTTTTTGACTCGTTTAGTCCTGTTTTAAGGAATATCTGACATTTTTAGAAATGAAATTGAGAGTCTGGCTTATCCTATCTTAGTACAGGAAAGAATGACTTTCGCTTTGTTCTATTTCTTGTTCAGTCTTACTCTTATGGTATAGTGCTTCCATGACCCTCCATGGTTCTAACTAAAGGAATAATTACCACTCACCCCTTCTTGGTGGGTCCTCAGCTCTACAGATAGATCTGCTTGGCTTCTCAGCCCCATAGCCTCTACTTTCTATTCAGCTTGTTATCCTCTTATCATGTGGTGCATATGGCATAAACGTATCTCCTGGGGAAAACTGATGCAGAATGTCAGGCTCACCTTAAAACATTTTGCTTTTCTGGGGAATCTTGGCCCAATAAATCCTGGCTGCTTTGGTATCCATGAACTTCAAGTTTTGTGTCCATATACCCATCAACTGCCAAAAGCTCAGCTAATGTTCTCAGCCTCTTAGCTGTTAGTTTCTGCTAGGCTTCTCAGTCTCTTGGCCATGTGCCACTTGCAAATAGACAGAGGCCTTGAGGAGACAGTTAATGCAGAAGATCCAGCTCATCCCAGTATTCTTCTCTTCCCTGTGAGGTCTTATTATCTGACTCTTGACAGACTTGTTAGACTTTCCAGTACTTTCAAACAAATGCATTTTCCTTTTCATTTATCTTTTTCTAGTTCTCAAGGGGACTGTTGATCAGATAAAGCTGGCCCTGCATGATCAGAAGTAAGGTGTCTACATTCTTTATAACTCAGAAAACATGAGATTTCTAGAATGATGGCCTAACTTTTAAACTAAAGCCTTGGCTTCCCCAAAAGTCTCAGTTTGGGCTGTCTTATATTTCTCTATCATTCGGCTCTTAGTTGCTTTTCTCTGGATGATCCACCTTCACCTCTGTGACAATTGGGCAGTGTGAGGTGACTTAAACAGAAAGTCTAAATCTTTTCATTTTCAAATGTTTGGGTGGGGGAAGGAGAAAGAAAGATGAAAATATCTGGTTTGATAGGATCTGGCAAACCGCACTCTGTCCACCTCTGCACCTTTCTCTTATGCCCAGAAAAATTAAATGCATTGATAGTGTTCCTGTATTCATATCCCAGGTTTCTAAATCTTTCAACAAAGTCCTTTAGGAATATCAGGATAAGTACCAGTCCCTATTTAGGGATGACATTTGAGTGATTGCTTCTATTAATTTCTCTCATAAATATTCAACTCTCTGAGTGTATATAGCTGAGGCTTGTTCAGCAAAAGACAGACAATCCTAAGGCATTTGTTTCAGTGTGCCCAAGTACTACACACTTGGTGCCAAGATAACTGTTGGACTGTGGCTATTCAGATTCTGTATCTTTCTTGCATACTTGTGATATTTTAAATATTTTCTGTTAACAATAAAAACACATTTCCAACTTCCTATTTCTGGTTTGAAAAAACTTACCAGACACAAGTTCGTGTGCTGGATCCATAGTGAGGCCAAGCAAACTGAAATATTGGAGTTTGAAATAGAGAAAGGTTTACTGCAGGGCCATACAAGGAGAATTAGTGGCTCATGTCCCCCAAAACCTTGAACACCCAAAAGGGTTTCAGCAAAACATTTTTAAAAGCAAGGTGAAGGAGGGTTGGTTGTTGTAAACTTCTTGGTGGGGGAATCCCTTGTTCTTACAGCTACCCCCACAGGTGAGGTCATGCTGTACTTGTAAACTTTCAGCAAGACTAATGTTATCCTTTATTTTGCAACTTTTAATCTCTGGATGAATGGAAAAATAAAAGATCAGAATCTTGAGACTGGGCTATCCTATATATTTCAGGATATAGGCAGCATTCTTATCTGGCAGCAAAGGCAATAGAATACAAAGGTTAAAGTAAAAGAAACAGATCTCATATGGAGTCAGATTTGCTCTTCACTGTTACAAAACTGGTGCTGTGTTTGCCCCAAGGATTGTAAGACTTTTATGCAGAATGTATCCTAGGGAACCACACTGTATTAAATCCATGCTCTGGAAAAGTAGACTTCTATTTATAGGTTTTTTTATTTTATTTTATTTTTTAAATTTTAAAATCTTTAATTCTTACATGCATTCCCCAACATGAACCCCCCTCCCACCTCCCTCCCTATAACATCTCTCTGGGTCATCCCCATGCACCAGCCCCAAGCATGCTGTATCCTGCGTCAGACATAGACTGGTGATTCGATTCTTACATGATAGTATACATGTTAGAATGCCATTCTCCCAAATCGTCCCACCCTCTCCCTCTCCCTCTGAGTCCAAAAGTCCGTTATACACATCTGTGTCTTTTTTGCTGTCTTGCATACAGGGTCGTCATTGCCATCTTTCTAAATTCCATATATATGTGTTAGTATACTGTATTGGTGTTTTTCTTTCTGGCTTACTTCACTCTGTATAATCGGCTCCAGTTTCATCCATCTCATCAGAACTGATTCAAATGAATTCTTTTTAACGGCTGAGTAATACTCCATTGTGTATATGTACCACAGCTTTCTTATCCATTCATCTGCTGATGGACATTTAGGTTGTTTCCATGTCCTGGCTATTATAAACAGTGCTGCGATGAACATTGGGGTACATGTGTCTCTTTCAATTCTGGTTTCCTCGGTGTGTATGCCCAGCAGTGGGATTGCTGGGTCATAAGGTAGTTCTATTTGCAATTTTTTAAGGAATCTCCACACTGTTCTCCATAGTGGCTGTACTAGTTTGCATTCCCACCAACAGTGTAGGAGGGTTCCCTTTTCTCCACTTTTTAAAAGTATCACATACGGGTTTATAAATTTTCTGCAGATCATAAATGTAAAAATACTTTCTCCAGTTCACCAATACAAAAATAAAATGGTGGAGGAAGGGGAAAAGAAATCCTTGACAATTCCTCATTTTCTTTTACTAATAAAAAATGAAAACAAAAGTGTTTTCTGTTTTCTGTACTGAATGTCTAGGTACACTATTACAATTTAGCCAAAGACTGCCAAGTTCAATTGAACTCCATTATAAAGTATCGATTGGTTAGAAGAGAATTATCTAAACCTCAGACTGTCAAGAACTGTTATTTAAACACCCTTGTGTGTAATTTTACCCAATGCATTCATTTTATACTAGTGCACTATTCTAATAA
Source organism: Budorcas taxicolor (assembly GCF_023091745.1). NCBI lineage: Eukaryota > Metazoa > Chordata > Mammalia > Artiodactyla > Bovidae > Budorcas > Budorcas taxicolor. Next base: position 76,356,753 of record NC_068914.1, read on the forward strand.
CGTTTTCAAAACCCTAAAATTCTATTAAAAACATTGACTGGATGCTTGGGGCTGGTGCACTGAAGTGACCCAGATGGATGGTACGGGGAGGGAGGAGGGAGGAGGGTTCAGGATGGGGAACACGTGTATACCTGTGGCGGATTCATGTTGATGTATGGCAAAACCAATACAATATTGTAATTAGCCTCCAATTAAAACAGATTATATTAAAAAAATAAAATTAAGATAAAAAAAGAAACTATAAGATGAATTTGAAAAAAGTCAAAGTGAAAGTGTAGTTGTGCAGATGTGTCCAGCTCTTTGCAACTCCATGGATTGTAGCCCACCAGGCTTCTGTGTTCATGAAATTCTGCAGTCAAGAATACTGGAGTGGATTGCCATTCCCTTCTCCAGGGAATCTTCCCAACCCAGAAATTGAACTCAGGTTTCTTGCATTGCAGGCAGATTCTTTACCATCTGAGCCACGAAGAAAGAACAATAGAGATCTTAAGGAAACTCTCTTACCATGTTAAATTTCATTGAGATTTCACTTAAGATAGGCATTTTCCCGACACAGGGATTGAACCCAGGTCTCCTGGATTGCAGGCATATTTGCAGATTCTTTACTGTCTGAGCCACCAGGGAACTCATAACAAATACTGGAGTCGGTTACCATGCCCTCCTCCAGGGGATCTTCCCAACCCAGGGATCAAACCCAGGTCTCCTGTATTGCAGGTAAATTCTTTACCATCTGAGCCACTAGAGAAATCTAGGAATACTGGAATGGGTAGCTTATCTCTTCTCCAAGGATCTTCCCGACCCAGAAATCAAACTGGGGTCTCTTGTATTGCAGGCAGATTCTTTACCAGCTAAGCTGCCATATTAGGCCAAATTGTTTCATCACAGCAGTGTCAGGGGTCCAAAAGTTATTTATATCTACTTTTATGAACATTAAAATAGAATGGCGTCCTCTTATGAACTATATTTATCACTTATTACATGTACATGTATTATTTCTTTCAGTACTCTTTATGAGGAGTATAATACGAGGAATTGTTGTTCAGTCACTAAGTTGTGTCTGACTGTTGCAACCCCGTGGACTGCAGCATGCCGGGCTTCCTTGTCGTTCACCATCTCCCAGAGTTTGCCCCAGTTCCCATTGAGTTGGTGATGCCATCCAACCATCTCATCCTTGTCGTCCCCTTCTCTTCCTGCCTTCAGTCTTTCCTAGAATCAGGATCTTTTCCAGGGAGTTGGCTCTTTGCATTCAGTTCAGTTCAGTCACTCAGTTGTCTCCAACTCTTTGCGACCCCGTGAATCGCAGCACGCCAGGCCTCCCTGTCCATCACCAACTCCCGGAGTTGTTGTTCAGTCACCAAGTTGTGTCTGACTGTTGCAACCCCATGGACTGCAGGATGACTCGCGTCCATCATGTCAGTGATGCCATCCAGCCATCTCATCCTCGGTCGTCCCCTTCTTCTCCTGCCCCCAATCCCTCCCAGCATCAAAGTCTTTTCCAATGAGTCAACTCTTCGCATGAGGTGGCCAAAGTACTGGAGTTTCAGCTTTAGCATCATTCCTTCCAAAGAAATCCCAGGGCTGATCTCCTTCAGAATGGACTGGTTGGATCTCCTTGCAGTCCAAGGGACTCTCAAGAGTCTTCTCCAGCACCACAGTTCAAAAGCATCAATTCTTCGGCGCACAGCCTTCTTCAGAATCCAACTCTCACATCCATACATGACTACTGGAAAAACCATAGCCTTGACTGGACGGACCTTAGTTGGCAAAGTAATGTCTCTGCTTTTGAATATGCTATCTAGGTTGCTCATAACTTTTCTTCCAAGGAGTAAGCATCTTTTAATTTCATGGCTGCAGTCACCATCTGCAGTGATTTTGGCCAAAATATGAGGAGTATATACTATATATTATAGTATGACTATGAAGAGCATAATAATTATGTTTTCTAAGTGAGGAAGCTTAAGACCAAAAATGCCAAGCTAACTTGCACTACATTACACAGCTGTTAAATAGCAAAGCTAAAATTCCAATCAAGGGAGCCTTATCCAGAGCCATAAACACAAGTGCTACAAAGCATAATTTCATAAGAAATATATCACTGTAAGTAGGGTGTATTTTAGGAATTGTATTCCAATTTGGCAGATAAGGAAGTGCTTCCTTGAGAAAGTGATATGTGAGATAGACTAGAAGGATAAGTAAGAGTTATGCCAAGGTTTAGAAAACTGACGTAAATTCTAAGTGAGGATAGAGTAATAGCACTCTATATCCATTGTCCCAAGATGAAAAATGTGACCTGCTCTAAGAACAGAAAGTAAGCTATTGTGCCTGCAGTGGGAATTTTTGACAGAGTGGTGAGGAATATTATGAGGGTATAAATTTAGACTGGACCACATGTTAATCAAGTGTTCTTTATTCCATGTAAAGAAACTTGGACTTGGTTATGTGGGTGATGGAGCATCACTGAAGTGCTGTAAGCTGGGGCGTTAAATATATTTCATTTTGGAAAGATCACTCTATAGAGTTATGCTTTGTTTTTACATCCCTCCCACTGGTTTTCTAGTTAAGACAGAGCATTTTGTTATCGAAAAGTTCTAATATTGACCCCAAATTGGATCCCTCAAACTCTCTGCTGCTGCCAAGTCGCTTCAGTCATGTCTGACTCTCTGCGACTCCATAGATGGCAGCCCACCAGGCTCCCCTGCCCCTGGGATTCTCCAGGCAAGAACACTGGAGTGGGTTGCCATTTCGTTCTCCAATGCATGAAAGTGAAAAGTGAAAGTGAAGTCGTTCAGTCGTGTCCGACTCTTTGCGACCCCATGGACTGCAGCCTACCAGGCTCCTCCATCCATGGGATTTTCCAGGCAAGAGTACTGGAGTGGGTTGCCTTTGCCTTCTCTGCTCAAACTCTCTAGATTAGTCTTATTTCTATTCTCTCTAATTAACATTAGAGTGTAATCTAAATGACATACATGTCAAATTTATATATGGTGGGATTAATATAATTATGGTAGAAAATATGTGTATACCACCATAATGATAAAATGTAAAAATGTAATCTAGATATGTTTTAATTTTTTCCTTTAATTTTCACAACTTGTAATCAGTTTTGTTCATTCATTTCAGGCACATAAAGTATTAGCTCTTATTTTCTTCAAGTTATCCTGCTTGTTTTATAAAAATATGTTTATTGTAAATTAGGATATATATATTACATATAAAATATAAAATACTTATAAAATATAAGTATTACATATGTTAGATATATTAGATATTTGTGTGTATAAATATGTGTGTATTTATATATGAAAAATGAAAGTGTTAATTGCTCAGTTGTGTCCAACTCTTTGTGACCCCATGGACTGTAGCCCACCAGGCTCCTCTGTCCATGGAATTCTCCAGGCAAGAATACTGGAGTGGGTTGTCATTCCCTTCTCCAGGGGATCTTCCTGATCCAGGGATTGAACCCAGGTCTCCTGCATTGCAGGTGGATTGCTTACCATCTGAGCCACCAGGGAAGCCCCCTTGTGTGTGTGTGTGTGTAAAACCTAAAAATGTATAGCATGGTGTTACATAGTTTCTTCACTGTAAAGTAGCCTTTCTTTTTGTAATTAATTTGCAGAGAGGTATTTCAAGACTATATAAATATATAAATATATTGTTCTTTGGTTGCCATGCCCTCCTCCAGGGTATCTTCCTGACCCAGGGATCGAACCTGTGTCTCTTATGTCTCCTGCATTGGCAGGTGGGTTCTTTATCACTAGTATCACCTGGGAAGTCTCATTAAAGTTTTACCCCATAGATAAATATTGTTTAATAACTTCCTAACTAACTCCTTCATTCCTTCTTTATTAGTTTACATTCTTCTGCAATTATAATCTTCCTATCTCTATGTCTCTCTCTCCTCATTTTCTCAGTACATACTCATGGGTTCTTATTTTATTCATAGATTAGAATCAATTACTATTATTATTTATTGTTATGCTGTTATCTCAGATATGCCCAGTGGGTTTCCCTCCAAGTTGGCTTCTCTTTCCTTTTGTTGTGTCCCATCATTACTTGTGGAGAAGGAAATAGCAACCCACTCCAGTATTCTTGCCTGGAGAATTCCATGGACAGAGGAGCCAGGCGGGTTATGGTCCATGGGGTCGCAAAAGAGTTGGTCATGATTGAGCGACTAACACACTTATCATTACTTAATCAGTTCCTTCCAGAGCACAGGAAGATTCATCTTGTCCTTTCCTTGCCTTAGCCTTGGATCAGTCTTTATCCAAGATAGCCTGGTTTCTTAAAGGGAAAATATATTTAGAAAATAAGCTCTGGATCCTAGGTGAGTCATCATCATGTCACTGTTATATCATTGCCTCCGGACTCTCTTAGCAGATAGAGCTAGGAAAAATGTGTTTGTGTATAATTATAAACACATTTATATAAATGTATTATATAAACACACAGATTTATCTCAGCCTTTCCGAATTTGGTATTCTCTTTTCTAACAGTGAGAAACTTGGCTCCTATTTGTCTCTAAATCCTTTGTAGACAAATACATAAAAAATGTATTTTAGAAATACATTTGTAAAATCTATAGAAAAATAGATTTTACGATGTAAAATGTAACTGCTACTGCTAAGTCACGTCAGTCATGTCTCACTCTGTGCGACCCCATAGATGGCAGCCCACCAGGCTCCTCCGTCCCTGGGATTCTCCAGGCAAGAACACTGGAATGGGTTGCCATTTCCTTCTCCAATGCATGAAAGTGGAAAGTGAAAGGGAAGTCACTCAGTCGTGTCTGACTCCTAGCGACCCCATGGACTGCAGCCTACCAGGCTCCTCTGTCCATGGGATTTTCCAGGCAAGAGTACTGGAGTGGGGTGCCATTCCCTTTTCCATAAAATGTAAAAATGTATACAAAAAATTCTAAAATACATTTAAGAATTTACAGTGAGAAACCTATTAACTATCAGTATTTATTATTATTCTTTTAACATTTAAATTAACTTTATTTTTCAGAACAGTTATTTTTGAAGTAACTATTTACAGAAAAATTGAAAAGATAGGATATTTTTCATACTCCCTGAATCCAGTTTCACCTATTAACATCTTATATTAATGCAGTATACATTAAAATTAATGAAACAATATTGAAAATTATTCATTGAGCTCCATAGTTTAAAAGTTCAGATTTATTTAGGTTTTACATAATGTCTTCTTTCTTGGTTGCCCTAGGGTCCTATCCAGGGATACCACATTATATTGAGTTGTCATGTCGCCATAAGACTTACTTGGTTGTGACAGTTTTTTAGGCTTTTTTTTGTTGTGATGATCTTGACAGTTCTAAGTAGTTCAGTTCAGTTGCTCAGTCATGTCCTACCCTTTGCGACCCCGTGAACTGCAAGACGCCAGGCTTCCCTGTCCATCACCAACTCCTGGAGCCTACTCAAACTTATGTCCATTGAGTCGGTGATGCCATCCAACCATATCATCCTCTAACGTCCCCTTCTCCACCTTTAATCTTTCCCAGCATCAGAGTCTTTTCAAATGAGTCGATTCTTCGCATCAGGTGGCCAAAGTATTGGAGTTTCAGCTTCAGCATCAGTCCTTCCAATGAATACTGGTCAGATATTTTGAAGAATGTCCCTAAATTTGAGCTTGTCTGATGTTTTCCTCATGATTAGACTGGGGTTAAAGGTTTTAGGGAGGAAGATCACAAAGGTAAAGTACCATTTTCATCATGTCATCTCAAGAGTACACACAACCAACAAACCTTATCACTGTTGAAGGTTACCTAGCTCACGTGTCTCAGCTGGTATTTTTCAGATTTACACATTGTAGTTACTGTTATTTCCTCCAAGTTGGCTCCCCGCCCCCGACCCCGCTACTGTTCTCTTTGGAAGGAAGTTACTATGTACACCTTATTGTTATGGAATGAGGTTATTCTTTACCTCCTTGAGGGTGATGTATTTGCATAAATTATTTGAAATTCTGCATGGGAGATTTGTTTCTTCTTCACCATTTAACTGTTCGGTCATTTATTTACATTATTGTGATCACATATTTTGTGTTTTAATCCAGTACTACTCTATTTTTTGCTCAAATTGTTCTGGCTTTGGTCATTGAGACCTCTTTCAATTGGTTCCTGTGATCCTTTGACAAACACCCATTATTTATTTGTGTGTGTGTGTGTGTGTGTGTGTGTGTCTTTGTGTTTTTTTAGCATTTGCATACTCTTTGGTACTATAAGATGCTTCAAATTCATCTTGTATATTCCCTGTTTTATCCCTAGAATAAGCCATTTCTTCAAGGAGCACTGGTTCTTTGCAATGGCTACTGATACTAGAAACCAAGATCTGAGAGGTCGATGTGATTTGTTGCTTCTAATATGTTCAGGCCCTCTCAACTGATAGCAAGAAAATATATGTGTGCATTCTAACCCATCTGTATAAACATATCTATAAATATTTTTGTATGAAACCATTTATAACTGTATTAAGCTAAACATGAGTTCATACTGATGTTTCCAACTCTGTTATCATATGGATCATTCTAGTCTTCCCTGCATATCTACAATCTCCCATTTCAACAGTGAGAATCTTGGTTCCTACCACCTGCTGTTTATTTATTTAATTCCAGTATACATGAATAGCAGCATCAGAATTGTTAACCCATTCCCACAAGGCGGTGATTTTTCCAGTAGTCATGTATGGATGTGAGAGTTGGATTGTGAAGAAGGCTGAGCACTGAAGAATTGATGCTTTTGAACTGTGGTGCTGGAGAAGACTCTTGAGAGTCCCTTGGACTGCAAGGAGATCCAACCAGCCCATTCTGAAGGAGATCAGCCCTGGGTGTTCTTTGGAAGGAATGATGCTAAAGCTGAAACTCCAGTACTTTGGCCACCTCATGCGAAGAGTTGACTCATTGGAAAAGACTTTGATGCTGGGAGGGATTGGGGGCAGGAGAAGAAGGGGACGACCGAGGATGAGATGGCTGGATGGCATCACTGACTCAATGGACGTGAATCTGAGTGAACTCCGGGAGATGGTGATGGACAGGGAGGCCTGGCGTGCTATGATTCATGGGGTCGCAAAGAGTCGGACACCACTGAGCGACTGAACTGAACTTAACTGAACTGTGGGAAACAAGTTTGTCAATTAAGGTACTGTGCTATGTGTAGTTGCTTTTGTCTTTAGTCATACATCTTACAGATTCTGCTAATTTCCAGAGCTATTTAGATCAGCCCCTTTTCCCCATAACCACTTCAGTGAACTTGTTTCATACATTTATAATACAGTTAAATTGCTTGATTACATTCTGCTTTCCATCCTGCTAATGATATATTTTTAAATTTGTATACACTAGTTTACTCTTTTTTTGCTGTAAAGTTCAGTAGGCCTTGTCAGATGCCTAGTGTGATGTATCCACAATTATACTACCACACAGAATAGTTTCACTGCCCTAAAAGTCCTATGCCTCACTTATTCAGCCCCCTACCACTTTCCCCTAAACTAGTGACTACTAATATCTACTGTCTGTATAGTTTTGCCTTTTCTAAAAGATTATAAAAATAGAAAATAGAGTTCAGCTGACTTTTTTCACTCACCAATATGTATTTAAGGTTTGTGTTTTTCTTCCCCTCTGTCGTTTGATAAACTGTGTAAAAGTCGCTCAGTCGTGTCCAACTCTTTGCGACTCCATGGATTATATGGTCCATGGAATTCTCCAGGCCAGAATACTGGAGTGGGTAGCCTTTCCCTTTTCCACAGGATCTTCCCAACCCAGCGATCAAACCCAGGTCTCCCGCATTGCAGGCGGATTCTTTACCAGCTGAGCCACAAGGGAAGCCCCTGTGATTTGATAGCTCATTTCTTTTTATCACTGAATTACATCCCTGTCTGAGTGTACCCTAGTTTATCCATTCAACTACTGAAGAACATCTTGGTTGCTTCTGGTTTTTATACAACTATAAGCACAGTCAGTTCTAATTATTCATGATAGTTCTGTAAAGTCACTGTGAACATTGAATTAGTGAATACAGACTTTTTGCTCCTAGGGGAAATACAAGATCAGATTCCTGTAAACCTTCAGTCCACGTTTTCACCAGGTGATCAGTACATAACCTTGTTTTATGTGTTTCTGCCTAAAGACATCTTATATATACTTACAAATAATTAATTGCACAGTCTTAAGTGATTTTAAACCAGGGGCTTTGGAGTTTATTTTTATTATATATGTTTATTTGCCAACATCCTTGTAAAACAAGTCAGTCTCATCAGTGTTGAAAACTTTCTCTTCCTCATAACCCTTTCCCTGTGTAACACTTAATAGGTATTAAAAAAATTCTTCCACAGCCTCCTGGTCTTCAGAAACTGTATCACCTGCAAATTTAACATTTTTGATGTTGTATTACCTTTTGAAATGTGAGTCAGCTAACCAAGAGGGTTTAGCATTTTCCTCACCCTGGGTAACATTCTGTTGGTCTTCAGCCTCATGACAATGTGGTCCACTATACTTTCTAAAATATTCTTAAGACAAGTTTTAGATACAAAGCAAAATTGAGCACCAAGTACAGGCCTTATACTCCTTCCCTGACCCATGCACAACTTCCTCTCCTATCAACATCCCACACCAAAGTTATCTTTCTACCCTCTCTGTAGTTTTGTCTTTTCCAGAATGTCATATTCTTGGAATCATACAGTATGCTGCCTTTTCAGATTGGCTTCTTGCACTTAGTAATATGCATTTCCTTCATGCCTTTCCATGAGTTGATAGCTCATTGCTTTTCAGAGCTGAATAATGTTCCGTTGTCTGAATATAGCAGTTAATTTTTCCATTAACCTGTTGAAGGAAATCTTGTTTGCGTCCAAGTTCGGGGAATTATGAGTAAAGCTGCTGTGAACATCTATGTGTACATTTTTGTGTGGATATAACTTTTCAACTCATTTGGGGAATACGAAGGAGAATGATTGCTGAATTATATGGTAAAAGTAAGTTTAATTTTCTAAGAAACTGCCAAATTGTCTTTTCAAGTGGCCTTACCATTTTGCATTCCCCCTAGCAGTGAATGAGAGCTCTTGTTGTTCTACATTCTCACCATTTATTTATTGTCAGTTTTTAGATTTAGGCCATTGTAATAGGTGTCTCGTGGTATCTAATTGTTATTTTTAAGTTCCCTAATGACATTGATGTTGAGTGTCTTTTTATATGCTTGTTTTCTATCTGTATATCTTCTTTAGTGAGCCGTCTGTTCTCAGTTTTTACTGAGTTGTTCATTTTCTTATTGTTGAGTTTAAATATTTTTTGGTATATTTTTGTTTATCTGATGTGTCTTTTGCAAATATTTTCTGCCAATCTGTGACTTGTCTTCTCATTCTCTTGACTTTCAGAAGTAAAATTTTGAAGGTAACTTCATCAATACTCCTTTTTTAAAAGTATGGCAAAACCAGTACAATATTTAAAGTAATTAACCTCCAATTAAAATAAATACATTTATATTAAAAATTTGCCCATTTTTCTTGATGAATTTTGCTATCAACTTCTATAAAATATCTTACAGGGATTTATATTTATCTGCTCTGGGAACTGGGAAAACCACTGAAAGCATTTTAAATACTTCTTCGTATGGCAAAACCAATACAGTATTGTAAAGTAAAATAAAGTAAAATTTAAAAAAAAAAGTTCTGAATTAGCATGAAAATATAAGGGATCCTTGTATAGTTTCTGTTTTCAATACAACCCTGAAATTATGGGGTTTCTCTATCATGTGAAAAAATTTCCATTACTTTTGTAGTCTCAATTTAAAAACTCAACATTTGTCTCTCAACAAATGCCAAGTCAGTATCTAATGAGGTGATGCTTTTTAAAACTTATTTTATTGTTATAATGGATTTTTATTTATTATTTCACTGGTATTGTGACAAATTCTCACCACTGGTTTTAAATTCTATGTTGTATCATTTTTAATATGTTATTTTCTTTTTGTATAAATTTTACTGGGAAAAGAACAAGTAAGAATTAAAAACTCTACCTTTTATGTCATGATACATGCTTTATATATGTTTGCAACATCTTTGATAAATATCCTAAGTAGTTTTTTTCTTGCAGGAAGTATTTTTGGACTAGTTGGCTTTTTCTGTAGTTTCGGGGGATAGCCATGTTGGAGTCATAGACTGTGAGGCTAGTCTGATCACAAGATATTAGAAATGAAAGGAGCCTCCAGCATTTTCTAGTTATGTTTCCTTATTTATAGGGGAGGAAACTGAGACCTATGAGTCCACAAGTTGGGTAAAATTAAAATGGGTTTGTGACTTTCTAATCCAGATCTTCTCCTAACCTATGCTGTTGTTCTCTGAACCAAATGCAAGACCATACTTGGACATTCAAGCGCTACATTCCACTACCCAGTAAGAGCCAATAGGATAGACGTCTTTTACACTACATTTATTTTTATCAGTTGTTGTTTGCTGGTTTCTTTGCTTGGCAGTTGTGATGTGTGTGGGTCTCACTTGATTTCCAGGTTCCCGGTTGTAGCCATAGACCTTGGCATCTCCGTCCATGAGTATCGTTCCCTCTTCCAGATCAGTGGTGATGCCTGCTGAATAACTTGGTTTTTCAGGCAACCAAAGCTGTGCCCTAGATTTCACAGTCATATGGATGAGAATAAAAGAGATTTAGTTTACCAGGAAGATGGCACTGAAACTAAAATCAGTCCTACAGATGATCCTTCTGCCCTCATGACTGTTTCCCAGGATATCAAGGGAGGAGACCCGCTGGTTTCTTTCTGTGTAGGTGCCCACGCTTTGCTGTCCTACACTTGCTGCCTATGTTGTACTGAGGAGAAAGGACATTTTCTGCCTTAATTTATGAGTCAAAAGTGAGTTTTAAATGATGACAGAGGTTTTGTGAGTGTATGTATTCTTGCAGAAAGCTGTGATCTTGTTGCCAAAATATTGGGACATTCTATATTTTGATGCTATACGGGGGAAACGAGATAAAATATTTGAAACGGGACTATTCAGGAAAATACACAGAGTCACTGTACTTAGACACTGAGTGTACACTAAGCACATTGATTTTCTCCGTCACTCGTCACTCAGGTTCTGTTTTCAGGAGTTCCCAGTAAGCTTTATATAGGGCCATAGAGAGAGTATCACTAGCTTAGTCTGTGACCCAGATAAATATCTGAGAATGGTCTCTTTCTCTATATGAGATTAGGTGTCAGATGAAACTAGAGAGTCAAGGAGTTTGAAAGGTTGAGGAAATGGGCTATCACTTAAGCAGTTCCTTTGAGGGCCGTTTACTTAACTGCTTTATTAATGAAAATCCTGACAATGGAGTCTATTGTGGACCTACAGTGTTTGACTCTTGATTCTGCATTAAGCCCTCAAAATAACGTAGGTTTCCAGAGCACTTTCCCGAAGGGGATAATGGACCTCATGCTTCTTAGTGTGTTTTTCAACTTTCTATTGTTCCATTTCTCTATCCCATAATTGTCTCTCTCGATTTCTGAACACTCCTCCCTATACAGATCTGTACCTGACTCACTCTGTCTGGCTCTTCCTCAATCAAGAAACTGAAAGATTCCAACTTGGCCCTGCCCTCAGGCTTCTACCTTCTCAACTGATTGTTCCTCAGGTAACCCCAGCTTTGGAGAGGGGATGGAGTTTGCTACTCTGCCATATTGGAGTGAGGACTTGATGAGGCCTGGGTTCCTGAGGATATGAAGGGTGGAGTTCAGGGGAAAGATCTGAAATACCTGAAGGTGGTCTTCTTCATTGATTGTTGGATTAGGGTCTAGGGTCGCAAGCTGACTGATCAGAGGACTGTCCTTTCAGGTTTGGGGCCTGGATCCCTGATGGCTGCTCTCCAGTGCCTGGCAGCAGTCTTCGCAACTTTGGGGTCGTTGCAGCATCTGAAGTCTTGGTGCTTCTGTACCAAATAAGAGGAGGCTGTGACTGTATGAGGGAGAGAGGTCCCATCCCGGGGACCCCTCCTTAAGGATTTATTTTGTCGTCAGACTTCACCAGGAATGGGCATCACCAGCTCTGGGAATTGCAATTCCCTGCTGATCTTATGTCCTATAAGAGAGTACCCTTAATGGGATTAGGAGATCTGTCTTATCAGAGACTATGTTTTCATCAGGAAATTCAGGTAAATTCCTCATGGTTGCCTCAGAGAGGAATACTGAAATAAAGTAAAATCATTGATCCAATATGGTTTTGACCAATCAAAAGTGCTCCTCATATGTAAAGGTTTATAATAATTACATTTAATATTTATGTAAATATGAGATCTCCAGTCCATTAGTCCTTTCATGGTTTCAGCAATGATCAGTTTACACTATAGTGATATATATTTTCAAGAGGAATGCTTTTTTACTTCACTAGGGTCAGCTCTCTAGAATAGGATCAAATTGGGTTGAAACAGGGATCTAGGAAATTCACCTTATCCATTTCCTGGTTCAGGTGGAACCGTATCTGAAACAGGTCAAAGTGATTTTTAAAAGTATTTCTGAAGTCCTCTGCAGAATATGCTGCTGCTCTCTCACCACCCAGTACTATTTTTCAGTTTTCGCTCTCATAAAGTGTTTCCTAGTGTCTAAATTCATTGGAGAAGGAAATGGCAACCCAATCCAGTGTTCTTGCCTGGAGAATCCCAGGGACGGGGGAGCCTGGTGGGCTGCCGTCTCGGGTTGCACAGAGTCGGATACGACTGAAGCTACTTAGCAGCAGTGTCTAAATTAAATCTCTGGTGGTATAGCCTGATCTTTTTTCTCCTAGTCTTTTTTTTTTTTGGATGGAAAATAAATGGACATCTCCCAATGTTGAGGCATTGGACTTTCAAGTTTTTAAAACTTTCTTTTTCTAAGTGCTTCTCTTTCTAAGTTCCTCATTTTACTCTTTGTGAGTGTGTGTGTGTGTGTGTGTGTGTGTATGTGTGGCTTTTCTTTCTTATCAGTCATTCTTTCTGCGTCTCCTTTTTTCCCTTAAATTGAGTGAATAGAATCTCCCAAAATCTGTATGGTGAGGTGCAGACTGATCCTGAAATTCCAGAGATTTCTGGTGGGGCTGAGGATAAAGGAGGAAGCCCTGGCTCTGTAGTTCACCATTAATTGAGAGTGGTAGGGGACCATCTCCTGAGAGATATGTTGGAAGTACAGTGTTCTGAAGACGCAAGGCTCAGAGATGGCAGTATTCCTAGTCACTACCCCCATATCCAGGTGGATTCTATCTCCCTTAGGGACTCTCAAAAGACGGTCACTTACCCAGTCTTGGATGCAGATGATGTGGGTGTCACGGAGCTCATCCCTGAGTGGGACACAGGAAGGAGTCATTCCATTGCAGGGGTCTGAAAGTATCTCCTTAGGAGCCTTGAGCCCTGCTCACATCCTTAGTTTGGAGTATGGCCAGTCAAAGTGGGAGATCCCAGAACTTGTGGAGAAGCTAAAGAACTATAGGCCTGTCAGAGGTAGTTGCAGAATGTGATACTGGACATCTGGTCACTTACAAAGTATATATCGAATTGTGGCCACCAGATCCCTGCTTAACCAGCTCTGGGCATTTGGAGTTAGTCAGATTCCTCAGTCCCAGGGCACTGACACTAGATTAGGTCCTTGTCTCCTTTTCTAGTATGGAAAATACAATGAGATGAGTTCTTCTCGTCTTATTCTGAATTCGCCCACCCACCCACCTTTTAGGAAGCAGAAAACAGCAACAACAACGATCAAGATCCTAAATCCATGTTTTTTACATTGGGTCATCAAGCAGGTATTCCAGGGCCTGTAGTGACCTATTTGGAAAAAAGCCTGCCTTGAGTAAAGAACATCTTTCAGGCACAGATAAACTTAACCCTTTTGACCTGTTGACCCTTACGGCTCGGCAGCCAAGAAGTTTTCCCTGTACCTCAAGATGGATTCTGGTTGGCCATATTTCCATATTTTTGGTCCTGTCTGCTGCCCTGCATGGGCCCGAGGAATGGAAACTGATATTCAGAATTCAGCAGAGATTCCTGAGTGGTAACTTATGGATACTTCCAGTACACCACTCACTGAAAGCTATTAATCTTATGTGAACCTCCAAAGATAAGATCACCTCCAAACCATACAGAGACAGCATATGCTACAGAATGATAACAAAATAGCTTACATCACTGAGCAAGTCCTGTTTGGAGAACACTTCAAAAGACAAAACTGAGTAGTGATACTTTTGGGCTTCCCAGGTATCACTAGTGGTAAAGAATCCACCAGCCAGTGCAGGAGACATAAGAGACATGGGTTTGATCTCTGGACCAGGAAGATCTCTTGGAGTAGGCAATGGCACCCCACTCAAGTATTCTTGCCTGGAGAATGCCATGAGCAGAGGAGCCTGGTGGGCTATAGTCCATGGGATCACAGAGTCAGACACGACTAAGGAACTAAGCACAGCGATACATTTAACCCAAATTAGATGATCAGTTATAAGTGTTCTTACGGACAAATAATAAAATATACATTGAATTAAAAATGAAAAAAGTAGCTGATTTCCAATGTTGTGTCAGTTTCAGGTGTACAGCAAAGCGATTCAGTTATACGTATACATATATTCATTCTTTTTCAGATTCTTTCCTCATATGGGTTATTACAGAATGTTGAGTGGAGTTCCCTGTGCTATACAGTAAGTTCTTGTTGGTTATCTGTTTTATATATAGTAGTGTGTGTTTGTGACATTAGAGGATATTTCAGTGAACTCATTTATATCCTTGGTATTCAAAATCTGATCCATGAACCACAGGTCCCAGCATCACATGACAGCTTCTTAGAAACAAAGAAACTGAGTCTCAGGCCTACTGAATTAAGTACCAAGGTAATTTGTATACATTCAAATGTTTGAAAAGCCCTGATTTATAAGTTCCTTTTTGGAAAGGAAGGAACTCCAACTATGCCTAAATTTATGCTATAATTCTAGGCCCCTGGAGGAGGGCATGGCAACCCCCTCCAGTATTCTTGCCTGGAAAATCCCCATGGATAGAGGAGCCTGGTGCGCTGCAGCCATGGGGTTGCAAAGTGTTGGACATGACTGAGCAACTAAGCACAGCTACTGCATGTTTTAATTTGAAACTTAAAATCTGCATATGATCATTTGAGTACTATAACTTGATCCCTCTAAATAATCATTCCATTTTGGCTTCCCTGCTCTTCAGTGCCTCCTAAACCCTAAACACAGAGCTGGGAAGCTTCCCTCCGATTGTTGTCTCTCCTCTCCTGACAAGTGCCATGTCTGACAGGGCTGAGAGTGTCCTCTGGCTCTCAAAAGCCATTCCAAGGGAGAAAGGGATCCTGCTGTCCCTGTCCAGATAACTGAACCAGAAAGAGGAGAGACTAGCGGGGCCCAGTCTCCAGCTTTCAGCCAAATAGAAGCTCCCACATTGAGACTTTGATATGAACTTGTTCTTATTCCCTCCCCTCACCCTTGGTTTACCCAAACCTTGAAATATTGCTTTTACCTCGAGTCCGAGCATCTTCTTGCAGCTGAAAAAAATGAGAGAAATTCAGAGTGAGGGGCCACTGTTCTCTTCAGTGTACCAGCTAGACTTGGTAAGATTATAGGGATGTCTGTGTGAGACATGTGGGCTTCTTGGGAATGTAATGAAATTCCAAGTTTCCTGAAAGAAAGTTACCTCACATCAAACACAATGCACTGCATATAGTATATTCAATAAATGTTTGCTGAATAATGAATAGGACAAACTCTGGCCTTATTAGGGGTGGGAGATACACAGTTCATTACCTACAGTCATAATGATTCATGCAATGACCTCTCCTCTTTTATTCTTTCTGGCTTTTCTGTGCTGTTTTCTGGCCTCTTTCATTCTCTTCAGGCTTCCGTAGTGGCTCAGATGGTAAAGAACGCACCTGCAATGCAGGAGACCTAGGTTTGATCCCTGGGTTGGGATGATGCCCTGGGGAATAGAATGGCAACCCACTTCAGTATTCTTGCCTGGAGAATCCCATGGACAGAGGAGCCTAGCAGGCTATACAGTCCATGGGATCACAAAGAGTAGGGTATGACTGAGTGACATTCACTTTTCTTTTCACTTTCACTCTCCTCATTCAAGAAAAGACTCTACACCTCGACATCACCAGATGGTCAATAATGAAATCAGATTGATTACATTATTTGCAGCTGAAGATGGAAAAGCTCTATACAGTCAGCAAACACAAGAACAGGAGCTGACTGTGGCTCAGTTCATGAACTCCTTATTGCTAAATTCAGGCTTAAATTGAAGAAAGTAGGGAAAACCACTAGATCATTCAGGTGTGACCTGAATCAAATCCCTGATGATTATACAGTGGAAGTGACAGATAGATTCAAGGGATTAGATCTGATAGAGTCCCTGAAGAACTATGGATGGAGGTTCATGACATTGTACAGGAGGCAATGATCAAGACCACCCCCCAAAAAAAGAAATACAAAAAGGCAAAATGGTTGTCTGAGGAGGCCTTACAAATAGCTGAGAAAAGAAAAGAAGAGAAGCTAAAGGCAAAGAAGAAAAGGAAAGATATAACCATTTGATTGAAGAGTTCCAAAGCATAGCAAGGAGAGAGAGAGAAGAAAGGCTTCCTTAGTGATCAATGCAAAGAAATAGAGGAAAACAATAGAACGAGAAAGACTATAGATCTCTTCAAGAAAATTAGAGATACCAAAGGAATATTTCATGCAAAGATGGGCTCAATAAAGGACAGAAATGGTATAGACCTAACAGAAGCAGAAGATATTAAGAAGAGGTGGCAAGAATACACAGAAGAACTATACAAAAAAGATCTTCATAACCCAGATAACCACAATGGTGTGATCACTCACCTAGAGCCAGACATCCTGGAATGTGAAGTCAAGTGGGCCTTAGGAGGCATCACTATGAACAAAGGTAGTGGAGGTGATGGAATTCCAGTTGAGCTATTTCAAATCCTAAAAGATGATGCTGTGAAAGTTCTGCACTCAATGTACCAGCAAATTTGGAAAACTCAACAGTGGCCACAGGACTGGAAAAGGTCAGTTTTCATTCCAGTCCCAAAGAAAGGCAATGCTAAAGAATGTTCAAACTACCGCACAATTGCACTCATCTCACACGCTAGCAAAGTAATGCTCAAAATTCTCTGAGCCAGGCTTCAACAGTACGTGAACCATGAACTTCCAGATGTTCAAGTTGGATTTAGAAAAGGCAGAGGAACCAGAGATCAAATTGGCAACATCCGTTGGATCATTGAACAACCAAGATAGTTCCAGAAAAACATCCATTTCTGCTTTATTGACTACACCAAAGCCTTTGACTGTGTGGATAACAACAAACTGTGGAAATTCTTTTTTTTATTTTAATTTTAATTAATTAATTAATTAATTATTTTTAAAAATTTTTATTTTTACTTTATTTGACTTTACAATACTGTATTGGTTTTGTCATATATTGACATGAATCCACCACGGGTGTACATGCGTTCCCAAACATGAACCCCCCTTCCACCTCCCTCCCCATAACATCTCTCTGGGTCATCCCCGTGCACCAGCCCCAAGCATGCTGTATCATGCATCGGACATAGACTGGCGATTATTCTTTAAGAGATGGGAAAACCAGACCACCTGACCTGACTCCCGAGATATCTGTATGCAGGTCAGGAAGCAACAGTTAGAACTGGACATGGAACAACAGACGTTCCAAATCGGTAAAGGATTATGTCAAGGCTGTGTATTGTCACTCTGCTTATTTAACTTATATGCAGAGTATATCATGAGAAATGATGGGCTTGATGAAGCACAAGCTGGAATCAAGAGTACCAGGAAAAATACCAATAACCTCAGATACGCAGATGGCACCACCCTTATGGCAGAAAGTGAAGAGGAACTAAAGCCTCTTGATGAAAGTGACAGAGGAGAGTGAAAAAGTTGGCTTAAAACTCAACATTCAGAAAATGAAGATCATGGCATTCAGTCTCATCACTTCAAGCAAATAGATGGGGAAACAATGGAAATAGTGAAAAACTTTATTTTGGCGGGCTCCAAATCACTGCAGATGGTGACTGCAGCCATGAAATTAAGAGACCCTTGCTCCTTGGAAGAAAAGCTATGATCAACCTAGACAGCATATTAAAAAGCAGAGACATTACTTTGCCAACAAAGGTCCATCTAGTCAAAGCTATGGTTTTTCTAGTAGTCATGTATGGATGTGAGAGTTGACTATGAAGAAAGCCGAGCATCAAAGAATTGATGCTTTTGTACTGTGGTTTGGATAAGACTCTTGCAAGTCCCTTGGACAGCAAGAAGATCCTACCAGTCCATCCTAAAGGAAGTCAGTCCTGAATATTCATTGGAAAGACCGATGCTAAAGCTGAAACTCTAATACTTTGGCCACCTGATGTGAAGAACTGACTCATTTGAAAAGACCCTGATGCTGGGAAAGATTGAAGGTGGGAGGAGAAGCGGACAACAGAGGATGAGATGGTTGGATGCCATCATCAACTCAATGGACATGAGTTTGAGCAAGCTCAGGGAGATGGTGATGGACAGGGAAGGCTGTCATGCTAAAGTCTATGGGGTTGCAAAGAGTCGGACATGACTGAACCACTGAACTGAACTGACTCCTCACTGTGTACGCATTGGTTCTCTGAGATGAACCTTTAAGTATCTGTTTTTTTAAAGAATTCCATCTTACTCACCCCAGAGTAAATAGCTGCTGATGCTATGTACTTTGGGGCCCCTGAGCTCCTAGGAGCTGGCTAGATGGTGTTTCTACATAACAGTGCCCTGGGGCAAGGAAGTGCTCTCTAGTTCTGTCTCTCCCAGATATATTTTGCTTGACTTTGTTCTCTCAGTGTGCCTATATGTTTGAAAGTGTTTGTCAGATTGACATAACAGTCTGCACCAGCCCAGGTGTTCCATCAGACTGTGTCTGATGAACCCCATGAAGAACCACTAGACCTAGAATAGAGCTTCAGCACAGATGTCAGGTGGGACATTTAACTTTGCTTATGGGCCTTGTGAGGATGAAATCAACACGTGTGAGTCCCACTTATGGACAAACCTCCTCCTCTCACTAACTCAAGTCCTGCTTGGAGGACACTTAGGAAGGACTCAGGGGACTAAAATTCTGGGTAACGTGGAGGTGCCCTGAGGCCAAGGAATGCTTTGTGAAAATACCAAGCTTTTGATCTCTTCTCCCTTTTACCTCCAGCCAGATGGAGGCAGAGGCTTCTGTAGTTTTTTCCTAGAGCAAGTTCCAGACACAGCAGCAGGATACAATGGCATGGCTTCTTGGACTGTAGAAAAAGGCTTAGTTCAAAGGCTAAGAGTGATCCAGTTAGTGAAGTAGAGGAAGTTTCTTTCAGGTCCTTTTGATCCAACCTTGGCAGGACTGAGACATATCAACACCTTGAGCAAACAAATGTAGTAACTGATTGTCTGGGGTAGGCCAATAATATACTCCATTTTTGGACTATAGTTTTAGATATTTAATTAGTGTTTGTATAGAAAAAATACTAGGACCTGCATGAAAGAGCAGAAGAGGAGGATTGTTGCAGAGCCAGGTTTAGCTCTGACTCTAATTTGAACTACCCTGTAATTAATAAACATACGATCCTAATAATTTACCATGTCATTTGGATCCTCCCAACTCAGTCACCTGTTCCACATAACTGCATAGTATTCTTGCTGAGAGTAGTTCTGATAGATAGGATTTTCTCTCTGTATTATCATATTTTCATAAGGGAATTGTTAGGCATCTTCTGGTCTTACTTACTAGACTGACAAATGAGTGCTAGTCTTTTAAGGGAGAAATCCCTAGATAAAGAAATGAAATTAAAAGCTTGATCAAAGTTAACAGCACAGAAGAGTATAGGAAAATCAGAAGCAAGAGAAGTGATATGGTCAGGGAATTTAGAGAATAGACATTTAATCTCACCTCCTTTTGTATATCCTTAAAGGCCATTAGCACCTGACAGAAGACAAAAAATTATGGAAAATTAATGTTACAGACTTTATTACAAAGGGATTTTATATATAGAATCTCTCAGTCATTATTAGGCTATAGAGTATGAATGCCAACAGACTATGGCTTCCTAGCTCAAAGAAATAAATCCCATTGAATTCCACTCTCATTCATATTTCTGGGCCACCATTTCTTCATATGGTAGGTGGGTAAAATACAGGAAGTTATTGAAAGAAGGACGAATTGTGAAAGGAATGTCAACGAAAGCCACTATTGTACTTCATTTCATTGGTGTTTGTTCTGAAGCTAAACATAGCTGTGGAAATCAACACATTTGCATTTAGGTTATAACACACCAGTAGACCAAGACCATGTGTTGGTGAGAACATAGAGAAGCTCAAACTCTCATATATTGTTGGAAGACGTACAGAAGTGTACAATTACTATGGGAAAAGCTCTGGCAGATTCTAAAACTAAACATGTACCTATATTCTTCATCCAGACATAGACGGATACAGTGACTATTGGTAGTCTGAGTTCTCATTGTGGGGAAAGGATGAGGACTTTAAGACAGATAGGTATATCTTATTCAGTTAAAATATAGAATTGTTTTTGTTGATATTCAGGAATTTTAACATGCTTTGTTGTTCATTCACTAAGTTATGTCCGACTCTTTGCAATTTCTTGGACTGCAGCACCCCAGGCTCCTCTGTCCTCTGGAGTTTCCTCGGATTCATGTGCTTTAATTCAGTGATGCTATCTAACCATCTCATCCTCTACCATCCCCATATCCTTTTGTTGTCAATCTTTCCCAGCATCACAGGCTTTCAGGTGAGTCAGCTCTTCATATCAGATTGCCAAAGTATTAAAGATTCAGCGTCAGTCCTTCCAGTGAATATTCAGGGTTGATTTCCTTTAGGACTGACTAGTTTGATCTTGCAATCCAGAGGACTCTCAGGAGTCTTCTCCAGCACCGCAATTTGAAAGCATCAATTCTTTGGCACTCAAGTTTTCTTTATGGTCCAACTCTCACATCTGTATATGACTACTGAAAAAAACCACAGTTTTGACTATATGGACTTTTGTTGGCAAAGTGATGTCTTTGGTTTTTAATATGCTGTTTAGGTTTGTCATAGTTTTCCTTCCAAAGAGCAAGTGTCTTTTAGTTTCATGGCTTCAGTCACTGTCCACAGTGATTTTGGAGCCCAGGAAAATAAAATCTGTCACTGTTTCCACTTTTTCATCATCTATTTGCCATGAAGTGATGGGACCGGGTGCCATGATCTTACTAGTTTTTTGAATGTTGAGTTTTGAGTCAGCTTTTTCACTCTCTTTTTTTACCCTCTCATAAAGAGGCTCTTCACTTTCTGCTGTTAAAGTGATATCATCTGCATATCTCAGGTTATTGATATTTCTCCTGGCAATCTTGATTCCAAGTTGTGATTCACCCAGCCTGACATTTTGCATGATACACTCTGCATAGAAAATTAAATAAGCAGAGTGACAATATAGAGCCTTTCCCAGTTTTGAACCAGTCTGTTGTTCCATGTCTGGTTCTAACTATTGCTTCTTGACTGGCATACAGGTTTTTTAGGAGACAGGTGAGGTGGTTTGGTACTCCCGTTTCTTTATCTGCATAGTTTGTTGCGATCCACACAGTCAAAGGCTTTAACATAGTCAATGAAGCAAATGTAGATGTTTTTCTGTAACTTGCTTGCTTTCTCTATGATCCAGCGAATGTTGGCAATTTGACCTCTGGTTCCTCTGCCTCTTTGAAATTCAGCTTGTACGTCTGGAAGTTCTCAGTTCATGTACTGCTAAACCTAACTTGAAGGCTGTTGAGCATTACTTTGCTAACTTGTGAAATGAGCGCAATTGTATGGTAGCTTGAACATTCTTTGGCATTGCCCTTCTTTGGGATTGGAATAAAAACTGATCTTTTCCAGTCTTGTGGCCACTGCTGAGTTTTCCAAATTTGCTGACATTTTGAGTGCAGCACTTTAAGAGCATCATCTTTTAGTATTTTAAATAGCTCAGCTGGTATTCAATCACCTCCACTAGCCTTGTTGGTAGTAATGCTTCCTAAGGCCCACTTGACTTCACATGCCAGGATGTCTGGCTCTAGGTGAGTGACCACACCATTATGGTTATCTGGGTCATTAAGACCTTTTTTGTGCAATTCTTCTGTGTATTCTTGCTACCTCTTCTAATCTCTACCTCTGTTAGGTCCTTTATCATGCCATCCTTGCTTGAAGTGTTCCCTTGATATCTTTCTTCAAGAGACCTCTAGTCATTTCCATTCTATTGTTTTCCTCTATTTCTTTGCATTGTTAGTTTAAGAAGGCTTTCTTATCTCTCCTTGCTTTTTTCTGGAACTCTGCATTCAGTTGGGTATATCTTTCCCTTTCTCCCCTGCTTTTTGCTCTTCTTTCCTCAGATATTAGTAAAGCCTCCTTAAACAACCACTTTGGTAAAAAGGTGAAATTCATTGTTTTGGGGTGAAATGTCCTATAGATATCAATTAGGTCTAACTGGTCTATTGTATCATTTAAAGTTTGTGTTTCTTTGTTAATTTTCTGTTTAGTCGATCTATCCATAGGTGTGAGTAGGGTATTAAAGTCTCCCACTATTATTGTGTTATTGTTAATTTCCCCTTTCATACTTGTTAGCATTTGTCATATATATGGAATTTAGAAAGATGGTAACGATAACCCTGTATGTGAGACAGCAAAAGAGACACGGATGTATAGAACAGTCTTTTGGACTCTGTGGGAGAGGGAGAGGGTGGGATGATTTGGGAGAATGGCATTGAAACATGTATAATATCACATAAGAAATGAATTGCCAGTCTAGGTACGATGCAGGATACAGGATGCTTGGGGCTGGTGCACTGGGATGACCCAGAGGGATGGTTACAGGGAGGGAGGTGGGAGGGAGGTTCAGGATGGGGAACACGTGTACACCCGTGGTAGATTCATGTTGATGTACAGCAAAATTAATACAATATTGTAAAGTAATTAGCCTCCAATTAAAATAAATAAATTTAAATTTAAAAAAACAACAACCACTTTGCTTTCTTGCATTTCTTTTTCTTTGAAATGGTTTTGGTCACTGTGTCCTGTACAATGTTACAAACCTCTGTCCATAGTTCTTCTGGCACTCCGTCTACCAGATCTAATCCCTTGAATCTATTTGTAATCTCCACTGTATAATCATAAGGGATTTGATATAGGTCATACCTGAATGGTCTAGTGGTCTTTCCTACTTTCACATGCTTATAAGGGAGCATATAGCATCTGAATAGTCAGTGGGATGGGCTGTGCCAATTATCAGCTTATTGCTTCTCATCAACCCTATGTTCATTCTTTATCAGTTCAGTCACTCAGTTGTCTCTGATTCTTTGCAACCCCATGGACTGCAGCATGCTAGGCTTCCCCGTCCATCACCAACTCCCAGAGTTTACTCAAACTCATGTTCATTGAGTTGGTGATGCCATCCAACCATATCATCTTCTGTCATCCCCTTTTCCTTCTGCCTTCAGTCTTTCCCAGCATCAGGGTCTTTTCAAAAGAGTCAGTTCTTCACATCAGGTGGCCAAGATATTGGAGTTTCAGCTTTAGCATCAGTCCTTCCAGTGAATATTCAGGACTGATTTCTTTTAGGATGGACTGGTTGGATCTTGTTGCAGTCCAAGGGACTCTCAAGAGTCTTCTCCAACACCACAGTTCAAAAGCATCAATTCTTTGGCACTCAGCTTTCTTTATAGTCCAACTCTCACATCCATACATGACTACTGGAAAAACCATATCTTTGACTAGATGGACTTTTGTTGGCAAAATAATGTCTCTGTTTTTTAATATGCTGTCTAGTTTGGTCATAACTTTTCTTCCAAGGAGTAAGCATCTTTTAATTTCATGTCTGCAGTCACCACCTGCAGTTTTATATTCATCTCATATATTTATATAAATCTGTTATATATTTATATATGTTTTATATTCTTTTATTATGTTGTAAGTATCCAGTTATGTACTAGTTCCCCATAGGATGGTTTTCTGACCATTATATAATCAACTCTTTAGTAATACAATAATTATAAGAACACTAGTTATTCTTGTACAACATTTTAATTGTTTTTTTTCTTTCTGTAAAACTTATCAGAAAAGTCATTGAAAGACAGAGAATAAAAAAGTTGATTATGTTACATAGTGTTGTTCTGTGGGGCCTTGCAGGAGAGAGGCTGTGGAGACTTTCACTTACTTTTTTTTTAATTTAAAGAATTCATAGTCTTTGATTTAAAGTCTTTTTCTGCTTAGCTTCTTATGAATGATTGCTATTATAGGTTCAGAAGTGATCACTTTTCCTCTAATTGTCATCTCTATATCACAGTTTAAATGTGTATGCAACTAGAATGTCAAAATTGGGAAGCTGAAATAGCTGATAATTTTGGAAAGGTCTCAGAAACTCCAAGTGAATATCTGTGTTCTGTGAAAGTTTATAGCAGTTTGCTTTGGCTATTAATGAGCATAGTTAGCTTCTGCACTAATAGACCATTTAAATAAAAAGTGAAATCTTGTGTTTTTATATTTGAGAATTGTCACCTTGGTTGTCATTTTCCTATTTCTGGGAAAGCAAGGAAATTTCATCAAAGTGAAAAAGATATCCCTTTTTATAGAATTAAAATAATTTTCTCTCACATTCTCTAAATACAAGTCTATTTTAAAGCAATTTCAAAATGCAGGGCTTAATCCTATAAATTCTGAGAGTAACTGCTCATGGCATTGCCTCAGTTAGAAGACTGAAGGCAACAAAATCCCATTGGTGACTTAATGAACATGTATTTCTTTTTCAACTCAAGAAGTTTTCAGAACCCAAAACACTCTCTTGATAGATTCAACAGTTTCATACATTACCAAACATATGATTAATCTGTCTTCTATAAAAGAAGATTTTTTTTCAACTTGTTCTCTTTAAAACAGTTCTAATGATTTGATCTAATTTCCTTGAAATGATGTTAAAACACTATGTTTTTCATAACCACAGAAAGGGCAGTTCTTCACATCGAAGTACAAACTCATATTCTTTTCTTTTCTTTTCAACATCTCAGACCTCTCCAATAATGGGTCTGAATCTCTCAAATATATGAAGTTAAAGGACAGGAAAGCTCCATGAATATGTTTCTGCTGCTGGCCATTATTCTGATTTAAATTATTGTCAATAAATTTGGTGGTCTGTAGAACATTTTGAAGCATTTAAAAAATCATGTTGGTAATCTCTGATGCCACAGAGTGAATCTGGCATTTATTCTTCTTCAGAATCTTTATTAAAATACTGTAAAGAAGACAAAGATGTGTAGAAGAGACTTGGACCCTGTGGGAGAGGGAGAGGGTGGGATGATTTGGGAGAATGGCACTGAAACATGTATACTATCATGTAAGAAATGAATCGCCAGTCTAGGTTCAATACAGGATACAGGATGCTTGGGGCTGGTGCACTTGGATGACCCAGAGAGATGATATAGGGAGGGTGGTGGGAGGGGGTTTCAGGATTGGGAACTCATGTACACCCGTGGCAGATTCATGTCAATGTATGGCAAAACCAATACAGTATTGTAAAGTAAAAAAAATAAAAAATAAAATAAAATAAATAATAAAAAATAATAAAAATAAATAAATAAAATCAACCACATGTTACCTTAAAATAAATAAAAATCAGGCAGTAAAAAAAAAATTCTCTAAAGAAAATCAGTAACAAAGCAGTTTCAGTTCAGTCACTCAGTCGTGTCCGACTCTTTGCACCTCCATGAATCGCAGCACGCCAGGCCTCCCTGTCCATCACCAACTCCCGGAGTTCACTCAGACTCACGTCCATCGAGTCCGTGATGCCATCCAGCCATCTCATCCTCGGTCGTCCCCTTCTACTCCTGCCCCCAATCCCTCCCAGCATCAGAGTCTTTTCCAATGAGTCAACTCTTCGCATGAGGTGGCCAAAGCACTGGAGTTTCAGCTTTAGCATCATTCCTTCCAAAGAGATCCCAGGGCTGATATCCGTCAGAATGGACTGGTTGGATCTCCTTGCAGTCCAAGGGACTCTCAAGAGTCTTCTCCAGCACCACAGTTCAAAAGCATCAATTCTTCGGCGCTCAGCTTTCTTCACAGTCCAACTCTCACATCCACACATGACCACAGGAGAAACCATAGCCTTGACCAGACGGACCTCAGTTGGGGAAGTAATGTCTCTGCTTTTGAACGTACTATTTAGATTGGTCATAACTTTTCTTCCAAGGAGTAAGCGTCCTTTAATTTCATGGCTGCAGTCACCATCTGCAGTGATTTTGGAGCCCAAAAAAATAAAGTCTGACACTGTTTCCACTGTTTCCCCATCTACTTCCCATGAAGTGATGGGACCGGATGCCATGATCTTCGTTTTCTGAATGTTGAGCTTTAAGCCAACTTTGTCACTCTGCTCTTTTACTTTCATCAAGAGGCTTTTTTGTTCCTCTTCACTTTCTGCCATAGGGTGGTGTCATTTGCATATCTGAGGTTATTGATATAAATAATCAAAACAGAATGATGTCCCACCTATTGAAATTATGTTTAAATTATATATGAATGACTTAAGCAAATTCTATGTCTTTTAATGTCTTTATATAGACCTTTTTGCCATAATCGATGGAAGGAAAGAATCCTCTTCTGTGCTAATGACACCATCATAATCATGTTACAAACAGGAACTCCAGAAACAATTGGCATGTTTCCCTCAGAAACAACAGCTCACTAGTAATTATGCAGAAATTGGTCATTTTATGGAGTTAACTTTTCATTCAAATGAATGAAATTAAACGTGTCTACTCAGATATGCAGATGACACCACCCTTATGGCAGAAAGTGAAGAGGAGCTAAAAAGCCTCTTGATGAAAGTGAAAGAGGAGAGTGACAAAGTTGGCTTAAAGCTCAACATTCAGAAAACGAAGATCATGACATCCGGTCCCATCACTTCATGGGAAGTAGATGGGGAAACAGTGGAAACAGTGTCAGACTTTATTTTTTTGGGCTCCAAAATCACTGCAGATGGTGACTGCAGCCATGAAATTAAAGGACGCTTACTCCTTGGAAGAAAAGTTATGACCAATCTAAATAGTACGTTCAAAAGCAGAGACATTACTTCCCCAACTGAGGTCCGTCTGGTCAAGGCTATGGTTTCTCCTGTGGTCATGTGTGGATGTGAGAGTTGGACTGTGAAGAAAGCTGAGCGCCGAAGAATTGATGCTTTTGAACTGTGGTGCTGGAGAAGACTCTTGAGAGTCCCTTGGACTGCAAGGAGATCCAACCAGTCCATTCTGAAGGAGATCAGCCCTGGGATTTCTTTGGAAGGAATGATGCTAAAGCTGAAACTCCAGTACTTTGGCCACCTCATGCAAAGAGTTGACTCATTGGAAAAGACTCTGATGCTGGGAGGGATTGGGGGCAGGAGTAGAAGGGGACGACCGAGGATGAGATGGCTGGATGCCATTACGGACTCGATGGGCGTGAGTCTGAGTGAACTCCGGAGATGGTGATGGACAGGGAGGCCTGGCGTGCTGCGATTCATGGGGTCACAAAGAGTCGGACATGACTGAGCGACTGATCTGAACTGAACTGAACTGAACTCTAGGTTGACGTATTTATTTTTGAGAGGTTAATTTTGAAGGTACCTCATTCTGGAACGGCCAAATCTTTAGTTTTTATGCCATAGGAATCTAGGGCTATTGGTAGACAATTTGTCATATCATCTGAGTGGCTCTGGAGGTAAAATATTTCTTTCTAATAAGAAATGGAGTTAGGATCTTTAATTTTCATATCAAAATGGTTAATTGTCTTCCTCTCATCTGAGAGTTAAAATATATGGGTTTTTCAGTACTTGCCCTAAGGTACTTGCTAGTGGATGAGATTTAAATTATTAATTGTACAGTGCTTATACAATGCTGGTAGAGAAAACATAATTGAAAGGGCTTGTCCAATGGAGAAGTGGATGTTGAGAATGGGCACTGAGATACACAGACGCAAGGAGTGTTCGAGGATTTGGGACTAGATGAATAGTAGAACAAGATGGGAGTGCGATAGGAATTCCTTATCATCAATCAGCAAATTACGCATGTAGAAAGAAGGAAATGTGCTCCTTTCTTAAGCTTCCCTCCCTTCTCTCATCTCTCACTATGCTGTCAAAGAGGACCCCTCTGTACTCACCTGATCCCACAGGGTTTCAGTGATCGTTAATTCTACCGCCTGTTGAAATAAGATACACATATTGGGAACATTACCTTAACTCTGCCAGAATCTGAACTGACACATCATGAAACAATATGAGGCATTTTTGGAGTTGAGATGGACACTCGAAGGCATGCCATTTGTCAGGCAGCCCTAAGTCTCCTTCGGCCCCACTGAGTCATTTTTCAGCCCATATCCCTTGTCATCTCTTAATCTAGCCAGTTGGGTAACAGATATAAGCAGACTCCTATGCTAACTTACCTTATTAACACCCTCATATATAGCCTGCCTGCTTTTGAAGTCATCTAGTGTAGCTGTGGCATTGAAGATGTTACTTAGTCTTGGTGCACAATGACTCACCACTTGGTCAAGAGAATTCTGAGCTACAGCACCCAAGTCTTCCAAGATATGGTTCTTGTTAGACAGTTTTCCCACCCCCTGGCCACATCCTTTTCACCTCTGCTTTCCCTAGGAACCTTGATTCCCAACCAGTGAAGCTGCTTAGTCATATCAGACTCTTTGCGATCCCATGGACTGTAGCCTACCAGGCTCCTCCATCCATGGAATTTTCCAGGCAAGAGTACTGGAGTGGGTTGCCATTTCCTTCTCCTGGGGATCTTCTCAACCCGGGGATAGAACCCAGGTCTCCCTCACTGCAGGCAGACGCTTTACCATCTGAGCTACCAGGCAAGCCCAAAGGAACCAGTATATTTGGAAGTCTCACCCACCTTTGGTCTCATTGTGTCTTCAAAGGATTTTCTGGAAAGAAAGGGTGATAAAAATCTGATGAGTCACTAGATAGGTGACATAAACAAAGTGTCAGAATAGGAGGTTACAGCCCTCATATCTACAGCATAAACGTCAATTTTGACAACCATCCATGGATGGAAATACCTTTTGGGAAATCAGGAGTCCAGGGGGGAGCTTCCAAAACCTCTTTCAAGAAAAAGAAGTCCATGAATAGATGCATTGCAGAAGGTAAGAAAGACAGTTTCACTCCCCCCTCCCCCACCAACCAAGACACTCCTCCCCAAAGGCAGCATAGCTTAGTACCAGTAGGGACCCTCTCAACCTGTGATTTCTCCTATGAGGGAAGTGAAAGTGGAATTAGCTCTCTGATTTCCCAGGCTTATAAGACATTGACTAGGAGGCCCACTTCTGTCTCATCCTACCCAGATGGCTAAGGTGATTGGCACAGCTGAATAGTATTGGGGGAGTTGGGAACAGAAGAAAGGGGTGGGCACTTATGGCATTCACTGCATGGATCTCCAGAACCAGCTGCAGCTCACCTATTAGAGCTAGGTGAACTCCACAAAGAGTGTTATCCAGAACACTATGGGACTTCTCACCTGTCGGCGACTTCCCTCAACTGACTGACAAATGCTCCTAGTATTTCACATAACCTTGAGATGGTAACATGTTAGCCTCTGCAGATAGCAAGTGAAAGCCTCTTCAGACAGTATGTAGATATCAGCAGCTGGCACAACTATGTGAGAATGAGAGAAGGAACATTTGAAAGAATCTTGAATACTCTGGGGAAAGTAAACAGGAGGCTCTCAGTACCCAGACTGACTTTTTGGGATTAAGAGAAAGCCTCTCCTCAAGAGGTAACGAGAAAACAGAGGTGAGTGCACCCATAGGAAAGACCTGAAAGACTCAAAATCTTTAGCTGGGCTGACTGGTGAAGGTGTTTCACTTTTGAAGCCAGTCAGTAAAGACTGGAAGAGGACTGCTTCTTCAAATAAAGAGACAGCACTGCAAGAATTCAAGGAACATGAAGAATAAAGGAAACATAACACCACCAAAAGAACAAAAAGATCCAGTGATGGATCTCAAAGGAATGGAGATCAGTTGCAATTCTAAACAGTTATATTAAAGAATCTTTAAGCCACAAGAGAAGATGACCAATGAATGGAAATCAAGAAAACAGCAAAATGAGAAGTTCAACAAAGAAATGAAAACTATAAAAAAAGAACAAGGCAGAAACTCTTGGGACTGAAGAATACAATGGCTGTGATGAAAAATTCAATAGAGGGCTTCAACAGCAGACTTGATCAAGAAGAAAAGAGAATGATTGAATTTGAAGACAAATAATTTGAAATTCAGAAAAATGAAAAGAACTGAGAAGAGTAAAGAATGCCTATATGACTATGGGACACCATCAAATGACATAATATGGGCATTTTGAAAGCCACAGAAGGAACAGGGAAAGTGAAAATGGTAGAAAGCTTATTTAATGAAATAATGACAGAAAAATTCCCAAATCTGGTAGGGAAGTTAACATCTAGATCCATGATGCTCAAAAATTCCAAGGAGGCTGAACATCAAGAAATCTTCATTGAGACATTATAATCAAATTGTCTAAGGTCAAAGACAAATAGAGTTTGGAAAGCAGCAAGGAAAAGTGAATTACCACATACAAGGGAAGTCCCAAAAAAGTACTTCTCCGCAGACACCTTGTATACCAGGAGGGAGTAAGATGATACAAGCTAAGTATCAAAAACAAACAAACTTGCTAACCAAGAATATTTTACCTGGCAAAGCTACTCTTCAGAAATGAAGTGGAGATAAAGACTTTCCCAGACAAACAAAAGCTTGGTCATGACTAGACTTGGCATACAACAAACCCTAAAGGAAGTTCTTCAAGTTGAAAGGATATTAAACAGCAGGAGGAAAACATAAGTATAAATCTCATTGGAAGTGGAATATATATAGTCAAATTTGAAGACTTAAATACTGTAAGGATGGTGCTTAAATCATTTGTAATGCTAGTGTGAAAGTTATAAGTATTAAAAGTAGCTATAGCTATCAATACAATAATTTTTTAATGGATACTTATTATAAAGAGGTCTAAATAGTGATATCAATAACATAAAATGTGAAGGGAAATGAAAAAATGTAGAGTTTTTGTACGCAGTTGCTGTTACCAGCTTAAAAAGACATACTGTAGGATATGTCTCATGGTAATGTAAACCTCTAGAAGATAAACAAAAGATGGGGAACACATGTACACCTGTGGTGGATTCATGTTGGTGTATGGCAAAACCAATACAATATTGTAAAGTAATTAGCCTCCAATTAAAATAAATAAATGTATATTTTTAAAAAAAGGAATCAGAGCAAACTGTTGCAGAATTTCAATAAATCACAAAACAAGATAGCAAGAAGGGAAGGAAGAAACAAAGGAACTACAGAATAGAATACAACAACATGGTAATAATGGTAATTACTGATAGTTACATATTAATAATTATTTAAACATAAATGGATTAAATTCTCCAGTCAAACAGATGAGTTAAATGGATTAAAACAATCCAGCTATATGCTATCACACGCACATAGGCTGAAAGTAAAGGGATGAGAAAAGATATTTCAGGCAAATGGTACACAAACGACAGCAGGACTAGCTATATTTATATCAGACAAAACAGATTTTTAGTCGAAAACTGTACGCTTTGTCATATGAGACAAAGGTCATTATATAATAGTTCATCAAGATGATATTACAGTTGTAAATATATATACATCCAATTTTGAAGCACCTAAATATATATATAGCAAGTATAAGCAGAACCGAAGGGAAAAACTGACAAAAATAATAAGAGCAGACCTCAATACCCCATTTTCAATAATGAATAGATCATACAGGCAGAGTTATGAAGGAAATAACAAACATGGCATTATAGACAAAATGGATCTATACGAAACACTGCATCCAATAATGACAAAATACACATTCTTCTCAAGCACACACAGAACATTCTCCAGGCAAGGTCATATGCTGGGCCACAAATCAAGCTTAACAAACTTAATATTGATAACATATCATGTATTTTTTCCTACCACAATGATATTAAATTGGAAATCAAGAGGAAAGTCTCTCTCTCTCTCTCTTTTTTTTAGGTTACTTCTATATCCTGGCCATTGTAAATATTGCTGCGTATGATCCAGCAATCTCACTCTTGAGGAAATTCTTAAAATTCAACAACATGTGGAAATTAAACAGCACTCAAACAACAAATATGTCGAATAAAAAGAAAGACTTAAATAAAAATATAAAAAGATATCACAGCTAATACCAAAGAGACTACTATGAAAAACTATACACCAAAAAATTAGATATCTTAGAAGGAATGGATAAATTCCTAGAAATATACAACCTACTCGGGCTTCTCTGGTGGCTCAGCAGTAAAGAATCTGTCTGCAGTGCAGAAGCTACAGTCCATGACATTTTCCAGACCAGAATACTGGAGTGGGTAGCCAATCCCTTCTCCAGGGGATCTCCCCAACCCAGGGATCTAACCCAGGTCTCCCACTTTGCAGGCAGATTCTTTACCAGCTGAGCCACCAGGGAAGCCCAAAATCAACAGCATGAAGGATAAAAATCATATAATGTTATAAATAGATGCAGAAAAATAATTTGATAAAATTCAATATCCGTTCAAGGTAAAACTCTCAACGATTAGTTATAGAAGAAATTCACCTTGCTATAATAAAGGCTGTATATGACAAACCTATAACCAACATCATACTTAATGGCAAAAAGCTAAAAGCTTTTCCTACAAGGTTAGGGAAAGACAGGGAATCTCACTCTCACCCTCCTATTCAACAGGATATTGGGAATCCTAACCAGAGCAATTAGGCAACAAAAAGGATTAAAAGGCATCCATGAGTTTGAGGAAACTCAGGGAGATAGTCACGGACAGAGAAGCCTGGCGTGCTGCAGTTCGTGGGGTGGCAAAGAGTGGGATGTGACTTAGCAACTGAACAGGAACAACAACAATGCGCTTTCCCAAATAGAACTCTCAGTGACTCCATATCTACTGACTATTTTCTCCTCATAGTTCTGTAGTGGAACTACATAACTATTCCTCATATTCTTAGAACCTGTTTCTATCTTCCTCCAAGTGTCAGGCTTTGCAGTTCCTCAGTGGCTCTCAGACTTGAGGCTCTGTTAATTGTTATGAGCACCTTAATAAGATATGCCACCTAGAAATCTTAGAAGATACTTTTAACTTTTTCTTCCTGAATTCCTTTAAACTCATTTCTTTTTCTTTTTTTGGTCTTTAATGTCTTTACTACACAGAATCCTGTGATTTTTTGATTCCTGCATTCTTAGTTTTGATGATGAGAAACATCTCAATACATTTGGAAATAGTGGTACTATGCATTTCATTACTCCCAGACCTTGGTGACTAAGCACTGATCTATTTCTTCTCAGTGTAGTTGTACCATTTTCAGAATGTCCTATAAATATAATCAAACATTAGGTAGATTTTTTAAAAATTGGAGTATAACTTCTTTACAATATTGTGTCAGTTTTTGCTTGCAGATTCTGGCCCTTCTCTGTACCCTAGGACAAGGAAAGCAAAGTTTTGGACATCTGGCCTTGATTTACATTGTAGAGGAAATAAGAACGTCTTAGAGAAAGTTGGTCTTGGGATAAATAAATGCCCCTTGGTGGTATATACAACTAACTCCTCCTACAGGAATTTCAGACTGATGCCCACCTTCTAATTAGAATGAGAATGACTTGCTTTGTTCCTTCCATTAAGGAGAGGAGAAAGGACACGTGAAAGTCCCAACTTTCCCCAACCAGGAAATAGGTGCAGCCATGGCAGGGATGGGAGACAGAGGACCTCGATTCTTCTCCCATAGAGAATATCCAATCTAAGGACCTTTGAAGGTCATCATTAGCCCCATTTACCTTTTCTGCTGCCTGGAGTTCCTTCCTCCCTCTTGTTCTTGATCTTGGAAGGCATGCTGTGCCATTAGTCCGAAGGGAAACCAAATGCTCTGGAGCTGAAGATGGAGAGAGCTCCACGTCCTGAAGAAGGGTAAATGAATAGGGGAAGGGGGCAGGTGAATGACGAGAGGAGACTTCCCTGTTGGAGAACTACCAGGACAGATGTCTCAGTAGTTCAGGAAGCACCTGTATTTTGAATGGGTCAGTGTGTTTGTGTGAATGTGTGTGTATGTGTATGTACACATATGTGTAAAGATAAGGGTGTGAGGGAAGAAGTGTTTGCCCCAGGTAAAGAAATTCCAGTTAGAAGGTGGGTAGAGAAAAGAGAAACTCAGTGAAAAAATAATAGCTGGCTGGGATTGGGGTAGGGAGTGGGCCAGTGGCTGCTTGAGGTAACAGTGGCTCTAAGACAAGATTAGGAAGTAGTAATATAATAAATTCAAGAATGGACAATTTCCCAGCCCATCCTCCATCCTAGTCAGACAGCTAAGAGTAGCACCACAGGCTGGAGGTCTGTGAGCTCCAGACTTCAAGCGTTTTGTAGGCAAGAGGGAAACCCCACAGCTGATACTGTCAAAAACACTTGGGGCTGAGAGATCAAATCAGTGACTCAGACTTAAATCCTTCTTTGAGAAGTTGCTTCCCAGAACCCCTCCTCCCATCCTTCCTATCTCCAAATCTGAGTCAGGAACTAATAAGAAAATTATGTCCAGAAACTTACCCAACTGGGCACCCCAAATAGCTCTTCTCCCCACCCCTAACCTCCTAGAATTTCTCCTCCTTGAGCCGCATCTCACAACAGCTTCCTATCATCTCACCTATCAACCTAGCCTTTTTCAACTCTTCTGTGACTTCAGCTGTGACCTCATAGATCTGAGACAACTGAGTCTCTCCTCCCACCCTCAACCCAGGCTTCATTTCATACAAATGATACAATAGTGAGATAATACTGAGAAATTTTAATTTCTGGGAATTTTTGTTACATCATTGACCTCCACCCATTGCCTTAGACATTCTGTATTCCTGAGAGATGGTAGGAATGAGCCCAGAAGAATCCATGTTTTATTTTGAATTTCAAAATACGGTCTAAAGAGTTAGGTCTTTTGATTTTGGAAGTAGGTCCTGGTAACTCATATGTAAAGAAATAGCCTGCAATGCAGGGAGACCTGGCTTTGATCCCTGGGTCAAAGAGATCCTGTGAAGTAGGACAAGGCAACCTATTCCAGTATTCTTCCCTGGAGAATCCCATGGACAGAGGAACCTGGTGGGCTTCAGTCCATAGGGTCGCAAAGAGTTGGACACAACTGAGCACAGCACCTTGAGAGAAATGGTTTTGTTTTGAATTCCAAAAGTCTTTGACTTGAAAGAGCAGCAAAGATTGGTGAATTGTTGTGGCTGTAAAGTTTTAGAAGGGATGAAAACAATTCTCTGCAGAAAAAGGTTTTAATCTATAGATATTAAAAATAGGTGTAATAGTGCTAAAAAGAAGGCAGGAAATGAGTATTAGAGAAAAGTTAGATGTAGACATGCAGCTCTGAGAGGAACCTGTTACTATTTGGTGATTGTATATGTAAATTGGGGCTTCCCAGGTGGCACAGTGGTAGAGAATCCGCCTGGCAGTGCAGGAGATGCAAGAGACATGGGTTCGATCTGTGGGTTGGGAAGATCCCCTGTAGGAAATGGCAATCCGCTCTAGTATTTTTGCCTGGAAAATTCCATGGACAGAGGAACCTGGTGGGTTACAGTCCATGGGGTCGCAAAGAGGCAGATACAACTGAACATGCATACACACACATGTGAAATCTCCCAATATGTATAGAAATCTGAGAACAGAAGGGGCCAAGGACGTACTTATTCCCTGCAACTGGAACCCTAGGAAGAACAGACTCAGAGAGGGTGCTGCGCCAACAGGAGGAGATTGTGATAAAATGGGACTTGTGGTGTGGTGTGTATTTAGGCAGACAGGGACTAACATGGTACCTTCCAGTTCCCCACAGCCTTCCCAGGTTATCCATCAGGCAGAAAAGATCCAGACTATCCCTCAGGCAGAAATTACAGAGTGGAGGAGGAGAGGTCTCACATATGAAGAGGACTCACAGTGTACGAGCCCTGTAGCAAAAGATCATTGTAGATTCATGGATAAAGGCATGGACATTGCTTGCCCCTACCTCTCTTCAGCAGTATTTAGGGAAGATCTATTATACTACCCACCCCTAGCTTTGAAGAGATTTTAGAGCTTTAAGTGCTACTAATGAGACACACCAAGACCACCATAGGCTCTCCTGGAATACCACCTTCTTACTATTATGAACTCTTAAAAGATTGGTCACTGGAAGCTCTGATTAGAGATTACTCCCTCCCTCTCAGAGGCCACTGGGGCCATTCCCATCATGACCTGCCTCCCTGTTTGCATCAGTTTTCACAAGAAGTCTGAGCTCCTCCCTCCATGACTCCACACACAGGAACTTTTAGTCTTTCAAGGCCAGACACATGCCACAGCCTAACTCAAGTTCCTAGTTCTCTCTAAACACTCCAAATCTTTTACCACCTAAAACTGAATTCTTGATTCTGCCCACCTTGAAAACCTGTTCCTCTGCACCACATTTTATGGTGCCACCATTCATCCAGTTGCTTAATTTAAAAACCTTGGAATCATCAAGTCACCTCTTTTTCTGTCTCACTTCAGAAAATCCCATTGGCTGTATCTTGAATCTGGTCATTTCTCATCCAGGTCAAGCCATATCATTTCTCTTTTGGACTATTGCTGAAGCCTTTTAATTTGTCCATTATTTTCCTGCAGCAGCCAAAATGATCATCTTTAAAGGCATACAGATTACATAACTTTCTTCTCAAAACCCTGTATTCCCTTTGCATCACACTTTGAACAAAATACACAGAGCTTCCAAGTCAGGCCTACCCGTTAGACATCATTTCCTGCACATTGCCATCTTGCTCATTCTGCCCCAGTCACACTGGCTTCCTTGCTTTTCCTCAAGTGTGCCCAGCATGCATCTGGCTCATGATTTCCATTCTTGCTGTCTCTTCTTCCCAGAACATTCTTCTCCCAAACATGAGTTTGGTGACCTTGGTTACTTCGGGTCTCTGTGCAAATGATGTTTTCTCAGAGAGGTTTTTCTGTGTCTCCTATCTAAGGCAGCAGTTGCTGCCATTGACTAGCCCTTTATTTTGATTTACATTTGTTTTAATCATCACTTGCCATATTAATATAAATTCCTATTAGTTTTGTTTGTCTGCATGTCTCATCTCATAGAACATAAGCA
This sequence comes from Budorcas taxicolor, assembly GCF_023091745.1. Lineage (NCBI taxonomy): Eukaryota > Metazoa > Chordata > Mammalia > Artiodactyla > Bovidae > Budorcas > Budorcas taxicolor. The sequence continues at coordinate 76,393,964 of NC_068914.1, forward strand.
CCATGAAAGCTTTTGTCTTATTCAGTATTGATTATATCTACCAGGCTAAGAACCATGTCTGGAATATAGAAACAACTCACATGTATGTTGAATGATTAACCAATCAACAGTACAGAGGCTTCTCCCAAAGAAATGGATAGAAACCATTGGTAAGGATACAAGGGGTATCCCGCAGAGGAGAGGAACCCTTCTTCTGCCATGATATGGTCACCAAGAGTGAGAAGGAGAAAAGTAACTAAGTTGGCAGTGCTTAATACGCGTGATCTCTCTCATACACACACACAAAGATTAAATTCAGATTAAATTAAAAAGTTTAGTTCTCAAAAGAAATTTATTGAACTATATTTGACACACAATAAACAGCACATATTTGGCAAATTTGGGCATATTTGTACATCCATGAAATCATTATTAAAAGCCACCTGTGATGACCTAGAGGGGTTGGATAGGGATGGAGGGTGGAAAGGTGGGAGGGAGGCTTCAGAGGGAGAGGATATATGTATACTTATGACTGATTCACATTGTTGTACTCCAGGAACCAATGCAACATTGTAAAGCAATTATCCTCCAATTAAAAATAAATTAAAAGAAAAGCCGGGTAGTGAACATGTCCATGACTCAAAAAGTTTCCTTATGCCCCTTTGTAATGCTTATTCATGCTCCTGTCTGTCATCTTCACCTTTTCCATCCTCAAGCAACCATTGATATGCTTTCTCTCATTATAGTATGGATTTTCTAGAACTTCATGTAAATAAAATTATACAACATGCACTTTTTTTGCATTAACTCTTATTCAGTATTTTATTTTGAACTTCATTCAACATTATTATTTCAGTAGTTCATTCTTTCTTATTCAGCCATAAAAAAGAAAGGAATTTTGCCTTTTGTGGTCACATGGATGACCCTTCAGAGCATTATGCTAAAGGAAATTAAGTCAAACAGGGAAAGATACTGTGTGATTTCACTTATATGTGGAATCTAAAATTCTAAAATCAAAGTTACAGAGTAGAATGGTGGTTGTCAGGGGCTGGGGGTGAGGGGCTGCAGTCATACTGGTCAAAAGATACAAACTTCTAGTTACAAGATAAATTCTGGAGATCTAATGTACGGCATGATGGCTATAGTCAACAGTACTGTATTGTGTACTTAAAAATTGCTCAAAGAATCTTGCATGTTGCCACCAGACACACAAAAAGGTGGCTATGTAAGGTGAAAGATATGTTACCTAGGTTGTGTGTATATGTAAAAATGTGCGTATATATATATATATATATATATATATATATATAATCCTCATGTTATACACCTTACACGAACACAGTGTTACATGTGAATTTTATTTCAAGCTGGCAAAATATTTCATTTATTTTAATTGCTAATTAGTATTCCATTGTATGATGTATGAGTTTCTTAGGGCTGCTGTAATAAGTTGTCACAAACTTGGTGGCATAAAACAACAGAAATTTTCTCAAAGTTCTGGAACCCAGAAGTCTGAAGTCAAGGTGTTGGCAAAGTTCCTTCCTTCCGGAGTCGCAATGGGAAAATGAGTTCCGTGCTTTTCTTTTAGTTTCTAGCAGCTTCCAGAAACCGCTGGAGTTCCTTAGCTTGTAGGTGCATCACTCCAACCTCTGCCTTCATCTTCACATGACTCTCTCCTCTGATATGTCTGGCTCTCCCCTTCTCTCCTAAGGACAATTGTCATTGCATTTAAAGCCCACCCTAATCTAACATGAGCTAATCTTGAGATACTTAACATAATTATGTTTACAAAGACCCTTTTTCACATTTACACGTTTTGAGTGGACTTATCTCTTGGTGGGGGGCAGGCACCATTTAACCCCACAAAGAGGTAGTTAAAATTTGCTAAGAATAAGATTTTGGTGAATGAATAGTATGCAGTTCCTGAAGAAAAGGGTAGATGAAAACCAGCTTACAGAGGAATTAGGGTTTAAGAAAAGAATTGCTGGGTAGGAAATGTCAGTATACTTGGACATGCTTTGGAAAAGCACAGCAGTAGAAATAAGACAAAAGATATGAAAAACTCTAATAAGTGCTTGGAATCTGTTTAAAAATCGAATTAAACCTGATTAGAGATTTACATGTTTTGGTGAAGACTGGAAGTATATGAGTATGTTTGTCCATGCTGAGCCATCTCAGTCTGTTTTCTGAAATACAAAGAGCAGTTATCACGAGGATAGAGATCTTTTCTAAGCTTTCTAAATTATGTGTTTTTTAATTGAAGGATAAATGCTTTACAGAATTTGTGTTGGTTTCTGCCAAACATTCACATGAATCAACCATAGGTTTACATATATCCCCTCCCTCTTGAACCTCACTCACCATCCCACCCATCTAGGTTGTTACAGAGTCCCGGTTTGAGTCCCTGAGTCATACAGCAAATTCTCTTTGGCTATCTATTTTACATATGGTATAAAATTTAAAAAGCAACTGAGGTACACTTGTGGAAAGGGTATCAGGGATAAAACGATAATGACTAGAGATCAGAAAGTTGATGTTAACATTAGTTCATTATTTTTTAAAATGTTTATTAAGTACCTCATGTGTTTTGAGCACTAGGTTGGAAACTGGGAGTGAATAACTGGAGGAGAATGGTCCCAGCCCTTGAGTAGCTGTTCTGTTGTTATTTAGTCACTAAGTTGTGTCTGACTCTTCGACCTCATGAACCAGACTCCTCTGTCCATGGGATTTCCCAGGCAATAATACTGGAGTGGGTTGCCATTTCTGTCTCTAGGAGATCTTCTCGTCCCAGGGATCGAATCTGCATCTCCTGCTTTGGCAGGCAGATTCTTTACCACTGAGCCCCCTGGGAAGGCTCTTGCTGTTCTGCAGTGAAGCAGTAATGCTTGGATGAACCATGCAGTAAATGACAAAGTCAATCAGGGATGAAGGTCATCAAAGCAGTGAAGGTTACAACAGCAAAACAGGAGAAGGTGAATGTGAACAATTATGAGAAAGAGAAGTCTATTCCGACCAAACACCCTCCACCCAAATAAAATGCTATATTTACACTTAATTATTTGAGTTATAAGTTTTACATGTTTATGGTTCAGGGTCTTGACAGTTCTAATTCCTGTGTATCAGTCAACAGATATTTTCTAAATCCAGAATATTCTCCCAGCTAGCTTCTGAACGATTGCAGTGAGTGTGGCTCAAGGCAATTTGTGTATGTAATTGGCAATGGCAGGTCAGGCTGAGGCTCCTTAGGAAAGCCTCAGGAGCATTCCCTCTTTTTTTTTTTTTTTTTTTTAAATTTTGGTACTTTTGCTGAGAGAAAGCTGAAGACAAAGTGAGCATCTGGCCAATTTCTTCAGAAGTCTCTCGATGAGGAAGGCTACATTCTCACCCTCAAGCTGTAATTCCTGGGTTCAGATGCTGGGGAGCTGTTTCCATAGACTTCCCTCAGCAGCTTCCTGTGATATGTGAGATATAAGCTGTTTCCACAGACTTCTCTCAGCAGCTTCCCTCAGCAGAAGCTGCCGGAGCCTGCAGGGACAACAAGGGCAGTTGTAGTGACAACAGCTGGGACACCTGGAAGTCTCTCTCCCCAGTCATCTTTTCCTATGGTTAATAATGCTCAATGGGATCAGAGTCACTTCTTCCCAGGACAATATATCAGTGTCATTTTGGATGCAGAGAATGCCAAACAAAACGGAGCTAAAATTAGAGCAAGCAGCGGGCTGGAGAGACACGAGTCTTCTGGGCCTTGAGGCAGACTTACCCATCCCACTAGAGTGAGATTTAGATGAGCCAAGGGCCCCCCAAAGAAAGATTGCCCCTGGCTGAGGCTCTGGAGGCTCAACTTTCTCCACATCAGTAGTTTTCAAAGAGTAGTCTTCAGACCAGATGCGTTGGTACTGCCGAGGAAGTTGTTAGAAAGTCAAGTTCTTGGGCTCTGCCCCTGGACCTACTGAATTAGAAACTCTGGGGGCGGGGTTCAGCAATTGCTTTTAACATGTGACTCAGATGCTCGCAAAAGTTTGGTAACCACCGCTGTACTGATTACTTCTATAGGATTGCCAGACACACGGAGAAAGTGAGCTATCAGCTATAAAGTTCAGGCAAAAATGCTTTTTTGGCATTCATTTGGCATTGAGACAAATGCTTATTCCTTTGAGCTCTAGGATGGGACTGTGATGAGCACCTCTCACCCTCAACCACTCCCAAGTTGATCAGATATTAACTCCATGATCTTTGGAATGTCCACTGTGTGCTGAGAACATTTACAGAGAGACCACGTGAATGAGAAAACTAAACATTAACCATAAGTTGTGATTTAAGAACTACAAAATTTCCAGAAACCACTAAGAATGGAATGATTTTATCAATAAGATCATATCTAAATACACAGAATTACATTAAAGATTTATTGCATAATGATCCTCATAATGATGATAATATACTTTCCTTGATTTTGAGATGCACATTTTTCATATTTTAGTATTTCTGAAATTAAGACACATCTTATAATTAATATATGTGTTTAATATGGTTAGTTCTGCTTGATAATATATATATTTTTAAATCTAGCAATTAATAGCTCAGTTGGTAAAGAATCTGCCTGCAATGCAGGAGGACCCTGGTTTAATCCCTGGGTTGGGAGAATCCCTGGGAGAAGGGAAAGGCTACCCACTCCAGTGTTCTGGCCTGGAGAATTCCATGGACTATATAGTCCATGGGGTCGCAAAGAGTCAGACGTGACTGAACTACTTTCACTTTTTTGTTTACATGCGTGCATTTTAATTTGCTTTAGTTGTGTCTGACTCTTTGTGACCCTGTGGACATTAGCCTGCCAGACTCCTCTGTCCGTGGGATTCTGCAGGCCAGAATACTGTAGTGGGTTGCCATGCCATTTTCCAGGGGTTCTTCCTGACCCAGCTATTGAACCCCTGTCTCTTATGTCTCCTGCATTGGCAGGCGGGTTCTTTGCCACTAGTGCCACCTGGGAATCCCTTACTGTTTACAGTGAATGGCAATTTAAAGGGATATATATTAACACTAATGGGCTAGACAATGTGCTTGATGCACAACTCATTTAATCCTCACAACCAATCTATGATAGGTTATAATCATCACATCCATTTTCTAGGCAAGAAAACAGCAGAAAGAGACATAGCATGCCCAAGGTCACAAGGCAGGTGAGGAGCTGAGTAGACATTCTAGTTGAACTGTGTTTAACTTCAAAATCCATGGTCTTCATCTAAACATTGTATGTTCTCTCTGTTTACCTTTTGCCTGGACGATTTTTTCTTTTACTTCTTTTCCTAAGACTTGCTTATCTAGATAAAGCAGAGTCAAATAGTATCTTTCCTTAGTGATTATCCTGAGCATCTGATAGAAGTGATATTTTTCCCTCCTTATAATTCCCACAAGAGTCTTGTCACACTGTTAGGATATAAATTATTGTATTCTATTATAGCTGTTAATATTAAGTTTATACCTTGTTACAGTGTGTCTGGACAACAGTCTTTGTTGACTGAACTGCTTAAGTAAATGTGTTTCTCCTACTTGGTTGAGATAAGCAGAAACTTTCCAGACCTTGTTGAGTATAACTCCTGACATAGTATTAACTAAGAGCTTTCAGTTCAGTTCAGTTGCTCAGTCATGTCGACTCTTTGCGACCCCATGGACTGCAACATGCCAGGCTTCCCTGTCCATCACCAACTCCCGGAGTTTGCTCAAACTCGTGCCCATCGAGTCAGTAATGCCATCCAACCATCTCATCCTCTGTCATCTCCTTCTCCTCCCTTCAACCCTTCCCACCATCAGGGTCTTTTCCAATGAGTCAGTTCTTCACATCAGGTAGCCAAATTATTGGAGCTTCAGCTTCAGCATCAGTTCTTCCAATGAATATTCAGGACTGATTTCCTTTAGGATTGACTGGTTAGATCTCCTTGCAGCCCAAAGGACTCTCAAGAGTCTTCTCCAACACCTCAGTTCAAACTGAGAGCTTTACATGCTTTATAAATGTCTTGAGAAGAAATAAGATAACGTAAAAGACTTAAAATAGCATGTGACACATTGTAAAGATGCAATGCTGCCGCTGCTACTAAGTCACTTCAGTCGTGTCCGACTCTGTGTGACCCCATAGATGGCAGCCCACCAGGCTCCCCCGTCCCTGGGATTCTCCAGGCAAGAACACTGGAGTGGGTTGTCATTTCCTTCTCCAATGCCTGAAAGTGAAAAGTGAAAGTGAATTTGCTCAGTTGTGTCTGACCCTCAGCGACCCCATGGACTGCAGCCTTCCAGGCTCCTCCGTCCATGGGATTTTCCAGGCAAGAGTACTGGAGTGGGTTGTCATTGCCTTCTCCGAAAGATGCAATAGTGTTAGTTATTTTTGTTATTCTCATTATGCAAAAAATTACTAAACTGAGTTGCAAAAATGCACTAAGCAGTTACTATGATTGTTAAGTATTCTATACATAGGAAAACTGAGTAGTAGAAAGGCAAGCAACTCATTCAAATAGACCAGAAATGACATATTTTAAACCTGAGAAAAAGAACCAGGCTTTTTTTGTGTGCATGCATGTGTGTGTGTGTGTGTTTTCATACTTTTTATGAAAGAGTATTGCCTATAATCTGCACACAATTTTGTGGCTGTTCGTTTTTTTCTGTATAATTGTGCGCTGGATGTTCATGTGCTTCTGCTGCTGCTCAACTCCAGATTTTCTTCCTTATTTTTAACTAAAGTATAGTTGATTTATAATGTTAGTTTCAGGTGTACAACATAGTAATTTGATAGTTTTATAAATTATATTCCATCTAAAGTTACTATAAAAAATTGGCTATATTCCATGTGCTGTGCATTACACCCTTGTATATTATTTATTTAATATGTAATAGTTTGTGCTTCTTGATACTTTTGATACTGAATTGATGCTTTTTAGCTGTGGTGTTGGAGAAGACTCTTGAGAGTCTCTTGGACTGCAAGAAGATCAAACCAGTCCATCCTAAAGGAAATCAGTCCTGAATATTCATTGGAAGGACTGATGCTGAAGCTGAAGCTCCCATACTTTGGCTACTGAATGTGAAGAACTGACTCATTTGAAAAGACCCTGATGCTGGGAAAGATTGAAGGCAGGAGAAGGGGACTACAGAGGATGTGATGGTTGTATGGTATCACCGACTCGATGGACATGAGTTTGAGCAAGCTCTGGGAGTTGGTGATGGACAGGGAAGCCTGGCATGCTGCAGTCCATGGGGTCGAAAAGTGTTGGACACGACAGAGTGACTGAACTGAACTGTTTGTGCTTCTTAATCCCCTTCCATATTGCCCCTCCCCTCACTCCTCTCCCCACTGATATCTAGTTTGTTCTTTGTATCTATGAGTCTGTTTCTGTTGTTATAGTCATTCATTTTTTCTTTCTTTCTTTCTTTTTTTTTTTTTAGATTTCACATATAAGTAAAAGCATGCAGTGTTTGTCTGTCTCTCTAATTTGCTTCACTAATCTTAGTACCCTCCAGGTTTATTCATATGTCAAATGGCAAATTTCATGCCTTTTTATGACTGAGTAGTATTCGTGTGTGTGTGTGTGTGTGTGTGTGTGTGTGTGTGTCTCACTACCACATTTTCTTTATCCATTCATTGGTTGATGAACACTTTGATTGCTTCCACATTTTGCTATTGTAAATAATGCTGCTGTGAACATTAGGGTGTAAGTATCTTTTCAAATTAATGTTTTCATTTTCTTTGGGTGTATATCCGGGAGTAGAATTTCTGGATCATGTGGTAGTTTTTACTTTAATTTAAATGTTGTTAGGAACCTTCATGCTTTTTTTCCGTAGTAACTCTATCAATTTCCATCCCCACCAGCAGTAAACGAGGATTCCCTTTTCTCCACACCCTTACCAGAATTTATTATTTGTTGTCTTTTTGATGACAGCCATTCTGACAGGTGTGAGGTGATACCTCATTTTGGTTTTGATTTGCATTTCCCTGAAGGGTAGCATGTTGAGCATTGTTTCATGTGCCTCTTAGCAATATGTATGTCTTCTTGGAAAAAATGTCTATTCAGATCTTCTGATTATTTTTTAATTGGGTTTTCTTTTTTGATTTTGAGTTGTATGAACTCTTTATATATTTCAGATATTAACCTCTTATCAAACATATCATTTGCAAATATTTTCTCCCATTCAGTGGGTTGTTTTCTCGTTTTGTTGATGGTTTCCTTTGATGTGCAAAAGCTTTTGATTTAATTAGGCCCATTTATTCCATTTGTTTGTACTTTTTTTTTGTTTAGCTTCCCTGAGGAGACAGACTCTAATAATGCTGCTAGTTTTTATGTAAAAGAGTGTACTGCATGTATTTTCTTCTAGAATTTTTATGATCTTTGGTATTTCATTTAGGACTTAAGCCATTTTTAGTTTTTTTGTTTTTTTCCAAACTTACTTATTTTTAATTGAGGGAAAATCACTTCACTATATTGTGTTGGCCTCTGTCATGCATCAATGCACAGATGCTGGAGTGGTTTGCCATTCCCTTCTCCAGTGGCGACATTTTGTCAGAACTCTCCACTGTGACCTGTCTGTCTTGGGTGGCCCTACATGGCATGGCTCATGGTTTCATTAAGTTATACAAAGCTGTGATCCATGTGGACATTTTGGTTAATTTTCTGTGATTGTGGTTTTCATTCTGTCTGCCCTTTGATGGATGAGGATAAGAGGTTTGTGCAAGCTTCCTGATGAGAAGGACTGGCTGTGGGGAGAACTGGGTCTTGCTCTGGAGGGCAGGACCAAGCTCAGTCAATCTTTAATCCAGTTTTCTGTCAGTCTTTAATCCAGTTTTCTGTTGATGGGTGGGGATGTGTTCCCTTTGGCCTCAGGCCAAACGATAGGGGGTAATGGCAGTAGTGGTGACCTCCTCCAAAAGAACTTATGCCAGCATGCTGCACCTCACAGGATTGGTGTCAGTGCCCTTGACCCTGCAGCAGGCCACTGTTGACCCATGCCTCCACCAGAGACTCTCAAACACTCACAGGCAAGTCTGACTCAGTCTCTTGAGGGGTTGCTCGTTTCTCCTGGGTCCTGGTGTGTGCAAGGTTTTCTTTATGCCTGCCAAGGGTCTCTGTTTCCCCAGTCCTTTGGAAGTTCTGTAGTTAAATCCTGCTGACTTTCAAAGTCAAACTCATTGACTGTGCTAAAACCTTTGTGTGGATCACAGCAAACTGTGGAAAATTCTTAAAGTGAAGGGAATAGCAGACCACCTTAACTGCCTCCTGAGAAACCTATATGCAGGTCAAGAAACAACAGTTAGAACAGGAAATGGAACAATGGACTGGTTCCAAATTGAGAAAGAAATATGTCAAGGCTGTATATTGTCACCCTGCTTATTTAACTTCTATGCAGAGAACAACTTGCTAAATGTTGGGCTGGATGAAGCACTAGTTGGAATCAAGATTGCCGGGAGAAATATCAATAACTTCAGATATGCAGATGACATCACCCTAGTGGCAGGAAATGAAGAGAAGCAAAAGAGCCTCTTGATGAAAGTGAAAGAGGAGAATGAAAAAGCTGGCTTCAAGCTCAGCATTCAAAATATTAAGATCATGGCATTGGTCCCATCATTTCATGGCAAATAGATGGGCAAAAATGGAAACAGTGACAGACTTTATTTTCTTCAGCTCCAAAATCATTGTAGATGGTGACTGCAGCCATGAAATTAAAAGATGCTTTCTGCTTGGAAGAAAAACTATGACAAACCTTGTGTGTGTGTGTGTGTGTGTGTGTGTGTGTGTGTGTGTGTGTGTGTGAAGTCCCTTCAGTCAACTCTTTAAGACCCTATGGACTGTAGCCCACCCAGGGCTTCTCTGTGGAATTCTCCAGGCAAGAATACTGGAGTGGATTGCAAGGCCCTTCTCCTGGGGTCTTCCTGACCCAGGGATTGAACCAGTGTCTCTTTCATCTCCTGCACTGGCAGGCAAGTTGTTTACTACTTGCACCACCTGGGAAACCCGCGATAAACCTAGGCAGTGTATTCAAAAGCAGAGACATTGGTTTGCCTACAAAGGTCCATATGTGTGTGTTAGTCGCTCAGTCGTGTCCGACTCTTTGCAACCCCATGGACTATAGCCTGCCAGGCTCATTTGTCCATGGGATTTTCCAGGAAAGAATACTGGAGTGGGTTGCCATTTCCTTCTCCAGGGGATCTTCCCAACCCAGGGATTGAACTCATGTCTTTTGCATCTCTCGCATTGGCAGGTGGATTCTTTACCACTGAGCCACCTTGGAAGCTCTATAGAAAGGTCTGTATAGTCAGAGCTACGGTTTTTCTACTCTTCATGTATGGATGTGAGAGGTGGACCATAAAGAAGGCTGAGTGCTTAAGAATTGATGCTTTCGAACTGTGGTGCTGGAGAACACTCTTGAGAGTCCCTTGGACAGTCAGTCCTAAAGGAAATAAACCCTGAATACTTATTGGAAGGACTGATGCTGAAGCTAAGGCTCCAATATTTTGGCCACCTGATGTGAAGATCCGACTTACTGGAAAAGACCCTGATGTTGGGAAAGATTGAGGGCAGGAGAAGAAGGGAACGACAGAGGATGAGATGGTTGGATGGCATCATTGACTCAATGGACATGAGTTTGAGCAAACTGCAGGAGAAAGTGAAGGACAAGGAAGCCTGGCATGCTGCAGTTCATGGGGTCTCAAAGAGTTGGACATGACCGAGAGACTGAACACCTGTCATATGTCAACATAAGTCAGTCATAGGTATATATGTGTTTACTTTTTATGTGGTATGAGAAAATGTTCTAATTTCATACTCTTGCATGTAGCTGTCCAATTTTCCTAACACCACTTACTGAAGAAGCTTGTCTTTTCCCTATTGTATATTTTGGTCTCATTTGTTGTAAATTAACTGACCACATGTATATGTGTTTATTTCTAGGCTCTATATTCTGTTCCATTGATCCATATATCTTTTTGCCAAGGTCGTACTGTTTTGTTTTTTTTTTTTAATTAATATAGCTTTGTGATATAGTCTGTATTCAGGGAACCTGGTACCTTCAGCTTTATTCATTTTTCTCCAGAAGTTGCTATCGAGGTCTGTTGTGATTCCACACAAATTTCAGGATTATTTGTTCTAGTTCTGTGAAAATTGTCATGAGTGTTTTGATAGGGCTTGCATGAATTCTGCAGATTGCTTTGAGTACTGTGGGCATTTTAACAATACTAATTCTCTCAGTTCATGAATGTGGAGTATCCTTCCATTTGTTTGTATCATGTTTATTTTCCTTCATCAGTATCTTCTAGCTTTCAGAGTATAGGTCTTTTCCTTCTTTGATTTAGTGTATCCCTTGGTTAAGTTTAATTCTGGTTTTAAAAATTAAATTTTATGTATTTATTTATTAGCTGTGCTTGGCCTTTTTGGAAATGAACAGGCTCTTTGTTGCTGTGTGTGGGCTTTCTCTAGTTGTAGAGTGCGGGGTCTACTCTCTAGTTGCAGTATGTGGGTTTCTCATTTCAGTGGCTTCCCTTGTTGTGGAGGATGGCTCTAGGGCATCTGGTCTTTGGCAGTTGTGGCATGCAGACTCAGTAGTTGTGACTCACAGGCTCCAGAGTGCAGGCTTGGTAGCTGTGGTGCACGGCCATACTTGCCCTTTGGTGTGTGGGATCTTCCCAGACCAGGGACTGAACCTGTGTCCACTGCATTAACAGGTGAATTCTAACCACTGTACCACCAGGAAATTCCCTATTTCATTCTTTTGGATGCGATTGTAAATGGAATTGTTTTCTTGTTTCTCTTTGTTTCTGATAGTTCATTATTACTATATAGAAAAGTAACAGACTTCTGTATATTAGTCTTACATCCTGCAACTTTACTGAATTCATTTGTTAGTTCTAATAGTTTTGGGGTGAAGACGTTAGAGTTATATATATATATATATATAACATATATATGTTTTGTATATATGTATATAGACTCTATTTTTTGGTGTAAATTGTGATGCTTTTGCTTCTTCCCTTCAAATCTGAATGCCTTTTGTTTCTTTTTCTTATCTGGTTGCTGTAGCTAGAACTTCTAACACTATGTTACATAGAAACAGAGTGAGCATCCTTGATCCTTCTTTTAGAGGAAAAGCTTTCAGTTTTTCAACATTGAGTAGTCTGTTAGCTGTGGGTTTGTCATAAGTGGCTTTTGTTTTGTTGAAATATGTTCCGAATATACTCTTTGTTGAGAGTTTTTTAATCATGAATGAGTGTTGGATTTTGTCAAATGCCTTTTTTGTATCTATTGACATGATCATCTGATTTCTATCTTTTTTTTTTAATGTGGTGTATCATATTGATTGATTTGTGGATCATCCTTCCATCCTTGGAATGAATCCCACTTGATCATGATATAATCCTTTTTACACATTGTTGAACTGGGTTTGGTAATATTTTATTGAGGATTGTTGCATCTATAGTCATTAGGTGTATTGGCCTGTAGTATTCTTTTTATGTAGTCTTTATGTGCTTTTGGTATCAGTGTTATGGTGGCCTAATAAAATGAATTTGGAAGTGTTCCTCCTCTTCAGTTTTTTGGAGTAGTTTGAGAAGAATAGGTATTAACTTCTTCACATGTTAGGTACAGTTCTCCTGTGAAGGCGTCTGGTCCTGGTTCTTTGTCTGTTAGAAGTTTTTTGATTAGTGATTCAATTTCAGTACCAGTGATTGTTCTGTTCACATTACTTATTCCTGATTCAGTCTTGGAAGATTGTGTGTTTCTAGTAATTTATCCATTTCTTGAGGTTGTTCAATTGGCTGACACATAGCTGTTTATAGATTCTTTTATGATTAAAGTGATATCAGTTGTTATTTCTCCTCTTTTATATGTTATTTTGTTTATTTTGGTCCTCTCTTTTTATTTCTTAATGAGCCTAAATAAAGCCTTATTAATTTTATCTTTTCAAAAAAACCAGCTCTTGGTTTCATTGATCTTTTCTGTTATTTTGGGGTCTCTATTTTATTTATTGCCTCTCTGATCTTTAATATATCCTTCCTTCTTCTGATTTTGGGCTTTGTTTTTTTTTTTTTTTTCTAATTCCGTTAGATGTTCAGGTAGGTTGTTTATTTGAAATTTTTCTTGTTTTCTTGAGGTATACCTGTATCACTACAAGCTTCCCTCTTAAAACTTCTTTTGCTGCATCCCATAAATTTGGGAAAGTTGTGCTTTTTATTTTCATTTGCCTTAAAGTATTTTCTGGTATTTTCTTTGATTTATTCATTGACCAATCAGTTTTTTACTAATACGTTGTTTGGTCTTCACATGTTTGTGTTTGTTTCCCATTTTTCTTCATGCATTTGAGTTATAGTAGCATACACTGTGATAGGAAAAGATGCTTGATGTATTTTATATCCTCTTAAATTTGATGGGACTTGTTTTCGGTCTAGTATGTGCTCTATCTTGGAGAACATTCAATATGTAATTGAAAAGAATGTGTGTTATGTTGTTTTTTATTATAATGTCATATAAATATTTGTTAAGTGCACCTGGCCTAATGAATCATTTAATTTCAGTGTTTCCATATTGCTTTTCTGTCTGAATGATCTGTCCATTGATGTAAGTGGGATGTTAAAGTCTCTCAGTATTAGTACAGTATTGTCAGTTTCCCCTTTTATACCTATTAATACTTAGTTTATATATTCAGGTGCTCTAATATTAGGTGCAAAAATGTTTATGAATATTGTTAATGTATCCTCTTTTTGTATTCATCTCTTTATTATTATATGTCTTCCTTTGTATCATGTTATAGACTTTGTGTTAAAGTCTACTTTGTCTGATGAGTATTGCTACCCCAGTTTTCTTGTTGTTTCCATTAGCATGGAGTATCTTTTTCCATCCCCTCACTTTCTCTTGTGTCTTTAGCTCTAAAGTGAGTCTCTTGTAAGAAGTACGTAGATGGGTATTTTTTAAAATCCAGTTATCCACCCTGTGTCTTTCAGTTGGGGTATTTAGTTCATTGATACTTAAAGTGATTGTTAGTTGATATGTGCTTCTTGCCATTTTGCTTGTTTTCTGCTTGTTTTTGTAATTCCTAACTGTTTCTTTTTTCTGCTTTAATTTTTTCCCTTATGTTTTTTTAATGATATGCTTATCCTCCTCTCTCTTTAGTTTGTTTGTACCTATTGTATTAACAGGTTTTTGAGTTGTGGTTACCATGGGGTTCATATATGTTTATCTATCTGTATCTACTTGTTTTAAACTGATAGTTATTTAAGTTCAGACACATTCTAATGGCTCTATGTTTTTTACTCCTCTTACCACATTTTGTGTTTTTGATGTCATTTTTTACATCTTCATATCCCTCAACTGTGTGTTGTAGATATAGTTAATTCGACAATTTTTATCTTTGAATTTTTGTACCAACTTATTTAAGTGATCCATAACCTTTAGTATATATTTGCTTTTACCTGTGGAATTTGTCTCTTCCTATAATTTCTTATTTCTTTTAGGCTTTGGGTTTTCACTTAAAGAAGACCCTCCCTTTAACTCTTCTTGTAAGGTCCATTTAGTATTGACAAACTCTTAGGTTTTTCTTGTCTAACAAGCTCTTCCTTCAGTTTTGAATCCTGACCTTGTGGTAGAGTAGCCTAGGTTGCAGATTTTTTCCTTCAACACTTTAAATATATCACATCACTCTCTCTGTCCTGCAAAGTTTCTGCAGAAAAATTTAACTTTATGGAGATTCCCTGGTATGTGACTTTTTATTTTTTTCTTGTTCCCTATAGAATCTTATCTTCATCTTTTAGCTTTTTACCATTTTAATTATGATATGCCTTGTTGTGAGTCTCTTTGGGTTTATCTTGTTTCGGACTCTCTGTGATTCCTCTACCTGGATATTTATTTCTTCCTTTAGGTTCAGTGAATACTCAGCCATAATTTCATCAAATACATTTTCTACCTCTTTATCTCTTTTCCTTTGGGACCCATGTAATGTGAATGTTAGTTCACTTGACGTTGTCCCAGAGTTTCCTTCAACTATTCTCATTTTTTAAAAGTTTGTTTTTCTTTTTCCTGTTCTGATCCAGTGAATTTCATTATTCTGTCTTCCAGACTGCTATGTGTTCTATATTACTTAATCTGATATTAATCCCCTTTAGTTTTTTTTTCTAATTTCAAGTATTTACTTCTTTAGCTCTCATTGGTTCCTTTTATATTTTTCATTTCTTTTTTAAAATTCTCACTGTGTTCATCTATTCTTTTACCCAGTTCAGTTAGAATTCTTTTTTACCATATTGCTATGAACTTTTACCAGGTAAATTATTTATCTACTTCATTAGGTTTGTTCTGGAGCAGGCACCCTGAGGTCACTGGGTTTCTCCTGGGTGGAATGGCAGGCACCTATGTTTGGGATGTGGTCAGTACCTGAGGGCTTGGGACTGAGTTATTTCTCTGCTGGTTTCACTTTCTCCCCCACTCTGGTGTGCACACCTTGGGTAGAGGATGGGTAGAAGCTGGAGGGGAAGATGGGACACTACAAGCTAGCCCTGCCCCCAGGTGTACACAAGGACATGTGTTCCAGTGATGGTGGTCTCCACAGGGAAGCTAGACTTACTCCCTTCAGATTGTGTGCAGGGATGCATGAGCTGGTGATGGCTGCCTCTGCCTTGGTCAGAGGCAGGGTCGTGGTTTGGACTGGCTCTGTTCCCTCCAAGTGTGCACACTCTAGTTGACAGTAGCGGGCTCCCCTTTAGTGGGGAGCAGTGCCCAAGCAAAAGTGGCTGAAGCAGTATCCCAGTGTGGGCTGGGTGCATGCTAAGATGGTCTTGGTTAGATCCCCAGGCAGATTTCAGTCTCTTGCCTTCATGATGTGACCAGAAGTAAGCAGATCTGTGAGTGTATTCTTCAAGAGCAGAGCCTTGGTTTTTTATAGCCTTCTGGTAAACCCCACTGGTTTTCAATCCAGCCAAGGGGCTCGTCTTTCTGTGTGTTGGACATCAGGGCTGATGTGCCTAATATGTAAGCTCGAAGCTCTCGCTTCCCAGGGAGGATCCCCTAGCATGTGATATCCCTTTCTTCTTTTTGTCCCCCATTGTACATGTGGGTCCTGACCAGGTCACTTTCTTTTCTTCTTGCCAGACTACATGTGAACATTTCTTTACAAGGATTGGGAGCTCGTATACACCCGTGGTGGATTCATGTCAATGTATGGCAAAACCAATACAGTATTGTAAAGTAAAATAAAGTAAAAATAAAATTAAAAGAAAAAGGAAGAACACTGAAGTGGGTTGCCATTTCCTTCTCCAATGCAAAAAAAAAAAAAAAAAAAAAGAAGAAGATGAAGAAGAAGAGCCGTTTTGCTAATTCCCAAGTTGATTTTAGCTAAAGTTGCTCTATATGTAGTTGTTTGATTTGCTCATGAGAGGAGATGAGCCCAGTCCTTCTTCTACTCCACCATCTTGATCCCCTGCCAACTCAAATATTTTCTTCAGTTTCTCTGTCCCCATACCTGGGAATCCTGAAAGAAAAACCTGGATAACTATCTGTCCAAAATTTCTATTTTTCGCATGTCTCTCTCAGATCTGTAACAACATTCTCTTTACCCCAGTAATTGCTTCTGTGACATTTGTTGTCAAAACCATGGTTTGAAAACTAAACTCCCAGTAATCAGAACCCAGGTCTCCTATACGGCAGTCTGATTCTTTACTATCTGAGCCACCAGGGAAGTTCAGTCAGAACTTGCCATTCTGGAATTTTACCATGAGGAGGAAGTGGTGTTGTAGCCATTAGATCCAAACCAGCTGGCATATTTACTGTTATGTGCCTGCGTGCTCAATCATAATTCACTCTTTGTGACCCCATGACTGCAGCCTGCTTGGCTCCTCTGTCCATGGAATTTTCCAAGCAAGAATACTGAAGTGGGTTGCCATTCCTGCTCCAAAGGATCTTCCCCAGCCAGGAATCAAACCCATGTCTCTTGCATCTCCTGCATTGGCTGGCAGACTCTTCACCACTGTGCCACCTGGGAATTCCATTTACTCTATTCCTCCCCAGGTTTATAACCTTGAGCTTCATATAATTCATTTACAAAGAAAAAAATGTAAATCTCTTTTACAATGGTTACTCAAACACTATTTTTAAAATGTGATATTTGGAATTAATGTTAAAAAGGAATAATGTAAATGATTAAAAGGTAGTATTTTTCTCTTATTCTGGCTTTGTATGTTCTCTCAATAGTGCAAAAAGGAATTTGATAAAGTTCAGCACTTATTCATTATGAAGGTCTTTGCAAACTGGGAATTGTAGAGATCTTTCTTAATATAGTAGAGTAATTACAAAGCTTACAATAAACTTTTGCTTCAGTTCAGTTCAGTTGCTCAGTCGTGTCTGACTCTTTGTGACCCCATGAATCGCAGCACGCCAGGCCTCCCTGTCCATCACCAACTCCCGGAGTTCACTCAGACTCACGTCCATCGAGTCCGTGATGCCATCCAGCCATCTCATCCTCTGTCGTCCCCTTCTCCTCCTGCCCCCAATCCCTCCCAGCATCAAAGTCTTTTCCAATGAGTCAACTCTTCACATGAGGTGGCCAAAGTACTGGAGTTTCAGCTTTAGTACATTCCTTCCAAAGAAATTCCAGGGTTGATCTCCTTTAGAATGGACTGGTTGGATTTCCATGCAGTCCAAGGGACTCTCAAGAGTCTTCTCCAACACCACAGTTCAAAAGCATCAATTCTTCGGCGCTCAGCCTTCTTCACAGTCCAACTCTCACATCCATACATGACTACTGGAAAAACCATAGCCTTGACTAGATGGACCTTTGTTGGCTAAGTAATGTCTCTGCTTTTGAATATGCTATCTAGGTTGGTCATAACTTTCCTTCCAAGGAGTAAGCGTCTTTTAATTTCATGGCTGCAATCACCATCTGCAGTGATTTTGGAGCCCCCCAAAATAAAGTCTGACATTGTTTCCACTGTTTCTCCATCTATTTCCCATGGAGTGATGGGACAGGATGCCATGATCTTTGTTTTCTGAATGTTGAGCTTTAAGCCAAAATTTTCACTCTCCTCTTTTACTTTCATCAAGAGGCTTTTTAGTTCCTCTTCACTTTCTACCATAAGGGCGGTGTCATCTGCATATCTGAGGTGATTGATATTTCTCCTGGCAATCTTGATTCCAGCTTGTGTTTCTTCCAGTCCAGCGTTTCTCATGATGCACTCTGCATATAAGTTAAATAAGCAGGGTGACAATATACAGCCTTGACATACTCCTTTTCCTGTTTGGAACCAGTCTGTTGTTCCATGTCCAGTTCTAACTGTTGCTTCCTGGCCTGCATACAGATTTCTCAAGAGGCAGGTTAGGTGGTCTGGTATTCCCATCTCTTTCAGAATTTTCCACAGTTTGCTTAAGTAATACATTTTAGAAATTTGTATTCAGTTAAGATGAGAAAGGGATAGCTACTTTCACTTCTGCAATTTAATACTATATTGAAATTCCCAATTGATGCAATAAGATAAGAAAATGAAAGAAATTAAAATTTAAGAATTGGAAAGAAAGAAAAAAGGTTATTTGAAGAAGATGTGCTTTTCTGCATAGAAAATCCTATAGAGTCTACAGATAAACCAGAACATACCCAAAGTCATCACATTGCTCTAATTTTTGGAAAAGTGCCTAGAATGTGGTGCATCTTTACAGCAGAGTAATATCTAACAATTAAATGGGTAAATTATTTCTACATATTGACCTATATGAATTTCTACAACAGGTTTACAGAATAAAAGTAATTTCAGGAAGTTTCATATAGTGGGAGACATGTAGAATTTAAATACACAGACACATATTTAATAAAAAATACAAAAGCATGCATAAAAAAGTTGTATTAGTTTTCTGTTGCTGCTGTGACAAATTACCACACATTCACAACTAAAACTAATGCCTATTTATTATCTCAAGGTCCTATAGCTCAGAAGTTCATTTACAGCGTTCTCAACTGGGTCCTCTAGATGGATTCTCAGCAGGTAGAAATCGCGATGTCAGCAGGGCTACTTTCCTTTCTAGAAGTTCCAGGGATGAATCCTTATCCGGGTTCACACTGATGGCTGAATTCAGTTTCTTGACATTGTAGGACTAAGGCCCTTGTTTCTATGCTGGCTCTCAGCTTGGGGCTAGGCTCTGCTTCTAGAGGCTGGTCACATTACTTCTCATCCTTTCTTCATATTCCCTCCTCAAGAGAAGATGAACTGGGTCTTTTCATGGTTCCAATCTCTGATTTCCATTTCTACCTCAGCAGTCTCATGCCAGTGGGAGAAAGTTCTCTGCTTTTAACAGCTTATGTTATTAGATTGGGCTCACCTGGATAATCCATGATAACTCCTTATTTTAAAGTCTGTACAAAGCATACCTTTTGCCATGTAAGGTATTCACAGGTTCCAGAAGTTAGAGACTGAATATCTTTGGGGAGCCATTCTGCCTACCACAGGAAGATACACTCTGACTTTAGGATGGTGATTATATATGTGTAGGAAGGAAGGGATTGGGAAATGGTATTTAAAAAAGACTTCAAATCTGTAATGTTCTATTTTTAAAAAATAATCTGAAGTAAATCTGGTAAAAGTTAAGATTTATTAAATATATATGGTGTATCATGGATGTTATTTATTTATTATTTTTTAATTTAAATTTATTTATTTTAATTAGAGGCTAATTACTTTACAATATTGTATGTTTGAAATAGTACATAATAAAAACAAAAATTTTTTTAATAAATTAAAAACAAAAACATTTAAAAATATAGAAAATGATGTTTTATGCATCTTGGTGTTTCAGAACAAGTTCATACTGGCTTCAGAGATTATAAAAAACACACACACACAGAAAAGCTTCAGAAGAATGGTTGATGTAGAAATGATTGCCAGATAATATAGTTTACATCAGTATACTTGGATATGAAGAAATGCAAGAATTAAGTCAGAAGCTTAGTGTATTAGGGTATATGGGACAGGGAGAGTAGCTTTAGAGAACAGTGTATGTTATGGAAATCTGAAATCTGACATATACACTACTATATGTGCTGTGCTTAGTCACTCAGTCATCTCCAACTGTTTGTGACCCCATGGACTGTAGCCTGCCAGTCTCCTCTGTCCATGGGGATTCTCCAGGCAAGAATGCTGGAGTGGGTTGCCATGCCCTCCTCCAGAGGATCTTCCCAACCCAAGGGTCAAACCCAGGTCTTCCACATTGCAGGCGGATTCTTCACCATCTGAACCACCAGGGAAGCCCATGTTATGGAAACACACATGCAAATAAAGGAAATAGTTTGAATGTGCTGAGTGTTAAATGTAAAGACAAATGGGGAGGAAGAATTTAATACCAACTAGAAAAAAATAGCAAGTTTGAGGGAGCTTAGTCCCAGAGGAAACCGAATGGAATAATAACTAAAGCATAAGTAGAGGGGTTTGTCTTGGATTGAGAAGGACTGTTAACTCAAGTTTTGTAGCAAAATGCCATAGTCTGAGTGGTAGAGATTCAGAGAGAGGAAGCTCCCCTGTGTCTTTTCTTGTAAGGGCCCTAATCCCATGAGTGAGGGTTCCATCCTATGACCTCATCTAAACTTAGTTATCTCCTGAAGGTGACATCTCCAAGTAGCATCACATTGGGGTTTAGGGCTGCAGTGTATGAATTTTGTGAAGATACCATTCAGTCCATAGCATCTATAAATTTAAGCAAGGAGTGAAAATAGTTGTATATAGAGGTATCTAGTCACAAGTAGGAAAAGAGGTGAATATGTTCTTATGTATTCAGTTCAGTTCAGTTTAGTCAGTTGCGTCCGACTCTTTGTGACCCCATGAATCGCAGCACGCCAGGCCTCCCTGTCCATCACTATCTCCCGGAGTTCACTCAGACTCATGTCCATCGAGTCAGTGATGCCATCCAGCCATCTCATCCTCTGTCGTCCCCTTCTCCTCCTGCCCCCAATCCCTCCCAGGATCAGAGTCTTTTCCAATGAATCAACTCCTTGCATGAGGTGGCCAAAGTACTGGAGTTTCAGCTTTAGCATCATTCCTTCCAAAGAACACCCAGGGCTGATCTCCTTCAGAATGGACTGGTTGGATCTCGTTGCAGTCCAAGGGACTCTCAAGAGTCTTCTCCAACACCACAGTTCAAAAGCATTAATTCATCGGCATTCAACTTTCTTCACAGTCCAACTCTCACATCCATACATGACTATTGGAAAAACCATAGCCTTGACTAGATGGACCTTTGTTGGCAAAGTAATATCTCTGCTTTTGAATATGCTATCTAGGTTGGTCATAACTTTTCTTCCAAGGAGTAAGCGTCTTTTAATTTCATGGCTGCAGTCGCCATCTGCAGTGATTTTGGAGCCCCAAAAATAAAGTCTGACATTGTTTCCACTGTTTCTCCATCTATTTCCCATGAAGTGATGGAACCAGATGCCATGATCTTTGTTTTCTGAATGTTGAGCTTTAAGCCAACTTTTTCACTCTCCTCTTTCACTTTCATCAAGAGGCTTTTTAGTTCACTTTCTGCCATAAGGGTGGTGTCATCTGCATATCTGAGGTGATTGATATTTCTCCTGGCAATCTTGATTCCAGCTTGTGCTTCTTCCAGCCCAGCGTTTCTCATGATGTACTCTGCATATAAGTTAAATAAGCAGGGTGACAGTATACAGCCTTGATGTACTCCTTTTCCTATTTGGAACCAGTCTGTTGTTCCATGTCCAGTTCTAACTGTTGCTTCCTGACCTGCATACAGATTTCTCAAGGGGCAGGTCAGGTGGTCTGGTATTCTCATCTCTCTCAGAATTTTCCACTGTTTATTGTGATCTACACAGTCCAAGGCTTTGGCATAGTCAATAAAGCAGAAATAGATGTTTTTCTGGAACTCTCTTGCTTTTTCCATGATCCAGCAGATGTTGGCAATTTGATCTCTGGTTCCTCTGCCTTTTCTAAAACCAGCTTGAACATCTGGAAGTTCACGGTTCACGTATTGCTGAAGCCTGGCTTGGAGAATCTTATGTATTAGGTACCCCAAAATACAATGAAGTACTCAAGTTCTTAATCTATAGCAAAAAGAAAGGATGAATAGAAAGGTAAGTGTATTAGTGAGAATTCTAGCATACTAAGGATATTCAAATTAGGAAGAAATGAAACATGCCATATGGAAGTGGAGACCATTTCTTGCCTATTTTATTATTTTGCATTTTCACTTAAAATTCTCATTTTATTTATTAATAGATACCCAACAGTAGGGGATACTTTGGTATTATCTAAGCCATTCATGAAATTCCACTCACATTTCCTAGATAATCAGCTTCTCAGTCTTCCTGGCAGCTAAGAGTATTCCTGTGATATGGTATTAACCAGTGAGTCTAAGGGGCACCCTCTGGCAGAATATTCTTTGTCCTCCTCTCTAGTTTGAACAATATGTATAAAATGTGATGCTAGGAGCTACAGAAGATACAGTGAGACTATGAGGGGTAGGGAAAAATATCATTGTCACATTGAAGCAATAACTACTTGTTGTGGAAATACTGAATAAAGCCCAAATTTCATTACCCACTCCATTCCCAGACTTCTCAAGTGATAAGAAACTTTTAAGTTTTTGCTTATTTTCATCCAGTGCATCCTAACTGCTGTGTAATGCAAAGATAGAGGAAGACACCAATCTTGGAAAAAATAAACTAAAAAAATTCAAATTCTTTGCATATGCCTCTTTTGATAGAAGTATGTAATAAGAACCTAAATTTCTTTTTAAAAATGTAGGGATCAAAGAAAAATGACAAAAAATGAAATTAAGGAAAAAGGCAAGCAGAAGAATAAAGTATTATAAAGTATGTAAATTAGCAATAGCTAATAGTAATAATAGAGTAGGAATGGACTAAAATTATCAGAGACTTCCACTTTTGGTAACTACTAACTAGATAACTTGGACCAGTACACATTTTTTAAAGGTTTACAAAGCTGAACAGCATAATTTTAAGATCTTCTCTGAAGACATTTGAAAGCTCAGGAGACAGTGAAAAATTATGGCGCCGTCGTCACGAAGAAGAAAACCCAGAGAAGCAAGCTTTGCATTTTGGGGGTGTGTTTTCCCTGTAAGGGCATCTTAAAGAAGTGGTTGAAAATGTAAAAAGTTATTTTGACAGTTTCCTAAAGTTAGTGGGGGAAATGGAATTCAGGGACCACCAAGCGGTGGGTTGGACCTTGAAGGGCAACACCCTGAAGTTAAGGTGGATGGTAAACAGGCTAGTTTTGTACGGGCTGGAGCCCAGCTTCATTTCAGTCCCAAAATTACAGGACAGTTATCCAGAATCTCTGATGTGGCTGTCTGACAGAAGCAAGTAAAAATATTCTCTGGAGAAAGAAATATAATTCAGAGCCTTAAGTTATTTTCAAATTTTTCATAATATACCAGTGGAAACAGATCCAGATACACAACTTTAGTATAAAACATTTATGAAGATTAAAGACAAGATTGAGAATTTTGTATATTATTCCTGGAAACTATTAAAAAAGTCTAAGTGAAAATGCTGGAAATGAAAAAGTCAATGGCTGTATGAGATCTTAATGGATAAGTTTAAAGGAAATTAGACAGTGTTGAGGAGTATCCTAATAATTTATAGGACAGGTAAGAAGAAAATATATACAGTAAGGCACAGAGAGAATAAAGAAAAACGTATGAGATAAATAATGCATAGAAAAGAAGGGTGATACACATTTACATGGAGTTCTAAGGAAGAGAATTAGGCAATACCTAAGAAAATAGGCTTCCCCAGTGCCTCAGTGGATAAAAAATCCACCTGCTCTACAGGAGACCCAGGAGATGTGGGTTCAATCCCTGGTCCAGGAAGATCCCCTGGAGAAGGAAACGGCAACCTACTCCAGTATTCTTGCCTGGAGAATCCCATGGAAAGAAGAGCCTAGTGGGCTACAGTCCAAAGAGTCGCCAAGAGTCAGACGCGACTGAGTAACTGAGAGGGAGAAGAAAATAGGGCAATATGTAAGGTAATGAATGAAAATATTCCAAACTGAAAAATATATCAACTCTATATCCTAGGAAGCCTATAAGTAAATCCCAAGTATGATAAAAGAAAGTCACACTTCGACCCATCATAATAAAATTACTGAAAATCAAAAAGAGAAAATATTGAAAGTGGCAAGAAGGAAAGACAAGTCTAAAATATTAGACTAACAAGAAGACAGAAAACAATGAGGTAATATCTTCAAAGTACTGGGTTAAAAAAATAATAATAAAACCTTCCCTCATTAGGATTCTATGCCCAGTAGAACATCCCTTAGAATGAAGGTGAAATAAATACACCATGAGAAGACTTGTACAAAAGGGAAAATTAAAAGGAGTTTTTCAAGGAGAAAAAAAATGTTCACAGATGGAAGTTCCAGTTTTCCTTCTGGCCTGTCTTCTGAGTCACTGATATTTCTTCATCTTTGTCTAATTTTTATTAAACTTGTCCACTGAAATCTAGTTTCAGCTATTGAGCTTTCTAGTGGAAAAAAATGAGCAAAAAAGAGTCAAACATAGGTAAATTTTAATTACCATTGATCACATACTAATAATGCCATATATAATAATTATGTCTTTAATGTGTATCATGATGAATACATGATGACATTAGCAAAATTATTCAAAGGTAAACTCTGAGTCTCTCATCTCTAATGGTAATTCCCAGAGGGATCATCAAGTAACACTTTTTAGCTAATGAGTCCACAGTATGCTCCCGACTGAGCTTCCCAGCAATCAGGCTGGACCTAGTGCCTCCTGGGCTTTTAGGTTCCACCTTGTCATCTCCTTGGTCACCTGAACACACAAGCCCTTCTGAATGGTAGACCTGAGCATCCCTTGTTAGGATGATGCTCTTAGCAGTATGTCAGTGGTAATAGAGATATGGAAGGAAACGGTTGTGCTGTGCAGTTATGCTACAGGAAGTATGAAAGAGGTTGCTTTATTACTTGTTAGGAATTTGAAGTTCTCAAATTTGAAGTTTTCTCTGTCATTTTAGGAGTCATTTAAGATAAGAGCAAAATGCTATTAGAGTTTAGAAGAGTTTTCTGACATCTTTATTTGCAGGAGCTTTTAAGGGCTGAGCTTATACATCTCTTTTTATGCGCAGAACATCTAATAGAAAAATTAATGTCAATTTACATGATGGAACAATTGTGGTGCGTTTTCTCTCCTGTGAATTTCTCCTGAGCTCAGAGGCAGGCCAACCAGCTCAGAAAAACAGGCTGTAATATGCACCAGGAACAGAGAAACTTGGTAATGTTTTCCGTTTTCGGATGCTTCTTCTTGCTCTTCCGTTCACTGTGTAGGAGCTGTTTCCCCTCAGTTCTGGCCGCCTCTCCCCATCCCCTTGTCAGGCCCCTTCTTTCTCCTGCAGGTCCCTCATTTTGCCTTTGTTCCCCTGGGCTGAAGTAGTGCCCCCATCCCCGAGTCTCTCCAACCTGGTACTAATTTCTGTTACATAGAATGTTGGTTTGCTCCTCATAATTACTTCTTGTCCTCCTTTTTGGAGAGATAAACACTCAGGTTGGAGGTGAAAAAGGAGGATCTAATGATTCTTCATCACCTCAGGTGTCTTCAGTACCACACTTCAGGTAGTAAATTAGGTCCTGACAACATTCCAAGGTGATTATTTTTAGCTTTCATTTCACATATGAGACAATTACAACAAGAGTTTCCGTAAATCGTATGATACTCCTTGTTTCTGGTGCTGAAAGCCCACGTTATACCAGAAACCTGAAAGTTTGGGGAGGTAAATGCCTAAGGGCTGTCTGTGAGAGGTGAGAGGGGATCAGGAAAATAATAGATTTCAGGCACCTCATGACTCAAAAATAACCCTCTCCAAGCACTCCAAACGTATAGGGTCCAGAAACTAATTCTATCTTTAATTACAGGTATTCCCAGTAATTATATACTTGTAGGTATGTGCAAGTTCAAGGCACAAAACTTTATATTGGGGCAAATGCCTCCAGTTGGCAGCACCTTTCTCCAGGGCCCTTTCCTTATCGGTTTCATGCAAGTGCCAGATGTCTCAGTCCCTTATTTGTGCCTAAGCAGATCTGATCCCTACAGGCAGTAAAGCCCTAGATTATTCTCTTTCTGATTTTCCTCTGTTTACTTACTCATCCACTCATTTGTGCATTTACTTTAATTGTTAAGTCTCTTGCATTGGAGACAGATTCTATACCATCTGAGGCACAGAGAAGACCATTTTAAAAAAATCGTTCAATTCTGTTTTATTTAGTTTACTTTGAAACAGATCAAAAATACATTGCTAGGGTCTTTTTATTCTTAAGAGGGCATGTATTAGTGGTCTTTATCCATTAGCCTGTATAAGCAGGCTATTTTGTCTACAGCTGGAATTTAGCTTGGCTGTGGTAAATGATGATTTCTTTTTTAAAATTTATTAATTTTAATTGGAGGATAATTTCTTTACAATATTGTGGTGGTCTTGCCATACACCGACATGCATCACCCATGGGTGCACATGTGTCCCCCCTATCCTGAAAGCCCCCTGCCCACCTCCTGCCCCACTCTAGGTTGTCCCAGAGCACTGGCTTTGCGTGCCCTGCTTCGTGCATCGAATTTGCACTGGGCATCTGTTTTACATAAGGTAATTTACATGTTTCGATGCTATTCTCTCAAATCATCCCAACCTTGCCTTCTCCTACATAGTCCAAAAGTTCTTTATATCTGTGTCTCTTTTGCTGCCTTGCATATAGTATCATTGTTACTGTCTTTCTATATTCCATATGTATGTGTTAATATACTGTATTGGTGTTTCTCATTCTGACTTACTTCACTGTGTATAATAGACTCCAGTTTCATCCACCTCATTAGAACTGACTCAAATGTGTTCTTTTTTATAGCTGAGTAATATTCCATTGTGTATATGTACCACGACTTCATTATCCCTTCGTCTGCTGATGGACATCTAGGTTTCTTCCAAGTCCTAGCTATTGTAAACAGTGCTGCGATGAACACTGGGGTACATGTGTCTCTTTTGATTCTGGTTTCCTCAGTGTGTATGCCCAGCAGTGGGATTGCTGGGTCATATGGCAGTTCTATTTCCAGTTTTTAAAGGAATCTCCACACCATTCTCCATAGTGGCTGTACAAGTTTGCATTCCCACCAGCAGTGTAAGAGGGTTCCCTTTTCTCCACACCCTCTCCTGCATTTACTGTTTGTAGACTTTTTGATTACAGCTATTTTGACCAGTGTGAGATGATACCTCATTGTGGTTTTGAGGAAGCCCATTTGTAAGAACATTTTTGAGCAACTTCTTTGGGCCAGTGCTGGGTACTTTTGTATGTCTCATTCTAAAATGAACTCTTCTCAGACTGTCTTTCTTTGGAAGTGATCTAGTCAGCTAACTGCATCTAATTGTGATAACAAATGAAAACTTATAGTGGTACCATTCTCAGAGCTATTTACATTCTCAATTTGGAATCTGAAGCATCAATTCTGAATAAATGAAGCATCAAGGACAGTGAATTTGTAGCACCAGGTAAACAAAATAAGTGATTTTATTTACTTCTGTGACCAGAAGTAACTAACTCACTACACCTCTATCTTTGAGGAAGTATGGCCCCTGATAGAGCAGTTTCTAGGTTTGTCTTTCATAAAAATGCCGTATGCAAGATTTTTACTCTTTGGCTTTTATTTATAAGAGAATAAGTTTACCCAAAGTTTAAGGAATTTCTATTGCTAGTAAGTAGGACTCCATTTAGAGATGAGTAAAATGGAGGGCACCAAAATGGAAGGGACCTTCCTTTTTGGTGCCCTCCAAAATATAATGGGTGGTTCTCTGTATTTCATGACTTGATTTTCCAATGTCTTCTGCCAATGATGCAATGTTTTCAAGATGAATCCAGATTGCTATAGCTAGAGCTACAGTAGTGAGTAAAAGAAAAAAAAAAGACAAGTGTTAATATTGTAAAATTATTATAATCCCCACATGAGAGGAAGGTTTGAGGTTTTATAAATAATATATACAACTTACCCTTTTTATTTTCCTCTTTTAGAAATCAAGGACGAAGTCTGTATGCAACAGGAATTTTCAGACTCCATCTTAATGCTGAAAATTCACACTGACCTTCAGACTTAGTCATCTTCCGGATCATTGGATTAAGAAAAAAAGTTTTTGTTTAATTCTGTTCTAGTTGTTGCTCAACTAGGTGAGAAATACAGATAACGTGAACTTGATTTTTAAGAATAGCTCTGGTTCCAGGTGTTGTTTGGATAAACATGATAGAGAAATCATAATTCCTTTGGTAAACTGAGTGGTGAATCTTTCACTGTGAACCCAAGATATTGAGCAGGACGGGAAAGGCTGAGATGGTGGAGTCAATAGTGTTGACGGGTCATCCTGAGTCTTGGGCTATGATTTCAGTTGTCAGTTCAGAGGAGAGAACGAGAAGGCCAATCTTTAGAAAGTTAGAGGGTACTCTTTATTTACAAATGGCATGAAGGCACAGACAAGAGATGCACCTGAGTAGAGTACACAAGCTGAGCATGGAGATTATGAGCAGTATGTTCCCATATTATTGGTCAGCAGTTTCCTATGATCACCTTTATAACATCTGGGATATTGCTGTGCCCCTTTCTCTTTAATTAATTCCCTTTCTCCTCACTCTGCAAATCTCCAGCCACTACCCCTCTTCACGTTCCATTATTGACCCTATTTAAATAGTTAGTGAAAAATAAAAGCCTTTTTTTTTTTTAATGGCAGATTCCTTTTTAAAACCAAATCTACTTACTTCATGCATGTTTGGTGCAGTAAACCCTCTCATGCCTTTGGCCATGCTCTGCTTCTGCTCTGAGACCCAGCTGCTCTCCCAGACACCATTTCTGCAACTTTCTCTTATTCCTCTTGTAATTTCTCCCTCTTTACTAGTTTATTATCAACAGTTCACAAACATCTTCAAGTAACTTTAATAATAAAACAATAGCAAGTAAACTCCTAAGACATTAAAGAAAGAACAATAAAAGTGGAGAGGGAGTTGATAGGGGTGGGATCCTACAACCCAAGTGGATCTAGGACTGGCTTCCCTGGTGGCTCAGAGGGTAAAGCATCTGCCTGCAATGTGGGAGACCTGGGTTTGATTGCTGAGTCGGGAAGATCCCCTGGAAAAGGAAATGGCAACCCACTCTGGTACTCTTGCCTGGAGAATCCTGTGGATGGAGAAGCCCGTAGGCTACAGTCATGGGGTCAAAAAGAGTTCGACATGACTGAGAAACTTCACTTTTCACATTTTGGGATCCCACAGAAAAAAATTATTACAGGTTTTGGTAAACTTAGAGACTTGAGGAAGTTTATCATTTCAGAACTTACATTTTTGATTAGGCATAAAGCTTTGTGAATGGAGAGGGTTAAAACACTTGGATATTTGTTAGACATCAGAAAAGATTTCACCGGATTTTTTTCTTGCATTCCCAAGAAAATATTTAAGGCAATGAGAAACCACAGTGTTGTCTCTGAGTTTATTCTCCTCGGGCTGTCTGCTGACCCCCAAATCCAAGCTCTGCTCTTTGTGCTGTTCTTTGTTATTTACATCCTGACCCTGATGGGGAACCTGATGCTGCTGCTGGTGATCAGGGTGGATTCCCAGCTTCACATCCCCATGTACTTTTTCCTGGGACAGCTGTCCTTTCTGGATCTCTGCCACTCTTCTGTGACTGTACCCAAGCTATTGGAGAACCTCCTGTCTGAGAAGAAAACCATCTCAGTAGAGTGCTGCATGGCTCAGGTCTTCTTTGTGTTTGCCACTGGAGGCACAGAATCCTGCCTACTTGCTGTCATGGCCTATGACCGCTATGTTGCCATCACTTCTCCTCTGCTCTATGGCCGGGTGATGAGCAGACAGCTGTGTATGGGGCTGGTGGGGGGCTCATGGGGCTTGGCTTTTCTGGATGCTCTCATCAATATCCTTGTAGCTCTCAACTTAGACTTCTGTGAGGCTCAAAATATCCACCACTTCAGCTGTGAGCTGCCCTCTCTTTACCCTTTGTCTTGCTCCGATGTGTCTGCAAGCTTTACTGCCCTGCTCTGCTCCAGCCTCCTGCATTTCTTAGGAAATTTCTTCTTGATATTTTTCTCCTATGTTCACATTTTGATCACCATCCTGAGCATCAGCTCCACCAAAGGCAGAAGTAAGGCCTTCTCCACCTGTTCCTCCCACCTCACTGCAGTGGTCTTCTTTTACAGCTCAGGTTTACTCCGCTATCTCATGCCAAATTCAGGATCCATTCAGGAGCTGATCTTCTCCTTGCAGTATAGTGTGGTCACTCCCATGCTGAATCCTCTCATCTACAGCCTGAAGAACAAGGAGGTGAAGGCAGCTGTGAGAAGAATGCTGAGAAGATGTTTCTAGTGTTTCAAGCCATAGATAAGAAAAAATCAAAATGATGAGGAACTTGGGTAGAATTGCAATAAATAATGCCTGGATATTTAGGAGAATTCTCTGATATAAGGATCTGCAAGAGGCCGTACATTTTTTCTTGAGAATACTTCAGAAAATGTGAAAGTGTTTTATGGAATGATACCAGTTTCATCCTAGAAACTGGAAGAGGAAGGTAGCTAGATGAACCTTTTATCTCACAATTCTTCTTACAAAAATATTTAATTTATTACACACAGTATGGTAGATATTGTTATTATCTGCTTAGGCATTCTTTACCATTTTTCCAGTAACTAAACTCCAACTAAAGTCTCATAGAGACTGTTAACCACAGTGTCCCCAAATCTTCCCCATCTCTTCTCATTACCTGCTCATCCTTTTTGACACAGTGGCTGGTACAGGAATGAGCGCATGGTCAATGCCAGATCACTCACCCTCTTAAGATATTTGAAACTGTTTATTTTATTGAATCTACATGTTCCAATAGAGATTACAAGTAACACATTTGTTTATCCTACTTCAAACCATTTACCTTATGCCCAACCATCTCCAGCTTTGTGGCAGCCTCATGACAAAAGATTTCTTGGTTCATACACGTGTGTGCACGTTCAGTCGCTTCAGTCATGTCCATCTCTTTGCGACCCTATGGACTGTGGCCTGCCAGGCTCCTCTGTCCATGGGACTCTCCAGGCAAGAGTGGGTGGGTTGAGTGGGTGGGTGGAGTGGGTTGCTGTGCCCTCCTCCAGGGAATCTTCCTGACCCAGGGATTGATCCTGCAGCTCCTGCGTCTCCTGCATTGCAGGCGATTCTTTGCCACTGAGCCACCGAGGGAGCCTTGGCTTGTACACACTGCTGGACGAATAGCTCTGCCCCTGAGCCCTAGTAATGCTGCAGAAAAGGCAGGATGGAAGGAAGTCCGTGGCAGAGCAAGTGCTGTATAGGGCCTGTGGCAAACCCCAAGAAGAAACCAAGACAATTTCAGCAAAAGCCCTTTGGATCATGAACACAATTAGAATGCTAGTGAGAAGAAGACTTAGGAGAGCCATATGGATTAAAATTATCATGTCAAAAGTCAATTATTGCTTCTTTCTGAAATTGCTGTTTAGTTTTTTAATTATTTACAAACTATCAGTTATAATCCTCCCATTCACATTGTACTCCCCAGGAGCAGAGAATATAAACTCAAAAGACAGCAGTGACATCTTCTGGCATCTTCACTACTTTTTCAAGAATATTAAAATAGTTTCAGACGTATTTGTTGCACAGTAAATATGTTGGAATGTTCAAGTCATTAGCAGAGAAACAGAATATATCTAGGATGAATTCTCACCAGAGGGACCCCACTGCCAAAGTGGTTTGAAATAATTCTATGAGTAGAATAGCCTATTGTATGAGTGCCAGTCTCTTCCTTCCTGGAGAGTCTAGTTCTGGTCTACAGACTCACAAAAAGTGTGACTCTGGCTGCAAAGTGGTGATTATACACAGGTTCAACAACATTTTCACTCACCAAGGTTGATCTGCTGTTGGCATTGGTGAAAATTATTTTACTAAAGGTCACACACAGATTTTGTTAGATACATTATCAGATACCTTCCACTGTTTCTATTGTGAATTAACAGTTCACTTCCTTGGTTATTTCTAATGTATAGGAATGCTGTGGTATTTGTATATAAATCTTGTACCTTGTTGAACTTGTATCTCAGTAAACTATCTTCCTAATTCTAATGGCTCATTTATACATATTATTTGATTTTTTAATTACATTTTAATTATTTTGTCATACATAAGGAAAAGCAATTTTTTTCCATGCAGTTTTTATATATTTCATTTTTAAAGTTAGTGTAGTAGAGGTCTGCTACAAACATCTTTCTATTGGGATCAGTAAGAAAGCTTCTAATATTTCAGCATTCAGTTCAGTTCAGTCCCTTAGTCATGCCCGACTCTTTGTGACCCCATGAATCACAGCACACCAGGCCTCCCTGTCCATCACTCAGACTCATGTCCATCGAGTCAGTGATGCCATCCAGCCATCTCATCTTTGGTCGTCCCCTTCTCCTCCTGCCCCCAATCCCTCCCAGGATCAGAGTCTTTTCCAATGAGTCAACTCTTTGCATGAGGTGGCCAAAGTACTGGAGTTTCAGCTTTAGCATCATTCCTTCCAAAGAACACCCAGGGCTGATCTCCTTCAGAATGGACTGGTTGGATCTCCTTACAGTCCAAGGGACTCTCAAGAGTCTTCTCCAACACCACAGTTCAAAAGCATCAATTCTTCTGTGCTCAGCTTTCTTCACAGTCCAAGTCTCGCATCCATACATGACCACTGGAAAAACTATAGCCTTGACTAGATGGACCTTTGTTGGCAAAGTAATGTCTCTGCTTTTGAATATGCTATCTAGGTTGGTCATAACTTTTCTTCCAAGGAGTAAGCATCTTTTAATTTCATGGCTGCAGTCACCATCTGCAGTGATTTTAGAGCCCCCAAAAATAAAGTCAGCCACTGTTTCTACTGTTTCCCCATCTATTTCCCATGAAGTGATGGAACCAGATGCCATGATCTTCGTTTTCTGCATGTTGAGCTTTAAGCCAACTTTTTCACTCTCCTCTTTCACTTTCATCAAGAGGCTTCTTAGTTCCTCTTCACTTTCTGCCATAAGGGTGGGTCATCTGCATATCTGAGGTGATTGATATTTCTCCCGGCAATCTTGATTCCAGCTTGTGCTTCTTCCAGCCCAGCATTTCTCATGATGTACTCTGCATATAAGTTAAATAAGCAGGGTGACAATATACAGCCTTGACGTACTCCTTTTCCTATTTGGAACCAGTCTGTTGTTCCATTTCAGCATTAAGAATGATTATTCTGTTTCTGATCAATACCTTTAACTTATTATAAGATGTCTCTTCTAACAGCATTTTGCTAAGAATTGGTGTCAGGTTTTATCAAGTGCTTTTTCTATTGAGGACCAGGACGTTTTCTCTTTTGTTTATGAATATGTTTTATCTGTTACATAATAAGCTTGCAATAAATACATGTCAAATAAAAAAGTAAATTTATTGAAATAATCTTATGGCTTTTACTGTTTAGGTTTTTAATAATAAATTGTATTGCTAGGTGTTGTGGTGTTGAAGAATTGTTACATTCCTGAAATCACCCTACTTAGGTAGAGTAGTAAAATTTGAATTAACTTTTGCCACTGTTTGACTTAGCAATTTCCTATTGACATTCATAAGTGAGATAGTGTAAGTTTTTTGTTGCAGTCATGTGGTCTGTTTTTTTTCAACAACATTATTGAGATATTTCACACATCACAAAGCTCGCCTATTCAAAGTGGACAATTCAGTGGTTTCTAGCATATTCATGGAATTGTGCAACCATTACTATATAACCCAACCTCAAAATGTTTTCATCACCCTAAAATAAACCCACTACCCATGGCTGTCACTCTCCATTCCTAAGCCCCAACCCTGCCCTTAGGCAGTCACTAATTTACTTTTTGTCTTTATAGATTTGCCTGTTTTAGACATTTGAATTTGTCATCTTTTTATTTTCTTAAAATATTTGCATAAAAAGGCTTATCACTCCCTTGAAGATTTTATAAAACTCATCTTAAAAAATTTAAAGATTTCTTGTCTTTTTGTTGTTGTGGAGGAAAAATTTTGATTACCAGTTTGTTTCTTTTAATAAATAGTCATGTATTTTTTTATTTATTCATGAATCAATTTTAGTGATTTTTAATTTTTGTCTGTTATTCATTTAATGTTTTTAACTTTATTGGTATTTTTCTGCTTACTATAACAATTTTCAAATGTTTTGCAGCATTCATTTAATTTAGAAATAAATTTCTTTACAACAAAATTGAAAGAATTTTATGATCAACATCTATATAATCACGGCCTTCCCTGATAGCTCAGTTGGTAAAGAATCTGCCTGCAGTGCAGGCGACCCTGGTTCAATTTCTGGGTTGGGAAAATCTGCTGGAGAAGGGATAGGCTACCCTCTTCAGAATTCTTGTGTTTCCCTTGTGGCTCAGCTGGTAAATAATCTGCCTGCAATGCGGGAGACATGGGTTCGATCCCTGGATTGGGAAGATCCCTTGGAGAAGGAAAAGGCTACCCACTCCAGTATTCTGGCCTAGAGAATTCCATGGACTGTATAGTCCACGGGGTCACAAAGAGTTGGACACAACTGAGTGACTTTTACTCACTTTCACTATATAAGCACACTTGAATTTTACTGTTAACTTTTTAGTATACATACATGTCTTATCTATAGATCCATCAATCCATTAATGCATTTCCAAAAAAGACACCAATATACTTCACCCTAAATGCTTTAGCATGCACATCATTAACTAGAGTTCAGAATTTGACTATACCTTCTCTTTTTCTTTTGAGGTAATTCTATGTGCTGAAATAGTAAGTGTCATTCGGTGAATTTTGATAAAGTCAAACTGCTGTGTAATCCAAATCTCTGTTCAAACAGAGTATTACCAAACCCCTAGCAAACTACCTCATGTTCCTTTCCAGTCATTCTTGTCCCTACTTTTCTTCTTCTTAACCACTCTTCTGCTTTGTAAAACACTGCATAAATGGAATCAAATGGTATTCAACATTTTGTGTCAAGATTATTTCATTCAGTGTGTTTTTGAGATCCACACATGTTGTTCATTATCAGTAATTTATTTTCTTTTTTATTGCTGAGTAATATATTAATATACCATTGTATGAATACATTCCACTTGCTTATCCATTCTGTTGGGTTGTTTCCAGTTTGGGACTATTAGTAATAAAGCTACTATAAACATTCTTGTAAAAACTCTTTAGCAGAAATATTTTTATTTATCCTGGGAATATTTAGTATTGGAATTATTGGGTCATAGTAGGCATACGTTTTATAAGAAATTGTCACATTTTTTCCAAAAGGGTTATATCATTTGACGGATCTACCAACAGTGTTTGAGCGTTCTGTTTGCTCCACATCTGACCAACATTTCGTGTAGTCAGCCTTTCTAATTTAAGCTTTTTTTTTGGTTGGTTTCTGGTGAAATATACACATGATTTGGGGGCTTTCCTCGTGGTGCTGGTGGTAAACAACCTGTGTGCCAATACAGGTAGATGTAAGACACGTGGGTTTTGTCCCTGGGTTGGGAAGATCCCCTGGAAGAGGGCATGGCAACCCACTCCAGTATTCTTGCCTAGAGAATCCCATGGACAGAGGAGCCTGGCGGGCTATGGTCCATAGGGTTGCAAAGAGTAGGACATGGCTGAAGCGACTTAGTATGCATACATCCATGTGATTTTAGTTGGCATTTCCCTGATAGTTAATGATGTTGAATGTTTTAAATATTTAGTAGGCATTAATGTATTTTCTTATATGAAGTGTTTGATCAAACTTTTTGCTCATTTTAAATTATATTTTTTATTAAGTAGGAGTTTTTTTAAATTGATTTTAATTTTTTAATATAAATTTATTTATTTTAATTGGAGGTTAATTACTTTACAATATATGAAACGAATCGCCAGTCCAGGTTTGATGCATGATATTGGATGCTTGGGGCTGGTGCAGTGAGAGGACCCAGAGGGATGGTACGGGGAGGGAGGAGAGAAGGGCGTTCAGGATGGGGAACATGTGTATACCTGTGGCGGATTCATGTTGGTGTATGGCAAAACCAATACAATATTGTAAAGTAGTAGGAGTTTTTAATGGGCTTCCCAGGTGGCTCAGGGATAAAGAATGAGCCTCCAAAGCAAAAGACCCGGGTTTGATACCTGGGTTGGGAAGATGCCCTGAAGGAGGCAATGACAATATTCTTGCCTGGGAAATCCCATGGACAGAGGCTGGTGGACTAAGTCCATAGGGTCACAAAAAGTCAGACATGACTTAGTGACTAAACAACCACCAATGCCAGGAGTTTTTAATATATCTTGGGGACTAGTCCTTGTCATATCTGTATTTTATCTTTTCTCCCAGTCTTTGGGTTTTTAAAAATTATTTTTATTGTCTTTTAAAAAATTTGTTTATTTTAATTGAAGGATAATTACAATATTGTGATGATTTTTGCGATATATCAGTATGAATCGACCGCACTGTCCCCTCCATCCTGAACCCCCTCCCTACCCTCTCCACAACCTATCCCTCTGATTGTCACAGAGCACCGGCTTTGGGTACCCTGCTTCCTACATCAAACTCACACTGATTATCTATTTTGTATATGGTAATACGTATGTTTCCATGCCATTCTCTCAAATCATCCCACCCTCTCCTTCTCCTGGTCCCATCACTTCATGGCAAATAGATGGGGAAACAATGAAAACAGTGACAGACTTTATTTTCTTAGGCTTCCAAATCACTGCAGATGGTGATTGCAGCCATGAAATTAAAAGACGTTTGCTCCTTGGAAGAAAAGTAGTATAAGACCTGGCGACTTCCTGTGGAGTTAAACTCTGATGCAGGCCTGACAAAGCTGTGGACAATCCAGAGGAAGCCCTGGAGTGAGTCTAGGCCGCCGGGGTCCAGCCCCGGTGGATCCAGGGTAATTCGAAGGTGGGGACGGAATTGGTGTCCTGGAAAAAATGTATTTAATCACAGATATAGAGGGTGATTAGAAACAGATAGTGTAGTAGGAGAATTAGTCGAGAAAAGAGGCTGAATAACTGGTTTACATGGAATACCAATCACCACCTATGTAGGCCACAGGCGTCTTTCCATTCTCCCAAAGGAGAGGAGGCACTGAGGCCTCCCCAGTCCAATCTCAGAAGCCCAGGCAGAATTAGCAGGCTTGGTGAGTACCCACATTTCAGATGGGAATTCAGCCAGGAAAACAGGGAGCCAGAAAGAAACGACACAGGGGAATCAGTCTTTCCAGAAACTGATCCGATTTCTTTATTTTTCAGGTTTGTTTATATACCTTTTTGTTATACATAGGGATGAATACAGAGTCACACGGGGATCAGCAGACCTGACCCTTGTCACAATCAGGTGCTTCATATAAAATTATACAAAGGTCTTATGAGTTTCATCATCTTCTGGCTATGAGGTCTGCTGACATTTTATGGCCCTTTCTGATACCGGTCAGTTAACCAGAAAACTTATTTTTGCAGGGGTGATTTTTTCTTAACTCAGGCGCCACCCTCCAAAGTTGCATTCCTATAGGGTGAGGGTGTAGTGAGTTACAATCAAGAAAGGAATTTACTTAACCTAAGGTTTAACATGATTAATCTTAAAGGTAAATACTTATTTCTCCTATATGCTAGTTATATTCATTATAAAGGCAGGAATATGGAGATTTAGCAGCAATTATTGGCTCAACAAATGTAAACCCTTCACCAATGTTTCCCTTAAGATCTATTTAGTCTTAAGATAGTGATAAATTTACATTTTTGCATAGCAAGGACACAGTGATTTATAGTGATTTATAACAAAGTACAGTGATCTATAACAAAAGAGAAAATTCATTAACTCAAAAAGTCTAGTATTGCTAACATCAAAAACTACTACATTTCCTTTTCTATATTCCAAATACATTGATTAATATATTTCCAGGTGCCTAAGGATATGGAGGCCTGATGGCAATCATTGACTCATCAATGAAAAAAGCCCTATGCTAATGCTCCAAACTCTCTGTGCTGTTTATGATTGAGAGATTGTCACACAAGCTAGTCTGTCAGCAGAGAGGTTTGACCTGAGACATCCTTGTCACACCCAGGGCAGGGAGTTAGCAGTCATTATTGGCAGGACAAATGAAAAGACCCTTCACCAATATAATTCCTAATCATCCTACTAATACTATACTAATGATCTTCTAACTTCTCAAAAGAGTCTGTATTTAGAAAGTTTTAAAACATCTTGTGCCTTTCAAGGTTGGGAGGCTGTAAACAATCACATGTGGCCTGACGAACCTGATCAGGCAGGCCAGAGAACCTTCAGAGTTCGTAAGTTGAGACACTCTTGTCACGCCCAGGAATTTTTATTAACTGGAGCTGCAAGTTAACCCCTTCTCTGAGAGAAATGGTTATGGGGGAGAGCTCCCTGTAAAGTACTCTGATTTGGGGGTAGATGCTCCGGAACAGGGGGTTTCCTGAGGCTTGATCACGCCTTTGCATATGCCAAGCTTCCTTCCTCATGACCTTTGCCATGGGTGGAGTTCCTCACGCTGGCTCCCAACACTAGACCATCAGAGTTGTCCCACAGCAGGCCAGAACAGCCAGGCCTTATAGGACTGTCTCACTTAATCAGTGGTACAGTCTGTCCTTAGAAGGACACAGCCTTGGCCAGGTCACTTTCCGCACCTGAGGCAGACACTGAAGGAGCTAACAGCTGGAAGCTGTCTGCTAACTGCACGCCCTGCGTCTGGGCAACGTGCATTGGTGCTATCACTTCAGTCATGTCTGACTCCTTGCAACCCCATGACTATAGCCTGCCAGGCTCCTCGGTCTGTGAAATTTTTCCAGGCAAGAATACTGGAGTGGGTTGCCATTGCCCTCCTCCAGGGGATTTCCCCGACCAAGGATTGAACCTTGCATTAGCAGGCAGGTTCTTTACCACTACCATCACCTGGGCAGCAGGTCTTACTAAAGCAGAATCTTGGCAGTTTCTCTCTGTGTCTGCCACAACCTACAAAAACAAGGCTAGTGGGACTTAACAGTTGTTGCTGCTATGA
Organism: Budorcas taxicolor; assembly: GCF_023091745.1. NCBI lineage: Eukaryota > Metazoa > Chordata > Mammalia > Artiodactyla > Bovidae > Budorcas > Budorcas taxicolor. The sequence goes on from NC_068914.1 coordinate 76,433,003, forward strand.
TTAGTCTCTAGACTGTAACTTCTTTCTATTCCTTGCTCCCTTCCCTGAGACCCGTTAGAGCTTCCTTTCAACATCAGCTCACATTCTGCTAGGTGAGCCAGGACTGCATTGCTGAGGCATATGAGACTTAAATTTCTGTCCTTTATAGGATGTGGCACCTGTAACTACATGTCAAGATACATCCCGGATGATCACCTGAGTGCCACACATTTTCTCCGTTATTTCTATTATGTAGAAACACCCCTACCTCACAATGGTCGTTGGTGACCATTCCTGCCATTGCTTCCTGCATCTCAAACATTTCACCTCGGAGTAGTTCCCTACTACTCTATGCACACTTTTTAGCTAAGACTTTTAGTGAGAAGCTATTGGTTTCAGGTCCTCTGTTGTTTTGTTTGTCAGAAATTGCTTTTATTTAATGCCTACTTGAAAGACAGTTGCCCTGAGTATAGAATTCTACATACATAGTTTCTCTTGGCTTCCTATCTTCTGGCTTTCTTCTGGTTGTCATGAAGACAAGCCCAATTTCATTGTCATCCCCAGGTGGATAATTGATCACTTATAGCTGCTTTTCTATACTCTATACATTTGGTATTCATGGTAGTTTCACTATCATGTGGCTAGGTTTATATTCATTTTTTATTAATCTACTTTGTATTTATTGGAATTCCTGGAAGATATTTTACAGTATTACCTCTTCTTCATCATCTGTGAACCCACTCCAGTGTTCTTGCCTGGAGAATCCCAGGGACAGGGGAGCCTGGTGGGCTGCCGTCTATGGGGTCGCACAGAGTCGGCCACGACTGAAGCGACTTAGCAGCAGCAGCATCTGTGAACTTTCACAACTCTGATTAAACATGTATTATATCTTCTATCATTCTCTTATCTTCTTTCTAGTATTTTTAATCTGTTGTTTCTTAGAACTGCAAACTGATTAACTTCTTTGTTTTAATAATACAATTTATCAGTTCGCTCTAAAACTGTATTTAGTCACTTGTTTAATTCATCCTTGAAATTTTGGATTTCAATTATATGTGTGTGTTCATGTGTTTATTACATTTCTACAATTTCTGTTTTTTTTTTCCTCAAATGACTTCATTGTGCTCAGTAAGTCTTATTCCTCGATATAAGTTTACATTGCAAACTTCCCTTATTTCTAAAAATATATTTAAATAAGCTATTTTATTTTTGGTAACTAATAATCCCAGTATCAAATATCTGGCATTTCTGATTCTTGATTTTGATCTCATTTCTCATTCATGGTGAGATTTTTCTCTATGTGTTTGATTTTCTTTTTAGTATCTGTGGTTCATTTTTCTTAGAAATTTTATCAGTGGGAATACTTTGAAACTTGAAATTGTATCCCTCAAGTAAATTTTCACCCATCTCTATCACTTGTCCCAGAGCATAGCCAACCTGGAACTGTAAAATTAAATTCCTCACTTGATATGTTCAGAATCACAAAAAGAAGCTGGAATTTAGAAATCCTCTTTGATGTTATGACCATAAAATTTCCCTTTCCATTCAGAACCAATAGTCCCAGTTTATACATAATTCTAAATTAAAATCCCCACCAAGGATAGGCTGTAGGTTAAGGCTAATCTGTAAAGTGGAGCGTCAGGAGTTCAACAGAAACCCTTGGGGTAAAGTCAGATTTGGCACTCACATCATTATGTCCTGGCTTTCGTTTGGCATTTGACTTTGCAAAATCCTTTTCTTTTTCCACGTTCCATAAATGTATTTAAAATGGTAATTTAGAAAAATACTATGTCCACTGATTTAACTTTTCCAGTTTCAATAGTCATTGAGGGTGTCCAGTCTGCTATATGCAAGAAAAAGTGATCCCTCAAATTTCTTTATTTACTATTACTAATTTTCATGAAAATGTTTTTATCCACATATAGATTGGGCACATTCTTTTAAATAAGTGTATAATATACTTATATGAATATACAGTAATTCTACTCTGCTTCTGGTATTTTTGCTAAGTCGCTTCAATCGTATCCGACTCTGTGCAACCCCATAGACGGCAGCCCACCAGGCTCCCCCATCCCTGGGATTCTCCAGGCAAGAACAGTGGAGTGGGTTGCCATTTCCTTCTCCAAGGCATGAAAGAAAAAAGTGAAAGTGAAGTCACTCAGTCGTGTCTGACCCTCAGTGACCCCATGAACTGCAGCCCACCAGGCTCCAGGTTGTTTTTAATTATTATTACAAACAGGAATGTGTTTACCTCTATGAACATAGGTAAGTATTGCTTTAGGACTGATTTCTAGAAATGAAATTTCAGGGTCAGAGATTAAATCTCACACAGTTAAATTTTTAACAAAATTTTTGAGGCAAGTTTATATACAATAGCTATACATATGTAAAGTATACAGTTTGATAAGCTTTAACATATGTATACACCTATGACCAGCACAATGAGTATAATGGACAAGTTGTCATCCGTAAATATTTCCTTATGTTGCTCTGTGATCCCTCCCTTTCAACTCTGTCTATCATCCTAGTAGTCTACTAATTCTGTTATTTCTGCAGTAGTTTCAATTTATTGATTTTCCCACTCACTATGGATTCTTTTCTGCTTATTTACATGCCTGGGAATTTTTTATTGTAACCATATAATATGAATTTTACCCTGTTAGAAGCTTGAAATCTTTTTGAATTCCTGAAAGTATTCTTGAGCTTTATTTGCAGAGCAGTTAGGTTACTTTCAGGTTTTGTTTTAAAGCTTCATTAGGCAAGACCAGAGCAGTCTTTAGTCATGTTTAATTTTCCCTAGTATTGAGGCAGTACTTTGCTGAACACTCTGAGGAAGAAATCACAAGGTCCACATGAAGGCAATTTCCAGACAGAGATGTATGAGCACAGAGGAGCATAAAGAGGAAAAAAAAGCAAACAAGAAAGAACCCAATTCAAATTAGTCTGTGAGCCATAATTTCAAAACATGAGGAAAGACAGACCAAAAAAATTCAGTAATCTTAAGAGGAATAACTGAATGAAAATTCACATTATGACCTATAATGACAAAAATCTTTTAAATAGATGTAGTTAAAGATATTCAGAGGGGTTAAATGAAGGCATAGTTTCCATTTACAACAAACAGGTAATATGGCAGGGGAAAAAAAACAAGATCACAGAGATATAAAAATATTGCATTAGTATTTTGGAAAAAATGGCTGCTAAAATGAAAATGTTACTATATGAAACAAACCCTAGACTTTATTTAATTATTAGAATATCTCAATGTTGTTGAAGATGGACAGTCATACTGAGAAACTCATACATAGTAAAGCACATAGACACAAGATATTAAAGATATAAATGAGCTACTAAGAGGCTCCAACATTCTAATAGAAGGACTTAAGGGGGTCAAGGAAATAAAACATGAAGATATAAAGTCTGAAGACATAATTGTAACAAATTCGGCATAGTTTAAGAAAATATGACTAAAAAGAACAAACTAGTGGTTACTCCTGGGAAGAGGGAAAGAAGGAGGGTCAAGACAGGGAATTAGGAAGTACAAACTACTACATATAAAATGAATGAGCTACAAGTGTGTATTGTACAGCACAGAGAATATAATTAATTAATATATTAATTAATATAATATAATATTATAAATTGAGTATAACCTTTAAAAATTGTGAATCACTATGTGTGGCCTTCCCAGGCAGCTCAGTGGTAGGGAATCTGCCTTCCAAGCAGGAGATGCAGGTTCAATCCAACGTTCAGGAAGATTCCCTGGAGAAGGAAATGGCAACCCCCTCCAGTATTATTGCCTGGAGAATTCCATGGACAGAGAAGCCTGGTGGGCTGCAGTCCATAGGGTCTCAGAGTTGGACATGACTAAGTGACTAACATTTTCATGTTGTACACTTGAAATTTATATTGTAAACCAACTGTACTTCAATAAAAAAAATGGCTTGTCAAGTACTTCAAGGAAAGACAAATTCAGATTAGACAATGAAATGATAGATTAATGAAGAGAAGACTTCCAATTTCATCTTAGAGATGTTGATAACTGGAAGGAGCACCACTGTTATCATTGCAACAATAAAATTGCTATACATACTGCAGATTAGCACCACAGTTCTTGAACCCATAAGCAACTTCAGGTTCCAGGGCAAATGGCTAATTTGAAATCTAGAGAGAGACAGGCAACAGCATGGATCCAGGATCTAAGCTTAACTAGAATAGATATCACTAAAAGCCATAGAAGCTGGCTTTTATGAAGAATAAACACATTTTTAAGAATTCCTAAAGACTGAGTATAGACTAGTGTGAGAATATAAGATGGGGCCCCTGAGACCACAGATACTAGAGGTTGACACTTTCTTGCAGGCTTTTCCTTTGAGAAATGTGTAAAGAAACAGAATACCCTAACAGAGCCTCCCTGTTGTGCTGGATGGAGTAGGCAACAGCAGCCTTTAGAGAAACTCCACTTAATCCCATCTCTTCTATTCCCCTTATAGAACAAAAGCCTTAATCTGCATGGACTATATAATCAGAACCTTTAGCTTGAAGGTGCTGATAAAATTTCTTCACACCTTGGAAAGAGGAAAAAGGGTGGGGGAGGAGGAGGAGTACTACCCATGGGGAAAGGGCAGGAATTTGTGCTAGACAGAAAAAACATACACTGCCTACAGAGATACACATATAAGAATTACAGCAGAATTCCCATTAAAACCATGCAAACAAAAAGACAATGGAATGAAATCTTTAAAGTGCTTCAGAAAGAAATGGTCAATTGAGAATTATCAACTCAGAAAAAATAGCCTTCAAAATGAAAGAATAAATAAAGGCTCTCTTGGCAAGCAAAACATTAATTTATTGCCAGAAGACCTACTTTACAAAAAAGTTAAATGAGGCTTCTCAGGTATATGGGCTTCCTTGGTGGCTCAGAGGTTAAAGTGTCTGCCTGCAATGCGGGAGACCTGGGTTCGATCCCTGGGTTGGGAAGGTCCCCTGGAGAAGGAAATGGCAACCCACTCCAGAATTCTTGCCTGGAGAATCCCATGGACGGGGGAGCCTTGTGGGCTATAGTCCACGGGGTCGCAAAGATTCGGACACGATTGAATGACTTCACTTTCACTTTCTCAGGTATATAAAATATGATATAGGCTAAGACTTTGTGTGTGTGCATGCTAAGTTATTTCTGTTGTGTCCAACTTTTTGTGACCCTATGGACTGTAGTGCACCAGGCTCCTCTGTCCATGGGATTCTCCAGGCAAGAAAACTGGAGTGGGTTGTCATGCCCTCCTCCAGGGGATCTTTCCAACCCAGGGATTGAAACTACATCTTTTATGTCTCCTGCAAAATTTAACTATTTACAGAACAACTGTCAATGAAAAGTGCTGGGGACCTACCAGAAAAGATCTTTGACAACTGAAGACATAAAGAAGGAAACCATGATGAGACAGGCAGGATAGGGGGACTTATGATATAGTCAAGTACCATATCCCTGAGTGGGTGACCCATGAAAGGGAGAATGACTACATGAACAGTTTCTCACCAAGGATTGAGGGATCTGAACTCCACTTTAGGCTTGCCAACCTGTGGGTCCTGTGCCAGGAAGATAAACTCCCAGAACATTTGGCTTTGAAGGGCAATGGGGCTTGCTTGGGGAGTCCCAGAGGGCTGTGTGAAATAGAAACTCTACTCTTAAAGGAAACATGCAAAATCTCACATGTTCTGGTACCCAGGGCAGAAGCAATAATTTGAAAGGAGCCTGGGTCAGACCTACCTGCTGATCTTGGAGAATCTTCTGGAAAGACAGGCACCATCGGTTTTTGGGAACTCCTTCTACCATTGTGGACACTGCTGCTGACAAGTGCCATTTTGGAATCCTCTCTCTAGCTTATTAGCCTCAGGACCCAACCCTACCCCTGTCTAATGGCCTGTAGGCAACAGTACTGGTATATCTTGGACGAAGAAACTGACTGGGCAGGGACACAGCCCCATCCTCATAACATTGTACCACAGGAGGTGGTGACCAAAACCGTCCTAAAGAAAAAGAAACACAAGAAGGCAAACTGGTTGTCTGAGGAGGCTTTATAAACACCTGAGAAAAGAAGAGAAGTGAAAGGCAAGGAAGAAAGGGAGAAATATATCCAACTGAATGCAGAGGTCCAGAGAATAGCACAGGGAAGTAAGAAAGTCTTCTTAAGTGAACAGTGCAAAGAAATAGAGAAAAAAGAATAGGAAAGACTAGAGATCTCTTTGAGAAAATTGGAGATATCAAGGGAACATTTCATACAAAGATGGGCATGATAAAGGACAGAAGCTATAAGGACTTAACAGAAGCACAAGATACTAAGAAGAGGTGACAAGAATACACAAAAGAATGCAAAAAAGGTCTTCATGACCTGGATAATCACAATGGTGTGGTCACTCACCTAGAGCCAGGCATCCTGGGGTGTGAAGTCAAGTGAGCCTTAAGAATCATTACTCCAAACAAAGTTAGTGGAAGTGATGGAATTCCAGCTGAGCTATTTCAAATCCTAAAAGATGATGCTGTGAAAGTTCTGCACTCAATATGCCAGCAAACTTGGAAAACCCAGAAGTGGCCACAGGACTGGAAAAGGTCAGTTTTCATTCTAATCCCAAAGAAGGTCAGTGCCAAAGAATGTTCTAAATACTGTACAGTTCCACTCATTTCACATGCTGGCAAGGTAATGCTCAAAATCCTTCAAGCTAGGCTTCAACAGTATGTGAATTGAGAACTTCCTGATATACAAACTGGGTTAGAAAAGGCAAACCCATAAATCAAATTGCCAACATTTACTGGATCATAGAGAAACCAAGAGAATTCCAAGGATTCCAGAGAAACATCTACTTCTGCTTCAGTGACTATGCTAAAGCCTTTGACTGTGTGGATCACAAAGAACTGTGGAAATTTCTTAAAAAGATGGGAATACCAGACCATCTTATCTGTCTCTTGAGAAACCTGTATGCAGGTCAAGAAACAACAGTTAGAACCAGACATGGAACAATGGACTGGTTCCCAACTGGGAAAGGAGTACATCAAGGCTGTATATTGTCACCCTGCTTATTTAACTTCTATGTAGAGTACATCATGAGAAGTGCCAGGCTGGATGAATCTAAAGCTAGACTCAAGATTGCTGGAAGAAATATCAACAACTTCAAATATGCAGATGATACCACCCTAATGGCAGAAAGTAAAGAGGAAATAAAGAATTTCTTGATAAAGGTAAAAGAGAAGAGTGAAAAAACTTGGCTTAAACAACACTCACAAAACTAACATCATGGCATCTGGTCCCATCACTTCATGGCAAATATATGGGGAAAAAGTGGAAACAGTGACAGATTTCCTTTCCTTGACCTCCAAAATCACTATGGACAGTAACCAGAGTCAAGAAATTAAAGACACTAGTTCCTTGGAAGGACAGCTATGACAAACCTAAACAGCATATTAAAAAGCAGAGACATTACTTTGCCGACAAAGGTCCATGTAGTCAAAGCTATGGTTTTTTTCCAGTAGTCATGTATGGATATGAGAGTTGGACTGTAAAGAAAGCTGAGCACCATAAAAAAGGCTGACCTCTCTAGGAGGTCTTGAACCTGGGTCTCCTGCACTGCAGGCAGATTCTTTACTTCTGAGCTACCAGGAAACCCCCTTAAATCTCAGCATTCAAAAAAGTAAAATCATGGCCTCTGGTTCCATCACTTTATGGAAAATAAATGGGAAGCAATGGAAACAGTGACAGGTTTTCATTTCTCGGGCTCACAAATCACTGCAGACCATAACCACAGTCAAGAAATTAAAAGACGTTTGTTCCTTGGAAGGAAAGTTAGGTTGACAAACCCAGACAGCGTGTTAAAAAGCAGAGATATTATTTTGCCAACAAAGATCTGTATAGTCAAAGCTATGATTTTTCCAGTAGTCATGTATGGATGTGAGAGTTGGACCATTTAAGAAGGCTGAGCACCGGAGAATTGATGCTTTTGGTGGTGTTGGAAAAAGACTCTTGAGAGTCTCTTGGACTGCAAGGAGACCAAACCAGTCAATCCTAAAGGAAATCAACCCTGAATATTCATCGGAAGGACTGATGCTGAAGCTGAAGCTTCAGTATTTTGGCCACCTGATGTGAAGAGCTAACTCATTAGAAAAGACCCTGATGCTGGGAAAGATCAAAGACGGGAGGAGAAGGGGACAGCAGAGGATGAGATGGTTGGATGGCATCACCAACTCGATGGACATGAGTTTGAGCAAGCTCCAGGAGATGGTGAAGGACAGGGAAGCCTGCTGGGGGTCGCAAAGAGTCAGACATGACTGAGCGACTGAAAAACAACAACTCCTTTTCCCTCTGAGTCCAAAGGCCTATTCTTTATGTCTGTGTCTCCTTTGCTGTCCCGCATGTATGATCGTTGGTACCATCTTTCAAGATTCCATGTGTATATGTGAATATATGGTATTTGTCTTTCTCTTTCTGACTTACTTCACTCTGCATAATAGGCTCTATGTTCATCCACCTCATGAGAACTGACTAGAATGTGTTCCTTTTTGTAGCTGAGTCACATTCCATTGTGTATATATACCACAACTTCCTTATCCATTCATCTGCTGATGGACATTTAGGTTGCTTCCATGTCCTAGCTATTGCAGATACGATGCTGCAATGAACATTGGGGTACATGTGTCTTTTTTCAGTTCTGGTTTCCTCAGGGTATATGCCCAGTAGTGGGATTGCTAGTTTGTATGGTGGTTTTATTCATAGTTTTTAAAGGAATCTCTATACTGTTCTCCGTAGTGGTTGTATCAGTTTGCATTCCTACCAACAGTGTAAGAGGGTTCCCTTTCCTGCACACCTTCTCCAGTATTTATTGTTTGTATACTTTTTGATGATGATTATTCTGACCAGTGTGAGATGATACCTCATTATGGCTTTGATTTGCATTTCTCTAAAAATGACTGATGTTGAATGTCTTTTCATGTGTTTATTAGCCAGCTGTATGTCTTCTTTGAATACTTGTCTGTTTAGGTGTTCTGCCCACTCTTTGATTGGGTTGTTTATTTTTTGTTATTAAGCTGCATGAGCTGCTTGTATGTTTTGGAGATTAATTCTTTGTCATTTGCTTCCTTTGCTATTATTTTCTCCTATTCTGAGGGCTGTCTTTCACCTTGCTCACAGTTTTCTTCATTGTGCAAAAGCTTTTAAGTTTAATTAGGTTCCACTTGTTTATTTTTGTTTTTGTTTCCATTACTTTGGGAAGTGGGTCATAGACGATCTTGCTCTGATTTATGTCATCGAGTTTTCTGCCTATGTTTTCCTGTTAAGAGTTTTATAGTTTCTGGTCTTACATTTAGGTCTTTAATCCATTTTGAATTTATTTTTGTGTATGGTGTTAGAAAGTTCTAATTTCATTCTTTTACATGTAGTTGACCAGTTTTCCCAGCACCACTTGTTGCTAATACTATCTTCTCCACTGTATACTTTTGCCTCTGTTGTCAAAGATAAGATGTCCATAGGTGCGTGGATTTATCTCTGGTCTTTCGGTTTTGTTCCATTGATCTGTATTTCTGTTTTCATGCCAGCACCATACTCTCTTGATGCCTTTAGCTTTGTAGTATAGTCTGAAGTCAGGAAGGTTGATTCCTCCAGTTTCATTCTTCTTTCTCAAGATTGCTTTGGCTATTCCGGGTCTTTTGTGTTGCCATACAAATTGTGAAATTATTTGTTCTAGTTCCATGTAAAATACTACTGGTAATTTGATAGGGATTGTACTGAATCTATAGGTTGCTTTGGATAGTATAGACATTTTCACTATATTGATTCTTCCAATCCAAGAACATGGTATATTTTTCCATCTATTAATGTCATCTTTGATTTCTTTCATAAGTGTTTTTATAGTTTTCTGTATGTAGATCTTTTGTCTCTTTAGGTAAATTTATTCCTAGATATTTCATTCTTTTTGTTGCAGTGATGAATGGGATTGTTTCCTTAATTTTTGTTTCTGTTTTTTCATTATTAGTGTGTAGAGATGCAAGGGATTTCTGCATATTAATTTTATATTCTGTGACTTTACTATATTCACTGATTAGCTTTAGCAGTTTTCTGGTGGCATCTTTAGGGTTTTCTATGTAAAGGATCATGTCATCTTCAAACAGTGAGAGTTTTACTTCTTCCTTTCCAAACTGAATTCCTTTTGGTTCTTTTTCTTCTCTGGTTCCAGTGTCTAGGACTTCCAAAACTATGTTGAATAGTATTGGGTCAGAGTGGGCAGCCTTGTCTTTTTTCTGATTTTAGAGGAAATGCTTTCAATTATTCACCATTGAGGATAATGCATGCTGTGCGTTTGTGGTATATTGCTTTTAGTATGTTGAGGTAAATTCATTCTATCCCTACCCTCTGGAGAGTTTTTTCATCATAAATGAGGGTTGAGTTTTGTCAAAACCTTTCTCTGCATCTATTGAAATAATCATATGGTTTATATCTTTCAATTTGTTAATATGGTGTATCACACTGATTGATTTGTAGAAATTGAAGAATCCTTGAATCCCTGGATAAAGCCTACTTGATTATGATATATGATTTTTAAATATGTTGTTGGATTCTATGTGCTAGAATTTTATTGAGGATTTTTGCATCTATGTTTATCTGTGATATTGGCCTGTAATTTTCTGTTTCTATGGCATCTTTCTCATAGAAAAGACCCTGATGCTGGGAAAGATGGACGGCAGGAGAAGAAAGGGGTGACAAAGGACGAGATGGTTTGGTGGCATCACCACCTTAATGGATATGAGTTTGACCAAGCTCTGGAAGATGGTGAAGGACAAGGAAGCCTGGCGTGCTGCAGTCTCCTTGCAAGTGTTCGATCTCCTTGTAGTCCAAGGGACTCTCAAGAGTCTGCTTCATCACCACAGTTCAAGAGCATCAATTCTTTGGTACTCAGTCTTCTTTATGGTCCGACTCTAACAACCATACACGACCACGGGAAAAACCATAGCTTTGACTCTACAGACCTTTGTTGGCAAAGTAATGTCTCTGCTTTTTAGTATGCTGTCTAGGTTTGTCATACCTTTTCTTTCAAGGAGCAAGTGTCTTTTAATTTCATGGCTGCAGTCACCATCTGCAGTGATTTTGGAGCCCAAGGAAATAAAGCCTGTCACTGTTTCCATTGTTTCTCCATCTCTTTTTTGTGAAGTGATGGGACTGGATGCCATGATCTTCATTTTTTGAGTGTTGAGTTTTAAGCCAGCTTTTTCACTTTCCTCTTTCACTTTCATCAAGAGGCTCTTTAGTTCCTCTTTGCTTTCTGCCCTTAGGATGGTATCATCTGCATATCTGAGGTTATTGATATTTCTCCCAGCAATCTTGATTCCAACTTGTGCTTCATCCAGCCTGGCATTTTGGCTGATGTACTCTGCATATAAGTCAAATAAGGAGGGTGACAATATACAGCCTTGACGTACTCCTTTCCCAATTTGGAACCAGTCCATTGTTCCATGTCCAGTTCTAGCTGTTGCTTCTTGACCTGCATACGGGTTTTGCAGGAGGCAGGTAAGGTGGTTGGTATTCCCATCTCTTTAAGAATTTTCCAGTTTGTTGTGATCCACACAGGCAAAGGCTTTAATGTAGTCAATGAAGCAGAAGTACATGTTTTTCTGAAATTCTCTTGTTTTTTCTATGATCCAGTAAATGCTGGCAATTTGATCTCTGGTTCCTCTGCCTTTTCTGTATCCAGCCTGTAAGTTACTTCCAAATCTAAGTTCTCAGTTTTGAGCATTACTTTGCTAGCACGTGAAATGAATACAAGTGTGCTATAGTTTGAGCATTCTTTGGCTTTGCCTTTCTTTGGGATTGAAATGAAAACTGACCTTTTCCAGTCCTGTGGCCACTGCTGAGTTTTCCAAATTTGCTGGAATATTGAGTGAAGCACTTTAACAGCATCATCTTTTAGGATTTGAGATAGCTCAGCTGAAATTCCATCACCTCCACTAGCTTTGTTTGTAGTGATACTTCCTAAGACCTACTTGAATTTGCATTCCAGGATGTCTGTCTCTCAGGTGTGAGTGATCATACCATCATGGTTATCTGGGTCAAAAAGATCTTTTTTGTACAGTTCTTCTGTGTATTCTTGCCACCTCTTCTTAATATCTTCTGCTTCTGTTAGGTCCATACAATTTCTGTCCTTTATTGTGCCCATCTTTGTATGAAATGTTCTTGTGCCCATCTTTGTATGAAATGTTCTTGAAGAGATCTCTAGTCTTCCCCATTCTATTGTTTTCCTCTACTTCTTTGCATTGTTCACTTAAGAAGGCTTTTTCATCTCTCCTTGCTATTCTTTGGAACTCCGCATTCAGATGGGTATATCTTTCTTTTTCTCCCTTGCTTTTTGCTTCTCTTCTTTTCTCAGCTATTTGTAAGGCCTCCTCAAGACAACCATTTTGCCTTTCTTTTTCTTGGGGATGGTTTTGATCACTGCCACCTGTACAGTGTTACAAACCTCCACCCATAGTTCTTAAGGCACTCTGTCAGATCTAATCCCTCAGAGAGGGAGGGACTCTGCAAATGCTTCTGGCATGTGTGGGGAGTGCTCACAGTGGTTGGACCACACAGAGGTTGCCACAGCCCAATGTGCGCATGCACCTTCCAGCGCCAGGCTCCTGGGTATGCTGCAAGGGCACTCCCAGGTAGGCTGTGCTCCTCAGGGGATCTGGTCTAAGGCTATGACACTATTGGTAGATCTGAGCCTTCCAGAATCCCAGAAGATGTGGGTAGGAACTGGCTGTCTGTTCACAGCTTGGTGGCTGATGCCATTTCTGGGGCCAAAACTGCAGGGACCCCTTACCTTCTACCTCTGGCTGTCTCGCACCTGCCTCTGCCTCTGGGGCCATAAATGGCAACTGACTCATCCCCTCTTCAGTATTTTCCAGGACATGATCCTTTGTTCTGTGAGCACACCAGGGGTCAGAGTGGTACGTTAGAACCTTCCTGAGGGAATGGTCCTCCGTTTCTCTTTGTTTTTCTGGCAGTCCCACAGTATTTCTGTCTGTGCTGTGTCACATTAGCCCCCTCAGAGTGGCCTTAGGTCTTTTCCCTGAGGACTGATGACACAGCCCACACCTCCACACTCAGCCTGCACTGGCTACGGGCATACATAAGCATGTGAGCCACTTCTCAGCTGGAAATTGCCATTCTTTTTTATTTCTGTGGTCAGTTTTCTTGATTATGCTTCCATTTGAGGTTCCCAAGCTCCCTACTGACCCCGCCTGTGAGAGGGTTTCCTACTGTACGGAAACTTCTCCTTCACGACTCCCTCCCCAGGATGGTCCCTGGTCCCTGTCCTGAAATCCTTTGTCTCCCTTTTCATCTTTATCCTTTGCCTTGCCTCATTCTAAGGAGACTAGTTTGCCTTTCTGGGCATCTGGGGTCCTCTGGCAGTGTTCAGAAGTCATTCTGTGAGAGTTGCTCCACATACAGATGATCTTTTGATGTGTTTGTTGGGGAGAAAGTGGTCTCCCCATCCTATTCATCCACTATCTTGGGATCACCCCCCTGTATCGTCTTTTAAGTGCAGTGTTTAAAGAACCAGCTTCATTCACTTTACTTTTTCTCATATAAAACTGGTGGCTACAGCTGGAGCCTGGGTTCTCTCCATAGAAACTCTGAGGTGGATCTTTACAAGAAGGTCGGTGAATTACTGATACGGAGACTTGGTGATCTCTGTCTCTTTCCATAGATAAAGGGTGAGATAATTATATATCCTGGAAATAGCATCAAAAGTAGCCTTGTCGAAGTTGCCCAGATTGGCGGGGTGACCCCTTGCAGAGGTACAGCAGTGGGTGATCAGTCCTGGCCATCAGCAGGAGCTTCTTATGCACAGGTGCCAAGACGATGCCAGTGCCCCTGGGGCAGAGATGAGGTGCTAGGCGAAAATTTTTAAATTTTGATGAGATTTAAACCGTATATTTTCCATTGTACTTCCTGCTTTTTCTGTCCTAAAAAATTTTTGCCTAACACAAGGTCACAAGAGATTTTCTCCTGTTTTCTCCAGAAGTTGTTTTTAATTGAGATATAATTGACAGATACCATATTAGTTCCAGGTAGATAACATAATGATTTGAGATTTGTATGTATTGAAAAATGATCACCACAGGGGATTCCCTGGAGGTCCAGTGCTTCCACTGTAGAAGGCATGGGTTTAATCCCTGGTTGGGGAGCTAAGATCTTACATGCTGTGCTGCTGCTGCTGCTAAGTCGCTTCAGTCGTGTCCGACTCGGTGCGACCCCATAGACGGCAGCCCACCGGGCTCCCCCATCCCTGGGATTCTCCAGGCAAGAACACTGGAGTGGGTTGCCATTTCCTTCTCCAATGCATGAAAGTGAAAAGTGAAAGTGAAGTCACTGAGTCTTGTCCAACTCTCAGCGACCCCATGGACTGCAGCCCACCAGGCTCCTCCATCCATGGGATTTTCCAGGCAAGAGTACTGGAGCGGGGTGCCATTGCCTTCTCCAGCATGGCCAAAAAAAGAAAAATGATCACTGCTTAAGTCTAGTTAACATCCATCACATAAGTAGTGACAAATTTTTTTCTTATAGAACTTTTAACATTTACTATCTTAGCAACTTTCAAATATGCAATACTGTATTATTAACTGTAGACATCATGTTATATAGTATATCCTCATGACTTACTTATTTTATAGTTGGAAGTTTGTACCTTTTGACCTCCTTCTCATTTTGCCCACTCCCCATTTCCCCACTATGGCAGCCATTACTGTTTTTTGTATCTCTGAGCTTGGTGATTTTTTTTGTTTTTGTTTTTTAGATTCCACATATAAGTGAGTTCCTATAGTATTTACCTTCTCTGTCTGACTCATTTCACTGAAGCATAATATCTTCAAGGGCCCATTTTTATGGCTGAATAGTATGCCATTTTATACATATACCACAGCTTCTTGGTATCTTAGCTATAGTAAATAATGCTGCAGTGAACATGGAGGGTACATACATTCTTTTCCAGCTAGTGTTTTAGTTTTTTTTTTTTTCCCCTTTGGTGAATACCCAGAAGTGGAATTGCTGGATCATACTGTATTCCTAGTTTAGGTTTTTTGAGGCACTCTATACTTTTTTTTTCCATAATGGCTATAGCAGATTACATTCCCACCAACAGTACACAAGAATTTCCTTTTCTCCATGTTCTTGCCAACAACTTTTTTATTGTCTTTTGATGCTAGACATTATTACATGTGTGAGGTGATATCTTATTGTGATTTTGATTTGCATTTCCCTGATGATTTGTGATGCTGAGCACCTTTTCATGTACTAATTTTTATTTGTATGTCTTCTTTAGAAAAATATCTATTTAGATCTTCTGCCCATTTTAATGACTTTTTTTGCTATTGAGTTGTAAGAGTTCTTTATATATTTTGGATATTAACCTTTTATCAGATATATGATTTGCAAATAATTTCTCTCATTCGTTAGGTTACCTTTTCATTTTGTTAATGATTTCCTTTGCTGTGCAGACTTTTTAATTTGATGTTGCTCTACTTTATTTAACTTCATTCTTTTGTTGTTGTTGTTTAATGAATTTTATTTATTTATTTTTAAAAATTTATTTATTTTAATTGGAGGCTAATTACTTTACAATATTGTATTGGTTTTGCCATACTTCATTCTTAATATAAAAGGTCTTCCATCAGTTTATTTCCTTGTCAGTAATATTTTTATTCTCTCTAAAAGCTTTTAATATTAAAAAAATCTTTGATGATACTACTTCAGATCATTAGAATGGCCATTATTAAAAATCAGAAAAAAGTTTTGTCAAGGATGTGGAAAAATTGGAACCCTTATGCACGGCTGGTGGAAATGTAAAATACTGAAGCACTATGGAAAAAAGTATATGGATGACAGGTCCTCAAAAAAAAATTGAACATAGAGTTGTCATATGATCCAGCAGTTCTGTCTATATGCTCAAAAGAATTGAAAGCAGGGCCTTGAACGTATTATTTTTACCCTCATGTTCACAGCAGCAGAGCTTCCCAGGTGGTACTAGTTGTGAAGAATTCACCTGCCAATGCAGGAGATACAAGAGATGAGGGTTCAATTCCTGGATCAGAAAGATCCCTTGGAGTAGGAAATGAAAACCCAGTATTCTTGTTTAGAAAATTCCATGGCCAGAGGAGCCTGGTGGACTACCATGGGACTTCAAAGAGTCGGACACGACTGAGCGACTCAGCACTACTACTACTCATAGCAGTGCTATTCAAGATAGTCAAAAGTTAGAAGCAACCTGATTGTTTGTCCAAAAATTAATAAACAAAATGTGCATATGTATAAAATAGAAAATTTTTCAGTTTTAAAAAGGAAGGAAATTCTGACATGTGCAGTAACTTGGGCAGACCTTGAGGACATAATGCTAACAAGCTAAACAAGCTAATCACTACAAAACAATTATTGTACAATTCTGGCTACATGGGGTGTATAGAATAGTCAGATTCATAGAGACAGAATGCATTGTGTTAGTTGTCAGGGGCTGAGAAAAGGGAGAGTTGGTAGTTACTGTTTAATGTTTGGAGTTTCAGTTTGGGAAAGTGAAAACGTTCTGGAGATGAATGGTGATGACAGTTGCACAACTATGTGAATGTACTTAAAGCTACTGAGCTGTACTTTTAAGTGTTTAAAACAGCAAAAGAGACACAGACATATAGAACAGTCTTTTGGACTCTGTAGGAGAGGGAGAGGGTGGGGATGATTTGGGAGAATGGCATTGAAACATGTATAATATCATATAAGAAACGAATCACCAGTCCAGGTTCAATGCAGGATACAGGATGCTTGGGGTTGGTGCACTGGGATGACCCAGAGGGATGTACGGGGAGGGATGTGGGAGGGGGGTTCAGGATGGGGAACATGTGTACATCCGTGGCGGATTCATGTTGATATATGGCAAAACCAATACAATATTGTAAAGTAATTAGCCTCCAATTAAAATAAATACAATTTAAAAAAATAGTGTAAAGTAACCTTTGATACTCATCAGTTTCACTAGAATATGCTTTACCATTGATTTATATTTATTTATCCTGCTTAGTGTTAATACACTTTCAATAAATAAGATACATCTTTATGGAAAATTCCCTGGTTCTTTATTAAAGTATTCTCTATCATTCATTTACCTTTTGAAGCTTTTGGTTAGTCTCAGTAGGGCTCTATAATATATGCATTTCTCAACGTATTTTTGTCTCTTAAATGCTCTTCCTTTTTTATGTCTTATTTTGCTATGTTGAATTCTGAGAGAATTTTGTAATACTCTTCAAAATCACCCATTCATTTGTAACCAGTGTAGTATAGAGGTTATTCAATCCATTACAGTTTTAAGTTTAATGAGAATACTTGTAAAGAGATCTAGTAATTTATTTCATAAGCTGTTTGATCTTACTTCATTTTTACCTTTATTTTTTCAGAAATTCTTTTTTAATATTTAAATCATGTCATTCATTTGTTCCTTTGAGTATCCTAAAATCATCTGTGCAAAAGTCTATTTGTAGGGTTCCAAAGTAGTAGTAAATTGATGATTTTGTTGGCTAGATTTATATGAGGGTCATGAAGAGGATGACAGAGGATGAGAGGATTGGATAGCACCATAAACTCAATGGTCATGGGTTTGAGCAAACTCTGGGAGATAGTGAAGGGCAGGGAAGCCTGATGTATGGCAGTCCATGGGGTTACAAAGAGTCAGATGCAAATAAGCAAGTGAACAACAAGAAAAGGATATTTTTTACAATTTTAAATTCCATGTTATTTCAACAAAAGCGTATAGAATCCTCCGACCTGTGCATGCTTCATGTGGTGTCTTGCACATTAAGAACTCAATAAATAATTTTTGAAATCAGTACTCTGTACAATTCAAATAATGAGTTGCCAAAAGAATGATAAGATATCTGAATAAGGGAAGGAGGAAGAGGAGAGGTATGATAATCACGTCGGTATTTCTTGGTGGTGCTGATAGCTTTTCCAATGCATATAGATGAAGCTCACTGAGTGATATGAAATAAAATCATCTGGTGTCAAACCAACAGTGCAAGATTCAGAGAATAAGTCATATATGAATGTGAGAGTTGGACTGTGAAGAAAGCTGAGCACCAAAGAATTGATGCTTTTGAACTGTGGTGTTGGAGAAGACTCTTGAGAGTCCCTTGGACTGCAAGGAGATCCAACCAGTCCATTCTGAAGGAGATCAGTCCTTGCTGTTCTTTGGAAGGACTGATGCTAAAGCTGAAACTCCAATACTTTGGCTACCTCATGCGAAGAGTTGACTCATTGGAAAAGACTCTGATGCTGGGAGGGATTGGGGGCAGGAGGAGAAGGGGACAACAGAGGATGAGATGGTTAGATGGCATCACTGACTTGATGGACATGAGTTTGAGTGAACTCCTGGAGTTGGTGATGGACAGGGAGGCCTGGTGTGCTGTGATTCATGGGGTCGCAGAGAGTCAGACATGACTGAGTGACTAAACTGAACTGAACTGAACATCATACTCAGTGGTGAAAGACCAAAACCTTTTTTGCTAAATCAGAAATAAGACAAGGAGGTCCACTTTTACCACTGCTATTCAACATCTGGCTTGAAGTTTTAGTCAGCAGTTAGGCAAGAAAAAGAGATAAAACACATTCAAACTGGAAAGAAAGTTAAATTGTCCCTATTTGGAGATAATGTAATCTTATATATAGAAAAGCCTAAATACACCATAGATGATGTGATCTTACATGCAAAAATACCCAAAGAACCCACACAAAACAATTACTCCACCTAATAATTAAATTTGACAGAGTTGTAGGGTACAGCATCAACATGCAAAAAATCATTTGAGAGACAAAGTCAGCAGTGAGAAGGCTGAAAAGAAAATTGAGAAAACAAATCCATTTATAGGGGCATTTGAAGGAGTAAAATACAAGGAGGTATGAGATATATATACACTGAAAACTCTAAAACATTGTTGAAGAAAATTAGAGAACACCTAAATAAATGGAAAGATATGTTGTGTTCATGGATTAGAATATTTAATACTGTTGAGATGTCAGTACTACCCAAAGTCATCTACAGATTCAATCGAATTTGTACCACAATTCCAATGGTCTTTGTGCAGAATTGGAAAAGTCAATCCCCAAACCATAGTGACTTGCAAGTGGCCTAGAATAGTCAAAACTAGTCAATGTTCAAAACAATTGAATAAAGTTGGAGGACACTCTTCCTGATTTCCAAACTTGCTCCAATGCTGCAGTAATCAAAACAGTGAGGTGCTGTGGGGGCCCTAAATGGGAAACCTTAAAAAAGAAGAAGAGAAGGGCTAGCTTTGCGGTGGGAAACTAAGATGGCGCCCGGCGGAAGAGATAGGGGCGTGGTCTATGTTGTTTGTCAAAACTTTTGATTGGCTCTCTTGATTTCCGTGCACTTGGACAGCGCGTGATCACCATAGACTCCTGTTATAATGATGGCACATGACGATTTGACCTTTAACGTGATTGGTGCAACTATGGAAAGTCCCTCGCAAACCCCCTCCCCCCCCCCCCCCCCCCCCCCCCCCCCCCCCCCCCCGCCTTTATAAGCCGGGAGCTTGTGGCAATAAAGCGGAACTGCTCAGACGGAACCCCTGTCGTGTCTGATTGTCTCTCACTCGCCGGGTTGGCGGACAGCAGGCTCACTTTTCCTCGGGACCCCTCAGCTCTGCTGAGGGAAGTTCCACTGCCTTTCTCTTTCTGCGGAGCGACCCCTGCAAGGTGCTAACCTAAATAAGACATATTGACCAGTGGAATAGAACTGAGAATCCATAAGTAAACCCATTCATCTTTGGCCAATTGATTTTCAACAAGAGTGCTAAAATTATTTAATGAGGAAAGGATAGTTTTCTCTATAGATGTTGCTGGGACAACTTGATATCCACATTCAGAAATTGAACTCTTACCTCTAACCTTTTTTTAAAAATTAGCTCAAAATGTATTAAACACCTGAATATGAGCCAACACTATAAGGAAATAGGGATAAATCATTATAACCTTGAACTTTGCAATAGATTTTAGAAATGACAACAAGCAACAGAAGAATGATACATTAGGCTTTACCAAAATAGACATTTGTGCATTAAATGACAGTATCACTAATGTAAAAAGACAATGTGCAGAATGAGAAAATTATTTTCAACTCATGTATCTGATAACATTTTTATCACCACAAAAAATACAAAATAGTACCTGTACACATTAAGTATTAGCTCTTCATTTTCTCCTCCCCCACAGTCATAGACTTTCTGTTTAAATTTACTGATCCTGGATATTTCATGTAAATGGAATCATAGTGTATGTTGCCTTTTGGGTCTGACTTGTTTCACTTGGCATAATGGTTTTGAGGTTCATTCACACTGTAGTATGTATTAGTGCTTCATTTTCTTTTCACGTCTGGGTATTACCCTATTGCATGGTTATACCAAATTTTTTTTCCATTCATCACATTTTGTCCCTGTAGTGAAGCTATGAAATTGATATAGAAGTATTTATATGAGTACCTGTTTTAAATTCTTTTGAGAATAACGAATGGAGTTTCTGGGTCATATGGTAATTCTATGTTCAATTCTTAGAGGAACTACCAAACTCTTTTCTACAGCTACTGTGCCATTTTACCTTCCTACCAGCAGCAGTGTATGAAGGTTCCATCTTCTCCATATCCTCACGAACAGTATTTTGTCCTTTTTTAAAAGATAGTCATCCTAATAAGTATGAAGTAGAATCTTATTGTGGTTTTCACTTGCATTATCCTAATGGTTAATGATATTGTGTCTTTTGTTCATATTGGCCATTTATATATGTTCTTTAGAACAGTGGTCCCCAATATTTTTGGCACCAGGGACCAGGTTCATAGAAGACGTTTTTCCCATGGACTGGAATAATGATGGATGGTTTGGGGATGATTCAAATGCATTGCATTTATTGTGCACTTTATTTCTATTATTACATCAGCTCCACCTCAAATCATCAGGCATTAGATCCTGGAGGTTCAGGACCCCTGCTTTAGAAAAATGTCTATTTCCAGTTCTTTTGCCCTTTAAAAATATAGGTTTTAAAAAATCTTTTTGTTACTGACTTGTAATAATTTTTATTTATTCTGGATATTAGACCCTTACTAAACTTGTTCAGATCTTCAATGGAACAGCTAGGATTTGTATCCCTCCCACACCACCGTGTTGTTGTTGTTGAGTCGATAAGTCATCTCCAACTCTTTGCGACCCTGTGGACTATCTGCCACCAGGCTCTTCTGTCTATGGGGTTTTCCAGGCAAGATTACCAGAGTGGGTGCCCATTTTCTTCTTCAGGGGATCTTCCAAACCCAGGGATCGAACCTGCATTTTCTGCATTGGCAGGCAGATTCTTTACCTCTGAGCCACCAGGGAAGCCCCTCATGACTGTATATCTACAACTTGTTCTACCAAACTATAGTGCTGTTTTTACTGCCACTCCAGAATAAAGATAAACTTCCCTGGTTGGCACCAAACATTAACCAATCTTAGTAATAACATCACATGGCAGATATCCTGTTTCATTTGGTCTTGTCTGGGTCATGGTGTTCGATAGTTTATGTTCCCTGAGTAGTTTCAATGTGCATCTAACTGCAGAATCAGGGCACAAGTTGTTTCAGGCTGGAATTTTCCTGATGCTTTCATTACTCTCATTTTTTCTGCCTTGACTTCAGCTGATGCTCTTCTGAAATTTCTAGCCCTCAAATTCTGACTCAAAGCTACCTACTTTTCAAACTTCATCTTAGTTTTTACCCCCTCCATTACACCTCTCTTGAGTACTTCCTTTTGGCTGCCCAGATTATGGAAAATAATAATACTTATTATTTATTTGTTGTCATTTATGTTCTAGATACTATTAAAATATTTAGTGTTTCTCTATTTGAAGATCCTAACAAAATGATGAGGGCTGCATTATCCCAAATTTTATAAATTGAAGGTGAAAGTGTTATAGCAACATGCTACTTTTGAGAGAGTAAATGAGTTCATAAGTTTTATATCCATTCCAGGTCTATGTAGCTACAAAATCTGTGCTTTCTATACCCTGTTGACATTCATTTTGTGCACATCTGCTACACCCCACCTTGTTTGTTATTTCATCTCTTACTCTCTTAAACATTTCTGTGCCTTTCTTGAACATCTTGGCTCTTTTAGCAGGAGGTGAATAGTAAGTCTTTTTTGTTCATTTATGTTCCCTGTTTGTGGAGTATAGGTTTGCAATCAATCACGTATGCTATCTAAAATCCAGAATCCATGGGAGAATGAGAGACTCGTAAGGGGTCGTATCATTATTTGTTGAATGTAGAGAGAATGGAAAGGTGAAACAAACAGAACATATCATGTGTGTATATTCTTATGAGATGTCCCTAGCTTGAATTTCAGTTTTAGAAAATAAGCAAGCTTGAGAAAGACTGGGAAATGTTGGGGAAATGGAGGAAAAAAGAACCCAAATTATTTTAAAAAGTCATTTTCTCTTATGTGTGTAAGTTTGTGAAATTCTGTTGAAATAAAATAGTTTATTTGTATTCTTCATTAGCAAAGAGTTTTCTCTGCATTTGGACTTTACTGTCTGTTTTGGGCTATATATTTGCTATATTTTTTTCCATATTTAACTGTCAACATAGACCTGGGCATGATCTCATTTTTGTTTCTGAGTTCTCAGCCTGGAGTAAACGCATATCCAAAGGATGCTGAAGAAGCCATGAGCTGGAGATCCAACATTTGAAAAACTCTTTCCCATGCTAAGCGCCCACACAAGCAATCAGCAAGGCAGGTGGCAGCCCAAGTTGTGAGATTCTATAAACATCTAATCCTGGCCCCCAGCACAGATCCACTGATGGAGCCAAGTGAAGAGAGGTCTTCCTTTCTATCTTGCAGTGACAGGCAAGCACTAATTCTTCTCACTTGTCTTGCAAGAGGAAACACTGTTGCTTCAATGCACATTGAAGTCAGTACCTATTTCTAAATTCAGTAAAAGGAAAAGAGGGGAAATTTGAATGCTTAGATAGAGAAAAACAGCTGAAAAATTGGATCCTCATGAGATCCTCCTATTAAAGTGTGAAAATTTCTAGCGTTTGCATGCTTGTCAAACAGGTCACTTTTTGCTAACTTGTTTCTATCTGTCAGACATCATCTGAAAGAGAAATAGAGCAGGAGATGGCATTCTGGATCATTGTAAGAGTATTCTGAATAATCATCATCTTTCATCATGTGATTTATATCTAAATTTATACCACTGTGGAATCATTCCTGTTAAATTACCATGTTCCAAAGGTTTAAATTAAATCAATTCTGAGGACAAAGCACATGTAATAAAATTATAAATTAACTCCTTTAGATACAATGATCTTATGTAATTTCCATGGACATAGATAACTAAGGACAGTCCACAGAGAAATATCTCACAGTTGATCTATTCTATCTCTAATCACACAGAAAATATTAGTTAATTGCATATATGGGACTGAAGGTATATTGATTAAAGTCTAATGTTAGGAGGCAGAAATGGTCTAAGTAACTAATACAGGTCAGTTAGAATTAAAAACTCTGGATATCTGAACCTCATCTGAAATATCTGAAATGAAGACAATGGCCACAAAGCTTGTGGTCTGTGTGTGTGGAAAACAAACTCTATATATCTTAATACCTTCTTTAGAAATTTTCTGAAATATGCTCTTTCCCCTTCTCTTTTACTACCAATAATTATGTTTACCAGAGTTAACTCACTCTTCCCTTGACTAGGAAGCTCTTAAGTTTTGGTCTCAGCTTCCCAGATCAGTGCAGATTTTATCATTAGTGTATACACTTTTTACAAAGATTAGTAGATTGTTAGAGCAGCTGAAGATCCATAAAGCAGTAAGTATCCAGAACTCAGTTTCTAGTATAATTAAAAAAGAGATGAGAGAACTAAAAGTAAAAGGAGTTGACTGAAAGAGCAAGGCATGGAAGGCTAAAGAGATGATGTAATCAGAATTTAGTAGCCCCATATGAGGATGAAGGGATCCTTTAGAGAAATAATAGAGGTCTGACTTTTCTGACAGAAAAGTCATTTTTTGGTTTTGGTCTTACCACAATATAAGAAGTCATTTTTTGTCCTGGGATCTCTGTATGCATGAAACCAACTTTTAAAAAATAGCCTAACCATAAAAAGCACAGATATTCATTTTTAGAAAATGAAAATGATGGAAGGAAAGTAGACCATTGCAGATGGAGAAGCTTAAGGACACATCATCTGAAATCTGTCTTGGTACTGCCGCTCTCACTTATTAAGTGAAACACTGAGATTCTGAAAGGAGCACAAGAGAGATTTCTCTTATGTCATCCTAACCTCAATGAGCGAGTCTTCTCTTTGTTTAGCTGCCTTTGTGATTTTATGTACTAGACAAAGAATATTGATGAAGTAGGTGAGGTTCAGATATAGTCTAGCAGAAAGGAAGCCAGTAATTTGGCTGATGAAGCTCAAAAGCTCAGGAGAGCACTATCCTTGAGATCACAGTCTGAAGCCAGACTTGAAACTCATTATCTTGAGGAGGTGAGGTTTGTACAAGTCCTAGGGCATTCTCACAGATAAAGGATCTGTAACCTTAGAGTTGAATCTCTAACTGTAAGCCCTGGGGTCTAGTGGACTTTAAAACAGGCATGTAGAGGATCATGTCATCTGCAAACAGTGAGAGTTTTACTTCCTCTTTTCCAGTTTGGATTCCTTTTATTTCTTTTTCTGATCTGATTGCTGTGACCAATACTTCCAGAACTATGTTGAATAGTAGCAGTGAAAGTGGGCACCCTTGTCTTGTTCCTGACTCTAGGGGAAATGCTTTCAATTTTTCACCATTGAGGATAATGTTTGCTGTGGGTTTGTCATATATAGCTTTTATTATGTTGAGGTATGTTCCTTCTATGCCTGCTTTCTGGAGAGTTTTTATCATAAATGGATGTTGAATTTTGTCAAAGGCCTTCTCTGCATCTATTGAGATAATCATATGGCTTTTATTTTTCAATTTGTTAATGTGGTGAATTACATTGATTGATTTGTGGATATTGAAGAATCCTTACATCCCTGGGATAAAGCCCACTTGGTCATGGTATATAATCTTTTTAATGTGTTGTTGGATTCTGATTGCTAGAATTTTGTTGAGGATTTTTGCATCTATGTTCATCAGTGATATTGGCCTCTAGCTTTCTTTTTTTGTAGCATCTTTGTCAGGTTTTGGTATTAGGGTGATGGTGGCCTCATAGAATGAGTTTGGAAGGTTACCTTCCTCTGCAATTTTCTGGAAGAGTTTGAGGAGGATAGGTGTTAGCTCTTCTCAAAATTTCTGGTAGAATTCAGCTGTGAAGCCATCTGGACCTGGGCTTTTGTTTGCTGGAAGATTACTGATTACAGTTTCAATTTCTGTGCTTTTGATGGGTCTGTTAAGATTTTCTATTTCTTCCTGGTTCAGTTTTGGAAAATTGTACTTTTCTAATGTCCATTTCTTCCACGTTGTCCATTTTATTGGCATATAACTGCTGATAGTAGTCTCTTATGATCCTTTGTATTTCTGTGTTGTCTGTTGTGATCTCTCCATTTTCATTTCTAATTTTATTGATTTGATTTTTCTCCCTTTGTTTCCTGATGAGCCTAGCTAATGGTTTGTCAATTTTATTTATCCTTTCAAAGAACCAGCTTTTGGCTTTGTTGATTTTTGCTATGGTCTCTTTTGTTTCTTTTGCATTTATTTCTGCCCTAATTTTTAAGATTTCTTTCCTTCTACTAATTCTGGGGTTCTCCATTTCTTCCTTTTCTAGTTGCTTTAGGTGTAGAGTTAGGTTATTTATTTGACTTTTTTCTTGTTTCTTGAGGTATGCCTGTATTGCTATGAACTTTCCTCTTAGCACTGCTTTTATAGTGTCCCACAGGTTTTGGGTTGTTGTGTTTTCATTTTCATTCATTTCTATGCATATTTTGATTTCTTTTTTGATTTCTTCTGTGATTTGTTGGTTATTCAGAAGTATGTTGTTCAGCCTCCATATGTTGGAATTTTTAATAGTTTTTCTCCTGTAATTGAGATCTAATCTTAATGCATTATGGTCAGAAAAGATGCTTGGAATGATTTCAATTTTTTTGAATTTATCAAGGTTAGATTTATGGCCCAGGATGTGATCTATCCTGGAGAAGGTTCCGTGTGCACTTGAGAGAAAGGTGAAATTCATTGTTTTGGGGTGAAATGTCCTATAGATATCAATTAGGTCTAACTGGTCTATTGTGTCATTTAAAGTTTGCTTTTCTTTGTTAATTTTCTGTTTAGTTGATCTGTCCATAGGTGTGAGTGGGGTATTAAAGTCTCCCACTATTATTGTGTTACTGTTGATTTCCCCTTTCATACTTGTTAGCATTTGTCTTACATATTGCGGTGCTCCCATGTTGGGTGCATATATATTTATAATTGTTATATCTTCTTGGATTGACCAGAAAATTACTAGAGCTAATCAATGAATATAGTAAAGTTGCAGGATATAAAATCAACACACAGAAATCCCTTGCATTCCTATACACTAATAATGAGAAAGTAGAAAAAGAAATTAAGGAAACAATTCCATTCACCATTGCAACGAAAAGAATAAAATACTTAGGAATATATCTACCTAAAGAAACAAAAGACCTATATATAGAAAACTATAAAACACTCATGAAAGAAATCAAAGAGGACACTAATAGATGGAGAAATATACCATGTTCATGGATTGGAAGAATCAATATAGTGAAAATGAGTATACTACCCAAAGCAATCTACAGATTCAATGCAATCCCTATCAAGCTACCAACGGTATTTTTCACAGAACTAGAACAAATAATTTCACAATTTGTATGGAAATACAAAAAACCTCAAATAGCTAAGGCAATCTTGAGAAAGAAGAATGGAACTGGAGGAATCAACCTGCCTGACTCAGGCTCTACTACAAAGCCACAGTCATCAAGACAGTATGGTACTGGCACAAAGACAGAAATATAGATCAATGGAACAAAACAGAAAGCCCAGAGATAAATCCACACACCTATGGACACCTTATCTTTGACAAAGGAGGCAAGAATATACAATGGAGTAAAGACAATCTCTTTAACATGTGGTGCTGGGAAAACTGGTCAACCACTTGTAAAAGAATGAAACTAGATCACTTTCTAACACCACACACAAAAATAAACTCAAAATGAATTAAAGATCTAAGCGTAAGACCAGAAACTATAAAACTTCTAGGGGAGAACACAGGTAAAACACTCTCTGACATAAATCACAGCAGAATCCTCTGTGATCCACCTCCCAGAATACTGGAAATAAAAGCAAAAATAAACAAATGGGATCTAATTAAAATTAAAAGCTTCTGCACAACAAAGGAAACTAGAAGCAAGGTGAAAAGACAGCCTTCGGAATGGGAGAAAACAATAGCAAATGAAGCAACTGACAAACAACTAATCTCAAAAATATACAAGCAACTCCTGCAGCTCAATTCCAGAAAAACAAATGACCCAATCAAAAAATGGGCCAAAGAACTAAATAGACATTTCTCCAAAGAAGACATGCAGATGGCTAATAAACACATGAAAAGATGCTCAACATCACTCATTATCAGAGAAATGCAAATCAAAACCACAATGAGGTACCATTTCACACCAGTCAGAATGGCTGCAGTCCAAAAGTCTGCAAGCAATAAATGCTGGAGAGGGTGTGGAGAAAAGGGAACCCTCCTACACTGTTGGTGGGAATGCAAACTAGTACAGCCACTATGGAGAACACTGTGGAGATTCCTTAAAAAGTTGCAAATAGAACTGCCATATGACCCAGCAATCCCACTGCTGGGCATACACACTGAGGAAACCAGAACTGAAAGAGACACATGTACCCCAATGTTCATCACAGCACTGTTTATAATAGCCAGGACATGGAAACAACCTAGATGTCCATCAGCAGATGAATGAATAAGAAAGCTGTGGTACATATACACAATGGAGTATTACTCAGCCATGAAAAAGAACACATTTGAATCAGTTCAAATGAGATGGATCAAACTGGAGCCGATTATACAGAGTGAAGTAAGCCAGAAAGAAAAACACCAATACAGTATACTAACACATATATATGGAATTTAGAAAGATGGTAATGATAACCCTGTATGTGAGACAGCAAAAGAGACATAGATGTTTAGAACGGACTTTTGGACTCTGAGGGGAGGGCGAGGGTGGGATGATTTGGGAGAATGGCATTGAAACATGTATACTATCATGTAAGAAAAGAATCGCCAGTCTATGTTCAATGCAGGATACAGGATGCTTGGGGCTGGTGCACGGGGATGATCCAGAGAGATGATATGGGGTGGGAGGTGGGAGGGCGGTTCAAGATTGGGAACTCATGTACACCCGTGGTGGATTCATGTCAATGTATGGCAAAACCAATACAGTATTGTAAAGTAAAATAAAGTAAAAATAAAAATAAGAAATAAGAAATATAAAAAAATTAAATTAAATTAAATTAAAAAAACAGGCATGATGGGTAACATTTTCCTATTTGGTGTTTTTTTTTTTTTTTTTAAGAAGGGATTCTCCATTTGGAAATTATCTAGGGAGGTGTGTAGTGAGATGGGGCTTCCCAGGTGGTGCTAGAGGTAAAGAACCCACCTACCAATACAGGAGACATAAGAAACATAGGTTCCATCCCTGGGTCTAGGAAGATCCCCTGGAGGAGTGCATGGCAACCCACTTAAGTATTCTTGCCTGGAGAATCCTATGGACAGAGGAGCCTGGCAGGTTACAGTCCATGGGGTCGCAAAGAATCGGACACAACTGAAGAGACTTAGCGTTCGTGCACATAGTGAGATGTATTTCACCAGTTATCTTTATTTCCCATATTCACATGAACTGTGTCTTTAAACATCTTTGGTTTGAATATTATGGTGATTAAACTACTTAAAAAGTCATTGGCTGCATCCCATTTGCATCTGACATGTTGTGAACTCTTATTTCACACAACAGTTGCAAAACACACTGGAGAAAGGAGGGCAATCACAGATTCCTTCTTCAAGTCAGTGAACTGGGTTAGCAGAGGCAGCCTCATCTTTGGAAAAAAATTGTTAAAGCAAAGAGATCATCTGCTCAGACAGTGTGAAACTTTTGTTTTAAAAGAGAGAATACTGTTCACCTCTGTTGTGGTAAGGAAAATGGTCATAACATATTTTAAATGAAGACACTTATATACTAATACACATGAAAGTCTAGAGTCAGTGACTTCAGTCATTAATAGAGGAAAACTTATTCAAAAGTCAAAAATAATTATTTAATTTCAGTGCTATGTTGAACAGATATGATGAAAGCTGGCATCCTTGTATTTTTTTTTTTTTCATCTTAAAAGGAAAATTTTCAGCCTTTCAGCCTTAGTACGGACTTTATTATGTTGAGATTTGCAGGGAGTGGTTTAGTCATGAGAGTGTTGGAAGTTTTCTTTCTTGTGCTGTCTTAGTCTGGCTTTAGTATTGGGATGATGGTGTTCTCATCAAATAAATTAGGAAGTGTTTGTCTCCCTTTTATTTATTTTCTTGAAAAATTTGAGAATGATGTGTATTAATTATTTTTTAAACATTTTTTTTTTCAAATTTACCAGTGAAGCTAGTTGGCCCAGGGATATTTTTAGGTGAGACTTTTGAGTACTGATATAACCCTTTTGCTTATTATAGGTCTGTTCAGCTTTTCTGTTTCTTTTTGAGTAGGTTTTGGTAGTTTGTGTGCTTTGAGGGAATTCTCTATTTTATGTAAACTGTCTAGTTGTTGGTATACAGTTATTCATAGTATTGTCTTACAATTTTTTAAATTTCTGTAACACATTAGAAATGTCTCCACTTTTCACATCTAATTTTGTTGAGTTTCCTTCTTTTCATGCTCATTGTAGCTCAAGATTTGTCATTTTTGTTAATGTATTTCAAAGAGCTGTCTAATGGTTTCTTTGAATCTCTATTATTTCTCATTTTTAATTTTGGTTACCTCTACTCTAATATTTTCTCCTTTCTTGTAGCTTTGCATTTAGTTGGCTCTTCTATTACTAATTCCTTAAGGTGAAAAGTTACAGTATTTGTTTTAGAACTCTCTTTTCCTTTTGTTACCAGCCAAGATTCTTGGCCTCCTTAATCAATAGAAATTGATCAGAGGCCAGGTAAGAAATTCAGGCAAGGCTTTATTGGGGTCTCTGCTGCAGCAGGGGAGAGCAAGAACAAACAATAGGTTCCCTTGTTTGCTTGCTCACTGAAGGGGAGCAAGCTGGTTCCTTATATGGGGTGAGGGTAGGAGTGTGTTCCTCTGGAGGGGTGTCTTAGGTGTTTTGCTAAGGGCATGTGCAATACACTACTTTTGTGTGCTGAGGGCGTGTGCAGTACACTACTTCTGCTCCCTGCTCTTCAGAAGTGGCAGCTGTTTTTTTTTGTTTTCTGTCTTGTTGTTCATAATTTGTCCCAACTGTGCATGCAGGCAGTTATTTTTAGGCTCTGACAGTTTACATCAATACAAAATACAAGGAGTATTTTGTTGCTCAAGATGTTTGTCTAGGTGAAAGCACTGCAGCAAAGGGCCCAGGCCCCAGGCCTCAGCCTGTCTCACTTCCTTGTAGTTATTTACTTCCTTGTGGTATCTGATCACTGTAGTATTCTGATCACTGCTTTTATAGCATCCTATATTTCTTGCCTGGAAAATTCCACAGACAGAAGAGCCTGACAGGCTACAGTTTATGGAGTTGCAGAGTCAGACACGACTGAGTGTGTGCGTGTGCGTGCACACACACAGACACACACACACACAGAGACATGTAAGTTTGGTATGCTGTGTTTCCATTCTTCTCAAAGTGTTTTCTAATTTCCCTTGTGATTTCTTCTTGACTCTTTGATTGTTTGAGTATACAGTTTAACTTTCATATATTTGTTAATTATCCAGTTTCCTTTTGTTACTGATTTATAGCTTCATTCTACTATGGTAAGAGAAGATACTTTGTGTGATCCAATCTCTTTGAATTTATTGACATTTGTTTATGGCCTAGCGTATGGTTTATCCACAAACGGCCAAAAGGTGCCTAGTCTTACTAATCAGGAAAATGCAAATCAAAACCACTGTATGATATACTCTCACCTGCAGGATGGCTATCATAAAAAAAAAAAAAGACAACAAGTATTGGGAATGTTGTGGAGAATCCTTGCACACTGCTGGTGGAAATACAAAATGGTGTGTCCACTGTGGAAAACATTGTGGAGGATCCTCAAAAAATTAAAAGTAGGACTACAATAGTATCAAACTATTGTACTTTTGGATATTTATAAAAAATGTTAATATCAAGATGTCAAAGAATATTAGCAGTCTTGTGTTCACTGGCACATTCTTCATAATAGCCAAGATGTGGAAATAACTTCAATGGTTATTAGTGGATGAATGGATAAAGAAGATGTGATATATATATATAAACAATGGATTACTATTTAGCCTTTGAAAAGGAAGAAATTATGCAATATGCAGCAACATGGATGAATCTTAAGAGCACTGAGCTGTATGAAATTAGCCAGTCACAGAAAGACAAATACTGTATGCTTTCACTTTTATGAATTATCAAAAATAGTCGAACTCAGAGAATCAGACAGTGGAGTGGTGGTTTCTGTAGGATGGAGAATGAGGGAAATTGGTAATTATAATAAATAGGCAATTAAGCAAGATGAATGAGCTCAAGAGATCTGCTGTACAGCATTGTACTTCTAGTCAAGAATAATGTATGCACACTTAAAAATTGTTCAGAAGGCAGATCTCATGTTAAGTGTTCTTACCTTGATAAAGTAAAATGTTAATAAAATAAAAATATGCTCAACTTTCAGTAATCAGGGGAATGCAAATTAAAATTCTAATTAAAATCATATACATATTCATGTATTGGCAAAAATTTAAAATACTAAAACAACTAAGTATTGTTGAGGGTATTAAGCAATGAGGATATTATGCTACTAGTAATAAGGTGTTCATTGGTGTAATTTTCATTACACCAGAGACTGCCACACCACAAGTGGGTTGAAGCCTTATAGCTTTATCAATCGAAAGTGGGCAAAAATGATGTCATATAAAACATTTGGCCTATTGATTGACTCCTTTGATCATCATAATTTGTAACCCAGATGTTTATACTTTACTTCCCAACTCATACTGATGGAGGAAACTAAGAAAGCTTGGGTGCCTGCATGGTTTCTGTATGACTTCCTAGATGAAGCATCTGATTCCTAACAGGTCTAGGGAAAACTGCAGTAAGGCCTCTAGAATTGCACCTGAATCCCTTGACTAAAGCTCTGAACACAGGTTACCAGAGAGAATGTGATATGGTTCTTACAAATTCCAACTCTTCTATTTAATTAAAATTTGGTGTTTGGTGATGACTTCAGGAAATTCAGGAAATGCACCCATCTGTCTCTGGAGCCACCAAACTCAGCTGGCCAATTTACCGATTGCCCTTCTGATGGATTATATTGGAAAATTACTTGTTTCACTGATACTTCAACCTAGTATTTAGAATCACGAAGGCAGCTAAAGGAAAAGATGCCCACGCGATTTCATCTTGATCAGATGAGAGGAGTTTCTTAGATACTCCTTGTAAGAATCTAAGAATCTTTTCCACTGTGGTTAGTTAGTTAGTTAGAAAGACCTAATGGTATGATTTATTTGAAACTCCTTCATCAGAGATAGTCGGTTTTTCTGTCATCTTTGAGACCTGCAACTAAGAAAAAAAATATCCACTGGTTCAACAATTGGGCTCTAGAATATAGGTTATTACATATAGAAAAGAGTGCCTGACTACAAATGACTACTTACCCTATGGGAAGAACCAGAGAAAAAACTGTCTTCTGTTACAGGAAGTGTCAAGAGCTCAGTAATGTCCTCCATGATTTCTGTAATGATCTGTACCCCACTGGAAACTTCTAGTTATGTTTGTCTCTTCTGATCTGGCCTTCTACTCCTGGCCACCTAAGGCTACTCTTCTCGTCTCTGCCCTCTCATCACTATTTCCTTGTACTGGAGCTGAGCTCTGACCTCTCAGCACCAATTAAACCAGGGCTTTAAGGAGTTTTCCTCCGCTGAGGGTTTTGTCTTTAGCTACTCTTACTATCTACTCAATAATGCCTCTCTCTGCTTCCAGAGTATTATTTAAAATTGTTTTGTTGATCTCATGCATTCTTGCTACAAAATTTGCATTGATTGAAAATTGCAGGGATAAAAGAAGCTGAAACAAGCAGCGTAGAGGTTCCTATTCTAGAGAGATACTGGGGAAGTTCATCAAAGTAGAAAGTGAAAGTTGCTCAGTTGTGTCTGACTTGTTTGTGACCCATGGACTGTAGCCTGCCAGGCTCCTCTGTCCGTGGAATTCTCCAGGCAGTTCTACTGGAATGGATAGCTGTTCCTTTCTCCAGGGGATCTTCCAAACGCAGGGATCGAACCCAGGTCTCCCACATTGCAGCTGGATTCTTTACCATCTGAGCCACCAGGGAAGCCCAGAGTAGAAAGGAAAAAAACACTGTTTCTCCCCATTCCTGGTGCCTCCCAGGATGCCAGGGGGAGACAAGTGCAGCCTCTCAGCACTAGGCTTGTCTTTCCCCGTATCCTCATTACTCCACCTTGCCAGACATTCATTCAGAGTACTAAAATCTTCTGTTAGATGTAGAGTTGTCCTCAGCTACCTATATGTTTGTAAATATTAGGATAAGTTGATCAGAACACAAGGATTTAATAATTTATAAATAAAATAATGCACTGTGTCTCCTGGAGCTGTTTGAATTTTAAATTTAGACACAATTTATTTTAAGAAGTATGAGTTCCCAATAGTGGAATTCTTGCCTTAAACCATCTGATTCTTTTTCTTAAATGTTTTTCTAAAAATGACTCAAAATATCAACCTCCTGCTCCACTTCTTATTAAGATAAAAATCTTTAAACACATAGACCAGATACCAATAAGTAGCCTCTGAGGGTGCTCAAAGAGAGCTATCCCTGGAAAACTGGCAAAATAAGTATCATATTAAGCAGAAAGCCCTGGGCTCCCTTTTGGATCTTCCACTCTTCTTTCTGTAAGCAGAGATACTGTCCTCTTTTCTGAATTTCAAATGTAGTCATTCATACATTACGGACTGAATCCACTGTGTAGGTTGTGGAAGGAGGAGTGAGCTCTTCCAACGTATGTGAGAAGAATTTGGAATTTGTGTTTGTCTTTTACTATTCAGTTAAAATGAGCTTTGTCCTCATTTTGTCACCAGAATTGGGAATTGGAACGAGAAAATCTGGAATCTCACAATATGGGTTTCTACGTACCTTGCTGATGGATTGTGTGGGCTGAATCTATATTGAATATAAATGTGGTCGAATTGAAAGAATTATCAGCTCAAAATTAGGCAGCAAACTGAAAATACTTAGAAATTTTTCAATTGAATTGAATTGACTGATGCAAAAGTCAGAGACTTTATTTCAATAGGATTTGGCAAGCACCAAGATGAGAAAAGCATGAGTTTTCCATTTGATTTTTCCTCTTCACTACAGAGTCTGAATTAACTTGGGCCACCACCCTAGACCACACTTTACCCTCTGGACGCAACTAAGAGGTAACGTGGATCTGATATCTGAGAAGTGCTTTAATATGGAAAAGAACTAAATATCATACAGCGTGAGTGAAGAAAGCCCCAAAGAGCAAAGACTTATTCACGGCCCATCCCAGCATAAACAGAACTTGTCATTTTGAGTTCTGTGGGCAATACCAACATCAAACTATTTCATATCATGTGGAAGCCAAAGAATTCACAGCTGATTCAGAGTTTCAGTGGGCAATTTAGGATTAACGTAAGAAGTTACCAATAAACATTGAGGAAACTTTGTTTGCTCCTAATGTCAGACTTGAAAAGTTACCTTGTAAAGGTAACTCCTTTCTCAGAAATGTACCCCCAAAACACCAAGGTATCTTCTTGCTTTGGTTTATATATTCTTTCTCAGAGGCAGAAAAAAATTCATTTGATAACTATTTAAATTCCAGATAATTTGGTTACAGACATAAAGATACATTGTTCTGTTGTTGGTGAAATTGTAATAATATGCTGCAGTTCAGTTGAGTCACTCCTGTCTGACTCTTTGCAACCCCATGGACTGCAGCACACCAGGCTTCACTGTCCATCACCAACTCCCAGAGCTTGCTCAAACTCATGTCCATATTCTGATACAATATGCTTAGTATCAGAAAAAACTGTTTATGTACTAAGTTCCTCCATGAAAGAAGAAAGACATGGGCTTGAGACTCATGAAGGGATGAATAGAAGGTGGATTTAAGATGAGCTCTGACTGAAGAGGAGCTTAGAGGCTCTGTGAAGAATTATCTGGTGTGTGACAAATGGTAGAGAGTGCCATTCATTCTAGGGTACTACAACAGCCCTGCTATTTCCCCTCCTAGATTTTACTGGTGGCTCATAACATTAAGTCTGGTGAATCTTGCTCTGGGGAAAATGATGATGCTTAGAAAAGAAGTAGGGAGGATCCTAGGTAGAGGTTTACTGAGGGAAAAACCAGTTGATCATAGAGAGGAAACTGGTGATTCTAACACTGACTGCTGTGCTGCTGGTGGCATCAGTGCCAGAGCCTCCTAGGAGAGGAATTGCAGACGATGCTAGGACAGCTGAAAAGTGCTGCGCTGCTCATGCCAGAGTCAGAACACAGCTGCTGCGTCTCCTCCTTCTCCTCCTCTTCCTCATTCTTCTTTCCTCCTCCTCTTCTTCGTTCCCCCTTCTCCTCCTCTTCTTCCTCCTCCTCCTCCTCTTTTTCTCCTTCTGTTTCTCTTTCTTCTCCATCACCTTCTCCTTAGCAATCAAACAGACCACTGCCTCCAACTGTAACCAGAACCCTTACTAGCTAGAGTTTCTGCCTCTTTCTTTCTTAGTGTTCCTTTTGTTTCTCCTCTCTTTTCCTTCCTGTCTCTTAAATATTTCCTAATTTAGGACATCAGAAGCATAGAACTGAGTTAGTCTCAATTCCTTGTTCACAATGCACTATCATAATTGGTACACATATATACTATGTTATTTCATATATTTACTTTTTGTTAGGATGTTCGTTTGTTTATAAAGGTATTACAAACTCATGACCCATCTTCTAACCTAAACTAAAACTTATTAGTAATTATATCCACCTTTGTTTTTTCTCTCTTATCCTGACTGTCTTCTGAGAAGTTATTTGTCACCTTGAATTTTGTGTTTAGGAGTAAAACAGGCCTATAAACTTCCTTTGGTATTTTGTTATTCAGTAGAGTTCAGTCACTCAGATCAGTTCAGTTCAGTTGCTCAGTCATGTCTGACTCTGCGACCCCATGAATCACAGCACGCCAGGCCTCCCTGTCCATCACCAACTCCCGGACTTCACCCAAACTCATGTCCATCAAGTCAGTGATGCCATCCAGCCATCTCATCCTTGGTCGTCCCCTTCTCCTCCTGCCCCCAATCCTTCCCAGCATCAGGGTCTTTTCCAATGAGTCAACTCTACACATGAGGTGGCCAAAGTACTGGAGTTTCAGCCTCAGCATCAGTCCCTCCAAAGAACACCCAGGACTGGTCTCCTTTAGGATGGTCTGGTTGGATCTTCTTGCAGTCCAAGGGACTCTCAAGAGTCTTCTCCAACACCACAGTTCAAAAGCATCAATTCTTCGGTGCTCAGCTTTCTTCACAGTCCAACTCTCACATCCATACATGACCACTGGGAAAACCATAGCATTGACTAGACAGAACTTTGTTGGCAAAGTGATGTCTCTGCTTTTGAATATGCTGTCTAGGTTGGTCATAACTTTCCTTCCAAGGAGTAAGCATCTTTTAATTTCATGGCTGCAGTTACCATCTGCAGTGATTTTGGAGCCCCCAAAAATAAAGTCTGACACTGTTTCCCCATCTATTTGCCATGAAGTGATGGGACCGGATGCCATGATCTTCGTTTTCTGAATGTTGAGCTTTAAGCCAACTTTTTCACTCTCCTCTTTCACTTTCATCAAGAGGCTTTTTAGTTCCTCTTCCCTTTCTACCATAAGGGTGGTGTTATCTGCATATCTGAGATTATTGATATTTCTCCCGGCAATCTTGGTTGCAGCTTGTGCTTCTTCCAGCCCAGCATTTCTCATGATGTACTCTGCATATAAATTAAATAAGCAGGGTGACAATATACAGCCTTTATATACTCCTTTTCCTATTTAGAACCAGTCTGTTGTTCCATGTCCAGTTCTAACTGTTGCTTCCTGACCTGCATATACGTGTCCAACTCTGTGACCCCATGAACTGCTCCACATCAGGCTTCCCTGTCCATCACCAGCTCCTGGAGCTTGCTCAAACTCATGTTGAGTCAGTGATGCCATCCAACCATCTCATCCTCTGTCATCCCCTTCTCCTGCCTTCAGTCTTTCCCAGCATCAGGGTCTTTTACAGTGAGTCTGTTCTTCACATCAGGTGGCCAAAGCATTGGGGTTTCAGCTTCAGCATCAATCCTTCCAATGAACATTCAGGACTGATTTCCTTTGGGACTGACTGGTTTAAAATATATACTGGTCTCAAAGAATAAATTCAGTAATTGTCCTTTTATTATTCTTTGATAGAGTTATATAAGATCAAAATTAATTTTTTGAAAATTTGATAGGACTCATGATAGGACTCACCTATATGAACATTGTAGTCCTGAGGTTTTCATGATAGAAAGATTCCTAATTACTACAATGATTTCTCTAAAAACTATAATCTCTGCAGGATTTCTATTTTATCCCGAATCTGTTGAGGTAAATTATATTTTTAATAGGAATTTGTTCATTTCATCTAACTTTATCATGTCACTGGCATAAAGTCCTGATACCATTTTATTAACTTTTAAAAATTCTTCCATATATGTAGCTATTACCCCTTTTAAAATTCTACTTTATGATATTATTTCATATATCATCTTTTTTTAAGTACAGATGATTTACAATTCATATTAGTTTCAAATGTACAACATAATTGATATTTTTATAGATTATATTCCATTTATAGTTAATATAAATTATTGATTATATTCCCTGTGTTCTATATTACATCCTTATATCTTATTTATTTTATACTAGTACTTTGTACTTCTTAATCTCTTTCCCCTGTCTTGACCCTACTGCAGCCCCCTTCCCACTGGTAGCCACTAATTTGTTCTCCGTGAGTCTGTTTCTGTTTTGTTACAT
The DNA here is from genome assembly GCF_023091745.1 of Budorcas taxicolor. Lineage (NCBI taxonomy): Eukaryota > Metazoa > Chordata > Mammalia > Artiodactyla > Bovidae > Budorcas > Budorcas taxicolor. The sequence goes on from NC_068914.1 coordinate 76,471,282, forward strand.
TCATCATTTGTTTTATTTTTCAAATCCCACACTTAAGTGAAAGCATACAATATTTTTCTTTCCCCTTGTGTGCATGTGTGCTCAGTGGCTTCAGTAGTGTCTGACTCTGTGCGACTCTATGGACTGTAGCCTATCAGGCTTCTCTATCTATGGGATTCTCCAGGCAAGAATACAGGAGTGGTTTGCCATGCCCTCCTCCAGGGGATCTTCCTGACCGAGGGATCGGACCCGTGTCTCTTACGTCTCCTCCATTGGCAGATGGGTTCTTTACCACTAGAACCACTGGGGAAACCATTATGATTTCACTAAATATAATACCCTCCAGGTCCATCTATGTTGTTTCAAAGGCAAAATTTCTTCTTTTTTTCCTGTATTAAGGTTTTATTTATTTAAAACTTTATTTAGATGGAGAACAGAGATGAAATTACTGTCAAACAAAAAGTATGAATTGAATTGCTTTTTTTTAAAGATGGATCTTTAATATTGACTTGACCATATGCACAGTGTCTGCTGGCAGATGCAGAGCATTCATCTCTCTGCAAGTGGGCCAGCTGTGTAACCTTGTAACGTCATGTAACCGGTAGCTGGTCCACATAAGTTAGCTGGACAGCACGCAGATGGCCAGTCACACAGCTCTGAAATCTGCTGGCCCCCCGCTGTTAACTTTTGGCTTGCTGGACACCACGCAGATCCCTCTGGCTGCCTGCAAGTAGGACCCAGAGCCACCTCAGTCTGCCTCTGAAGAGGAGCAGAGGGTGAAGCTGAGGAAACCCTGCTCCAACCTCGGGAGGTTTTGGTGGTGGGGCAGCTGGGTTGCCTCCCAAGCGTGGCACCCTCGGAAGCCAGAGCCCTTCTGGCAGCCTTGGCTGCTGCCTGTGGGATGCAGACGTGGGTGCTGGGACACACCATGGATTGGCCCTGGTTGCTCCTGGGGAGGCTTCCCCCACCCCCCACCCAATATTTCCTTCTTTTTCATGGCTGAGTATTCCAGTTTATGGGCTTCCCAGGTGGCTCAGTGGTAGAGAATTCACCTGCCAAACAGGAGATGCTGGTTCAATCCCTGGGTCAGGAAGATCCCCTGGAAGAGGGCATGGCAACTCACTCCAGCATTCTTTTCCTGGGAAATCTTATGGACAGAGGAGGCTGGTGGGTTACAGCCCATGGGGTCTCAAAGCGTTGGACATGACTGAATGACTAAGCACAGCATATATATGTATATGTATTATATAATATACATATGTATATAATGAATTCCATTGTATGATATATAATGAAATTTTGTGTATTTAATATAATTTTATTTACTATTTATTTCATTATATATAAATGTATGTCTATACATATATAGACATACATACATACACACCATCTTCTTTATCAATTCATTTGTTGATGAACACACTTAGGTTGCTTCTATATTTTGGCTATTGTAATTAATGCTGTGATCAGTAGAGTTCATGCATCTTTTCAAATTGGTGTTTCTGTTTTCTTCAGATAAATAACAAGGATGGAATAATTAGATCACATGTTACTTCTGATACAGACCGGGATTCTTGTCCTTTCCCAATCAGTAGAAATTGATACGAGGTTAGTCAGGAAATTCGGTCAAGGTTTTGTTAGGGCTCCTGCTATAGCAGGAAAAGTGAAAATAAGTAACAGGTCCCCTTGCTTACTCCCAAGGTGGGCAAGCTGGTTGCTTATGAGGAGTGAGGATAAGGGTGAGTCCAGGGGTTGGGCTGGTGTGGTAGGGTGCTTTGCCTTCCCCTTTGGTGGTGGTGTATGCTGAGGGTATGTGCAGTATACTGCTTTTGCTCCCCAACACCCTTTTTTTTGCTCCTAGATCTTCAAAAGTGGCTGTGAGTGAGTGAATGAAAGTCACCCAGTCGTGTCCAATTCTTTGTGACCCCATGGAATGTACAGTCCATGGAATTCTCCAGGCCGAAATACTGGAGTGGGTAGCCTTTTCCTTCTCCAGGGGATCTGCCCAACCGAGGGATTGAACCCAGGTCTCCCACATTGCAGGGGGATCCTTTACCAACTGAGCTATCAGGGAAGCCCATCAGAAGTGGCAGCTGTGTTTTTTCCTCTGTTTGGTCTTTTTGTATCTTGTCCTTAATTTGCCCTAACTGCATATGCATGCAGTTATTTTTAGTCCCTTATATTTCTTTGTATTTTGTTACTTGAGGATATTTTGGTCCAGGTGCAAGCACTGCTGCCCTGTAGTTAAGTGTCCCAGTTCCCAGGCCCGTTTCAGTTCAATTTTTAGTTTTTTGAAGAAACTCCTTACTGTTTTCCATATTGGCTACACCAATTTGCATCCCCATCAATACTGAACTAGAATTCTCTTTTCTCCACATCCTCACAAACATTTATTATTTGTTGTCAATTTACAGTAACCTTTCTATAGGTGTGAGAAGATATCTCATGGTGATTTTGTTTTGCCTTTACCTGAGGATTAGATTAGCATATTGAACATCTTTTCATGTGCTTATTGGCCATATGTATCTTTTTTGGAAAATTTTTTATTCAGGTCTCTGTCAGTTTTTTTAGTTCAGGTTTTATTTTCTTTTTGGTATTGAGTTGTATGAGCTGTATGTATTTTGGATATTAATTCTTTATCAGACATATTGTTTGCAAATATCCTCTCCCATTCAATACATTGTATTTTCACTTTGTTGATGGTTTCCTTTGATATGCAAAAGCTTTTAAGTCTTAATTTTATCCCACTTATTTATTTTTAAATTTTATTTCCTTTGCCTCAGGAGACAGATGAAAAGAAAATATTGCTAAGATTTATGTCAAAGAGTATACTGCCTGTGTTATCTTTTAGAATTTTTATGGTTTCCAATTTTGCCTTTTAAGTTTTTAATCCTTTTTAAGTTTACTTTTGTATGTGATGTAAGAAAGTATTCTAATTTCATTTTTTACATGTAGCTGTACATTTTATCCAATATCACTCATTAAAGAGATGGTCTTTTCCCTATTGTTTATTTTTGTGACCTTTGTCATAGATCAATTGATCATATGTGAATGGGTTTATTTCTGAGATCTCTGTTCTGTTCCATTGATCTATGTCCCTGTTTTTGTGCCAGTACCATAGAGTTTTGATGACTATAACTTTATAGTGTAGTCTGAAGTGAGAGAGCATGATTCCTCCCAGCTCTGTTTTTCTTTCTCAAGATTACTTTGGCCATTTGGGGTCTTGTGTGGTTCAATGTAAGTTTTATAATTATTTGTTCTAATTTTGTGGAAAATATCATGAATATTGTGATAGGAATTGCATTAAATCTGTGGATTACTTTGGGTAGTATGGACATTTTAAGAATATTAATTCTTCTAGTCCATTAAGATAGGATACCTGTGGACATGGGATGTATCATTTTCAATTTTCCTTCATCAGTGTCTACAGTTTTCAGGGTATAGGTCTTTTACTCCTTTGGTTAAGTTTATTCTTTTTTGTGATTATAAATGAGACTGTTTGCTTGGTTCCTCTTTCTGGTAGTTCATTATTTTTGAATAGAAAAGCAATAGATTTCCAGGTGTTAATCTTGTATCCTGCAATTTTACTGAATTTCTTTATTTCTTTATTTCTTGAATTTTACTGAATTTCTAATAGTTTTTTTTTTCCTGGAGATTTTAGGGTTTTCTACATATAGTTGTCATCTGCAAATAGTGATAGTTTTACTTCTTCCCTTCCAATTTAGATGCCTTTTATTTCTTTTTCTTGTCTAATTGCTATGGCTAGAACTTCATAGACTATGTTAAATAAAAGTGGCAAGAGTGGACATCCTTGTCATATTCTTGATCTTAAAGGAATAGTTGGTAGCTTTCATTATTGAGTATGATGTTAGCTATCAGTTCAGTTCAGTTCAGTCACTCAGTCGTGTCCGACTCTTTGCGACCCCATGAATCACAGCACGCCAGGCCTCCCTGTCCATCACCAACTCCCGGAGATCACTCAGACTCACGTCCATCGAGTCCGTGATGCCATCCAGCCATCTCATCCTCAGTCATCCCCTTTTCCTCCTGCCCCCAATCCCTCCCAGCATCAAAGTCTTTTCCAATGAGTCAACCCTTCACATGAGGTGACCAAAGTACTGGAGTTTCAGCTTTAGCATCATTCCCTCCAAAGAAATCCCAGGGCTGATCTCCTTCAGAATGGACTGGTTGGATCTCCTTGCAGTCCAAGGGACTCTCAAGAGTCTTCCCCAACACCACAGTTCAAAAGCATCAATTATTCAGTGCTCAGCCTTCTTCACAGCCCAACTCTCACATCCATACATGACCACTGGAAAAACCATAGCCTTGACTAGACGGACCTTTGTTGGCAAAGTAATGTCTCTGCTTTTGAATATGCTGTCTAGGTTGGTCATAACTTTTCTTCCAAGGAGTAAGTGTCTTTTAATTTCATGGCTGCAGTCACCATCTGCAGTGATTTTGGAGCCCCCCAAAATAAAGTCTGACACTGTTTCCACTGTTTCTCTATCTATTTCCCATGGAGTGATGGGACCGGATGCCATGAGTTTGTAATAAATAACCTTTATTATATTGAAATATGTTACCACTATACTAACTTTTTAAATGAAATAAATGAATATTCATCATTTCACTCATGAATGAATATTAAATTTTATCAAATGCTTTTTCTGTATCTATTGAGGTGATCATGTGACTTTTATCCTTCTTGTTAATGTGGTATATCACATTTATTGACTTGTGAATGTTGAACAATCCTTGCACTACTGGAATAAATCCCTTGATCATGGTGTGTGATCCTTTTTATATATATTGTTGAATTCAGCTTGATAATATTTTGTTGAGGATTCTTACATATATATTCCTCAGAGATATATGCCTGAATAATGTTCTTTTGTATTTTACTGGTTGTGTATCAGAGCAACGGTGGCATCATAAAATGATTTTGAGATTATTCTCTCCTGTTCAGTTTTTTGGAATATTTTGAGAAGGGTTGGGATTAGTTCAGTTTAGTCACTCAGTCGTGTCCAACTCTTTGTGACCCCATGAACAGCAGCATGCCAGGCCTCCCTGTCCTTCACCAACACCCAGAGTCCACCCAAACCCATGTCCATTGAGTCAGTGATGCCATCCAACCATCTCATCCTCTGTCATCCCCTTCTCCTCCTGCCTTCAATCTTTCCCAGAATCAGGATCTTTTCAAATTAGTCAGCTTTTCACATCAGGTGGCCAAAATATTGGAGTTTCAGCTTCAACATTTATGTTTGGTAGAATTCCCCCTTTGACACTCTCTGGTCATGGACTTTTGTTTGGTGAGAGTTTTTTTGATTACTGATTAAGTTGCAAACTAATACTAATAATCAGTCTCTTCAAATTATCTATTCCTTTCTGATTCAGTCTTGGAAGATTGTATGTTCATTACTACTCAGTTGCCCAGTTGGTTGGCATATAACTGTTCATAGTATTCTCTTATGATTGTATTTCTGTGATATGATTTGTAATTTCTGCTTTTTCATTTGGGTCCTTTATATTTTTCTCAATGAGCTTCATTACAGGTTTACCAATTTTTTTATCATTTCAAAAAGCCAGATCTTGGTTTCATTAGTATTTTCTTTTTCTTTTCTTTTTGTCTCAAATTTATTTATTTCTTCTCTGATCTTTGTTATTTCCTTCCTTCTGTTGACTTTGGGCTTTGTTTGATTTTGTGTCCCTAATTCCTTTGAATGGTAGATTAGGTTGTTTGAATTTTTTCTTGTTTCTTTTTTGTTTTGTTTTGGTTTTTTCTTTTTTTTAAATTTTACTTTATTTTACTTTACAATACTGTATTGGTTTTGCCCTACATCAACATGAATCTGCCATGGGTGTACATGTGTTCACAATCCTGAACCCCCCTCCCACCTTCTTGAGGTAGGCCTTATTGCTATGAACTACCCTCCTGGAACTTCTTTTGCTACATCTCATAGATTTTGAAAAGTTATGTTTTTATTTCTTTGTTTTCAAGATATTCTCTGATTTCTTCTTTAATTTTTCATTGACCCATTGGTTTTTAGCTGAGTGTAGTTTGGCCTTAGTTTGGTCTGCACCTGTTTGTATTTTTCCCATTATTCTTTCTGTAATTGATTTCTAGCTTCATACCATTGAGGTTGGAAAAGTTATTTGATGTAATTCCTATCCTCTATAATTTGTTTAGACTTATTTTGTGGCCTAGAATATGATCTATCCTGGTTCATTTCCAGGGCCCCTTGAAAAGAATGTGTATTCTGCTGTTTTTGATGAGATGGCCTGTAGATATCGATTCAGTCCAGTTAGTCTAATGTGTCATTTAAGATTATTGTTTTCTTATTGATTTGCTGTTTGGACGATCTGTCCATTGGTATTAGTGAGCTGTCAAAGTCCCTACTATTATTGCATTGTTGTCAATTTTTACCTATATGTCTGTTAATAATTTGCTTTATATATCTAGGTGCTCCTGTAATAGGTACATATATGTTAATGAATATTATATCCTCTTGCTGTGTTAATTCCTTTATCATTATACAGTGACCTTCTTTGTCTTTTATTGTACATTTAAAAATGTCTTTTAAAATACTTTTAAAGTCTATTTTGTCTGCTAAGAGTATTGCTACCCCAACTTTCTTGTCATTTCCATTTGCATGAAATCTTTCTTCAACCCTCACTTTTGGTCTCTGTGTGTTTAGCTCTGAATTGAATCTCCTGTAGGCAGCAAGTAGATTCATTTTTTATCCAATCAGCAACCCTTTGGTTTTTGATTGAGACATTGATATTTAATGGCAATTTAAGGCTGTATATTGTCACCCTGCTTATTTAATTTATATGCAGAGTACATCATGAGAAACTCTGGGCTGGAAGAATCACAAGCTGGAATCAAGATTGCCAGGAGAAATATCAATAACCTCAGATATGCAGATGACACCACCCTTATGGCAGAAACTGAAGAGGAACTAAAAAGCCTCTTGATGAAAGTGAAAGTGGAGAGTGAAAAAGTTGCCTTAAAGCTCAACATTCAGACAACTGAGATCATGGCATCTGGTCCCATCACTTCATGGGAAATAGATGGGGAAACAGTAGAAACAGTGTCAGACTTTATTTTTGGGGGCTCCAAAATGATTGCAGATGCTGACTGCAGCCATGAAATTAAAAGACGCTTACTCCCTGAAAGGAAAGTTATGACCAACCTAGATAGCATATTGAAAAGCAGAGACATTACTTTGCCAACTAAGGTCCATCTAGTCAAGGCTATGATTTTTCCAGTGGTCATGTATGGATGTGAGAGTTGGACTGTGCAGAAAGCTGAGCACTGAAGAATTGATGCTTTTGAACTGTGGTGTTGGGGAAGACTCTTGAGAGTCCCTTGGACTGCAAGGAGATCCAACCAGTCCATTCTGAAGGAGATCAGCCCTAGGATTTCTTTGGAGGGAATGATGCTGAAGCTGAAACTCCAGTACTTTGGCCACCTCATGCGAAGAGTTGATTCATTGGAAAAGACTCTGATGCTGGGAGGGATTGGGGGCAGGAGGAGAAGGGGACGACCGAGGATGAGATGGCTGGATGGCATCACGGACTCGATGGATGTGAGTCTGAGTGATCTCCGGGGGTTGGTGATGGACAGGGAGGTCTGGCGTGCTGTAATTTATGGGATTGCAAAGAGTCGGACACGACTGAGTGACTGAACTGAACTGAACTGAAAAGTAATTGTTAATATTTATGTACTTACAGCCATTTGTCACTTGTTTTCTGGTTGTTTTATAGTTCTTTCTATTCTTTTATCCTCTTGACTTGTAGTTTGCTGATGTTTTAGTGTTATGCTTGTGTTTCTTTCTGTCTAGTTTTTGTCTATCTATTATAGATTTTTGATTTGTGGTTACCATGGGATTCATGTGTTTATTGACCTATAACTATTTCTACTTGTTTTAAACTGATAGTAGCTCAACTTTAAACACATTCTGAAAGATATGCAATTTGACTTCTGTTCTCCAGGTTTTTGTTTTTGAGGTCAAATTTTACATCTTCATGCTTATTCCTTAGCAGTTTATTTTAGTTGATTTTACAATTTTTGTTTTTAATCTTTGTATTAGCTTATTTAGGTGGTTGATCCACACCTCTGTGTGTGTGTGTGTGTGTGTGTGTGTGTGTGTGTATGTGTATGTGTGTGTATGCCTTTACCAGTGAGATTTCCCTCTGCCTTCAATTTCTTACATAGTGGTATGGCCTTTTTTTTTTTTTTTTTTTCAATTAAAAGAAAACGACTTAACGTTTCCTTTAGGTTAGGTTTAAGATTTATGAACTATTTTAGTTTTTGCCTGTATGTCCCCTTCAATTATGAATGACTATTGTGCTGGGTAGAGTATCCTAGGTTGTAGTTTTACCTTTCAGTGTTTTGTCTATATAATGCTGCTGCCTTTGCTCTGCAAATTTTCTGCATAGAAATCAGCTGATAGACTTATGGGGGTTCCCTTGTATATGACTCTTTTTCTCTTTCTACATTTAAAGTTATCTCTTTAATTTTTGTCATTTTAATTATGATATGTCTTGATGTGATTTTGTTTGGGAACCTCTTTGTTTCTTGTATCCAGATAGCTAGCTCTCTGTTTCTTTTGCAGGTTTGAAAGATTTTAGTCATAATTTCTTCAAATATATTTTCAGCACTTTTTCCTCTCTCATTTCTTTTGGGACCCCTATAATGTGAATGTTTATACACTTGATATTGTCCCAAATGTCCCTTAACCTGCTCTCACTTTTTAAAAATTTGTTTTTCTCTTGTTGTTCTGTTGGGTGATTTCCATTAATCTATCCTCCAGATCACTTAATGCATTCTTCTGTATCACCTAGTCTGCTGTTAATTCCTTTTGGTGTGTTTTAGATTTCATTTGTTGTATTCTCAGTTCTGACTGGTTCTTTTTTACATTTTCTAGTTCCTTGTTAAAATTCTCAGTGTTCACCTATTGTTTTCCCTAATTCAATTAACATTCTTAATACTAATGTTCTGAGCTCTTTTTCTGGTAAGTTGTTTATTTCTGTTTCATTAATTGTTTTTTTCCAGGGTTTTCTCTTGTTCTTTCATTTGAAATAAATTCTTCTGTCTTCTCATTTTGCTTAACTTTCTCTGACTCTGTGAAATTAGGTGAAACAGTTACTTATTCTAGTCTTGTTTTGTCATTGTTGTGGAAACTTCATATACAGTGTGCAGGGCTTCCCTGGTGGCTCAGATGGTAAAGAATTTGCTTGCAATGCAGGAGACTTGGGTTCCATCCCTGGTTCAGAAAGATCCCTGGAGAAGAGAATGGCAACCCACTCCAGTATTGTTGCATGGAGAATTCCATGGACAAAGGAGCCTGGTGGGCTACAGTCCATGGGGTCACAAAGAGTCAGACATGACTGAGAAGCTATCACTACTACTATACAGTGTGGCTTTGGTTGGAGAGCTGGATCTGACATGAGCACATGCTCTGTCTTCCTCCAGGGTGTGCTGGCAGCTATTTCCTTGGTAGGAGGTACATCTGGAGATGGAGGGTCTAAAGCCAGAGCCAGATGTGAACCAGGATCTCTCCTCTGCTCAGTGGCAAACACCACCCTATTTAGAATGGGAGTGGGTCCCAAATCGCTGGAGCAGAATCCCTGTTCCTCATATCCAACTGACTCCATTCCCTCTAAGTGTGTGTTGTCCTCCCACACAGCACTGGCACCCTTGCCCCAGAGAGGAGCAGTGCTGGAGCAAGAGGGGCTGACTGATATGGGTGCTTATCATGAGTTGGAGCATAGACAACAGTTTAATGTTCCCAGCATCAATCAGTCTTAGGCTGCTTCTGACCTGCTGCCTCCCTAGGTTGCAGCAGTGGCCATCCTCACCCTGTTTAGATGCTTTCCCATGCCTGAGCAGTTCCATCCCTCAAAATCACATACCTCCCTGAGCCATGTCAGCCCTCACCTTAGTGTGGAGCTGTGCTGAAGGGTGAGCAGGGCCAGAGAGGGCATTTGGCTCAGGCTTGGGCATGCAGCAGTAAAGTCACAGGAAGCCAGACATAGTCTTAGAAAGTTTCAATTTGCTTCCTTTACCTTGTTTCAGGAGTAAGCAAATGTGTGTGTGTGCTCTTCACAAGCAGAGTCTAGGTTTCCTATAACCCTGCTGTCAGTCTCATTGGTTTTCAAACCAGGTAAGGGAATTTATTTTTCTACTGTCAGACCCTGGGACCAGGACACCCAATATGTGGTGTGCACTGCTCACTTCCTATGGAAGATTTACCTGCAATCCCCTTCCTCTGCGTCCCCTCCCAAGGGTGCTGGTCATAACCTGATTGCTTCTCTTCCCATCCTACCCAATTCCAAGTGGATCTTTCTTGCAGCCTTGGTTGTATATGAGTATTTATGCCAGCCTCCCAGTTTGTTTTCAAGAGAATTGCTCCACATTTAGACGTACTGTTGATGTGTGTGGGTGGGGGTGAGCTCCCCATTCTCTACTCTCCCAAGCTGTTTTTCCATCCTCTGGTTTCAGGTTTTGTGTTTAAGTCTTTAATCCATGTGTTTAGGCGTGTTTCCTCTGCCTCAGTTTTTGGGAGAAGTTTGAGAAGGATTGGTGGTAATTGTTTGGTAAAATTCACCAGTGAAACCAACTGTTGATGGGTTTTTCTGTATTGGCAGGTTTTTGCTTACTGATTCAGTCCTTACTCATTGGTCTGTTCATATTTTCTATTTCTTCATGATTGATTTTTGGTAGATTCTTGGTAGGAATTTATTAACTTTTTCTAAGTTATCCTATTTGTTGGCATCATATAGTTCATAATATTGTGATTATGTATGTATTTCTGTGGCATCACTTATAACATCTTTTTCATTTCTAATTTTATTTATTTGTCTTCTATTTTTCCTTAGTCTAGCTAATGTTTTCTCAATTCGATCTTTCAAATAGCCAGTTCATAGTTTCATTGATCTTTTCTAATATCTTTTTAGTCTTTTGTTTGTTTGTTTGTTTGTTTCTTTTCTAATATTTATTTCCTTCCTTCTGCTAACTTTCAGTTCAGTTCAGTTCAGTCGCTCAGTCGTGTCCGACTCTTTGCAACCCCATGAATCGCAGCACACCGGGCCTCCCTGTCCATCACCATCTCTCAGAGTTCACTCAGACTTGCGTCCATCGAGTCAGTGATGCCATCCAGCCATTTCATCCTCGGTCGTCCCCTTCTTCTCCTGCCCCCAATCCCTCCCAGCGTCAAAGTCTTTTCCAATGAGTCAACTCTTCACATGAGGTGGCCAAAGTACTGGAGTTTCAGCCTCAGCATCAGTCCTTCCAAAGAACACCCAGGACTGGTCTCTTTCAGAATGGACTGGTTGGATCTCCTTGCACTCCAAGGGACTCTCAAGAGTCTTCTCCAGGGGGCGGTCCTAAGATGGCCAAGAAATAGGACGGGGAGACCACTTTCTCCCCCACAAATTCGTCAAAAGAACATTTCAACGCTGAGTAAATTCTACAAAACAACTTCTGAATGCTAGCAGAGGACATCAGGCACCCAGAAAAGCAGATCATTGTCTTCAAAAACAGGTAGGAAAAATATAAAAGATGAAAAAAGAGACAAAGGATGTAGGGAGGGAGCTCCATCTTGGGAAGGGAGTCCTGGCCCAGGAAGGGAGTCTTAAAAAGAGAGGAGTTTCCAAACACCAGGAAACACTCTCGCTGCTGAGACTGTGGCGAGCCTTGGAAGCACAGAGGGCAACATAACAGGGAAGAAAAATAAATAAATAATTAAAACCAACAGATTACGAGCCCAACGGTAACTCCCCCAGCAGAGAAGCAACGCAGACGCCTGCATCCGCCACTAGCAAGTGAGGGCTGGGCAGGGAGGCACGGGCTGCAGTGCTTTTTAAGAATTGGGCTGGAATGCCGCGAGTGTAACCAGAGCAAACTAACTTGGGCTAGCATACCAGACTGTGGGATAGCTACCACGCAAAAAGCTCTAACATAAGACATCGCCAGGACCGCGCACAGAACAAAGGATGGAACAGAAATAGCCGGCTGCAGACCATCCCCCGCTGGTGACAGGCAGCCAGAGCTGTAAGGGCTGGAAGGGGGCAATCGCAGCCCTGGAGAGACTTTACCTACCAAACTACAAGCAGGCTTCTTTGCTAAGACTTCTTGGGGTCCTGGACAGTCACCATCCACCTCACAAGGGGCGCCAGTGGTACACCGAGAAAACTGAGCAGCAGGGACGGGAAACGAGGTAAGTTGCAGTGACTGCGCTCGCCAAACATTTGAGCTACTTGGTCCTGGGAAAGGCACAAAACGCAGGCCCTAGCAAGTCTGCACCTCTGAGGACTACCTGAGAGCTGAGCCTGAGCGGCTTAGACTGGGAAGGTGCATGAAGCCTAGGGCTGGCCTCAGACGGTTCCCGGTGGAGCAACGTAGAGCCTGAACAGTGTGCACCATGTGCAGGGGCATGCCCAGCGTGGCTGAGACTCTGCGAGCACATGCCAGTGTTATTTGTTTGCAGCATCCCTCCCTCCCCACAGTGCAACTGAACAAGTGAGCCTAAAAAAAAAAAAAAAAGTGTCCACCACCGCCCTCCTTCTGTCAGGGCGGAAATCAGACACTGAAGAGACCAGCAAACAGAAGAAGCTAAACAGAGGGAATTGCCTTGGAAGTGACCCCACACTGCCCACAACACCAGAGAAAGTCACAGAAATATCTTTACTATTTTTACAACCATTCTCTTTCTTTTCTTTTTTTTGTTGATGTTGTTGTTTGTTTTTTCTTCTTTTCTTTTTCTTCTTTTTTTTAACTTAAAAAAATTTTAAGTCCTCTATTTCTCCTTTAATTTTAATTTTTATAACCTACTATTACTTTTCAAAAAAAGACCCTATTTTTAAAGCAAACGCTGTATATATATATATTTGCAGTTGTTGTTGTTTTTTAATAATTCTTGTGACTGTGTTTTTATTTCCTTCTTCTTCTTCTTTTCTTTAATATTGTATTTTTGAAAGTCCAACCTCTACTCTAGATTTTTAATCTTTGCTTTTTGGTATTTGTTGTCAATTTTGTACATTTAAAAACTCAATATTCAGTACCCAATTTTACCTGAGAGCGACATTACTGGCTTGACCACTCTCTACTCCTTTGGACTCTCCTTTTTCTCCACCACGTTGTCTCTGCCTCCTCCCTCCCCCTTCTCTTCTCTACCCAACTCTGTGAATCTCTGTGTATTCCAGATGGTGGAGAACACTTAGGGAACTGGTTACTGTTTGGATATGTCTCTTTCCTTTTCATTTCCCTCTTTTATCTTCCTGGCCACCTCTGTCTACTTCCTCCCTCTCCTCTTCCCTGTATTACTCCGTGAACATCTCTCAGTGGTCCAGACTGTGGAGTGCACATAAGGAAGTGATTACTGGCTAGCTTGCTCTCTCCTCTTTTGATCCCACCTCATCTCATTCCAGTCACCTCTAACTACCCCCTTCCTCTTCTCTTCTCCATGTAACTCAGTGAACCTCTCTGGGTGTCCCTCACTGTGGAGAAACTTTTCATCTTTAACCTAGATGTTTTATCATCAGTGCTGTATAGATAGAGAAGTCTTGAGGCCACTGTAAAAATAAAACTGAAAACCAGAAGGAGAAGGCTGAAGTCCAAATCCTGAGAACATCAGAGAACTCCTGAATTCACGGAATATTAATCGATAGGAGCTCATCAAATGCCTCCATACCTACACTGAATCCAAGCACCACCCAAGGGCCAACAAGTTCCAGAGCAAGACATACCACGCAAATTCTCCAGCAACACAGGAACACACCCCTGAGCTTCAATATACAGGCAGCTCAAAGTTACTCCAAAACCATAGACATCTCATAACTCATTACTGGACACTTCATTGCACTCCAAAGAGAAGAAATCCAGCTCCACCCACCAGAACTCCGACACAAGCTTCCCTAACCAAGAAACCTTGACAAACCACTGATACAACCCCACCCACAGCGAGGAAACTCCATAATAAAGAGAACTCCACAAATTGCCAGAATACAGAAAGGCCACCCCAAACGCAGCAATATAACCAAGATGAAGACACAGAGGAATACCCAGCAGGTAAAGGAACAGGAGAAATGCCCACCAAACCAAACAAAAGAGGAAGAGATAGGGAATCTACCTGAGAAAGAATTCCAAATAATGATAGTGAAAATGATCCCAAATCTTGAAATCAAAATGGAATCACAGATAAATAGCCTGGAGAAGATGCAAGAAAGGTTTAACAAAGACCTAGAAGAAATAAAAAAGAGTCAATATATAATGAATAATGCAATAAATGAGATCAGAAACACCCTGGAGGCAACAAATAGTGGAATATTGGAGGCAGAAGATAGGATTAGTGAAATAGAAGATAGAATGGTAGAAATAAATGAATCAGAGAGGAAAAAAGAAAAACGAATTAAAAGAAATGAGGACAATCTCAGAGACCTCCAGGACAATATGAAATGCTCCAACATTCGAATTATAGGAGTCCCAGAAGAAGACAAAAAGAAAGACCATGAGAAACTATTTGAGGAGATAATAGTTGAAAACTTCCCTAAAATGGGGAAGGAAATAATCACCCAAGTCCAAGAAACCCAGAGAGTCCCAAACAGGATAAACCCAAGGCAAAACACCCCAAGACACATATTAATCAAATTAACAAAGATCAAACACAAAGAACAAATATTAAAAGCAGCGAGGGAAAAACAACAAATAACACTCAAGGGGATTCCCATAAGGATAACTGCAGATCTTTCAATAGAAACGCTTCAGACCAGGAGGGAATGGCAAGAAATACTTTAAGTGATGAAAGAAAATAACCTACAGCCCAGATTACTGTACCCACAAGGATCTCATTCAAATATAAAGGAGAAATCAAAAGCTTTACAGAGAAGCAAAAGCTGAGAGAATTCAGCACCACCAAACCAGCTCTCCAACAAATGCTAAAGGATATTCTCAAGACAGGAAACACAAAAAGGGCGTATAAACCCGAACCCAAAACAATAAAGTAAATGGCAATGGGATCATACTTATCAATAATTACCTTAAACATAAATGGGTTGAATGTCCCAACCAAAAGGCAAAGACTGGCTGAATGGATACAAAAACAAGACCCCTATATATGCTGCCTACAAGAGACCCACCTCAAAACAAGGGACACATACAGACTGAAAGTGAAGGGCTAGAAAAAGATATTCCATGCAAATAGAGACCAAAAGAAAGCAGGAGTAGCAATACTCATATCCTATAAAATATACTTTAAAACAAGGGCTGTGAAAAGAGACAAAGAAGGCCACTACATAATGATTAAAAGATCAATCCAAGAAGAAGATATAACAATTATAAATATATATGCACCCAACATAGGAGCACCACAATATGTAAGACAAATGCTAACAAGTATGAAAGGGGAAATTAACAATAACACAATAATAGTGGGAGACTTTAATACCCCACTCACATCTATGGAGAGATCAACTAAACAGAAAATTAACAAAGAAACACAAACTTTAAATGATACAATAGACCAGTTAGACCTAATTGATATCTATAGGACATTTCACCCCCAAACAACGAATGTCACCTTTTTCTCAAGTGCTCACGGAACCTTCTCCAGGACAGACCATATCCTGGGCCATAAATCTAACCCTGATAAATTCAAAAAAATCGAAATCACTCCAAGCATCTTTTCTGACCATAATGCATTAAGATTAGATCTCAATTACAGGAGAAACACTATTAAAAATTCCAGCATATGGAGGCTGAACAACATACTTCTGAATAACCAACAAATCACAGAAGAAATCAAAAAAGAAATCAAAATATGCATAGAAACGAGTGAAAATGAAAACACAACAGCCCAAAACCTGTGGGACACTATAAAAGCAGTGCTGAGAGGAAAGTTCATAGCAATACAGGCATATCTCAAGAAACAAGAAAAAAGTCAAATAAATAACCTAACTTTACACCTAAAGCAACTAGAAAAGGAAGAAATGGAGAACCCCAGAATTAGTAGAAGGAAAGAAATCTTAAAAATTAGGGCAGAAATAAATGCAAAAGAAACAAAAGAGATCATAGCAAAAATCAACAAAGCCAAAAGCTGGTTCTTTGAAAGGATAAATAAAATCGACAAACCATTAGCCAGACTCATCAAGAAACAAAGGGAGAAAAATCAAATCAATAAAATTAGAAATGAAAATGGAGAGATCACAACAGACAACACAGAAATACAAAGGATCATAAGAGACTACTATCATCAATTATATGCCAATAAAATGGACAACGTGGAAGAAATGGACAAATTCTCAGAAAAGTACAACTTTCCAAAACTGAACCAGGAAGAAATAGAAAATCTTAACAGACCCATCACAAGCACGGAAATTGAAACTGTAATCAGAAATCTTCCAGCAAACAAAAGCCCAGGTCCAGACGGCTTCACAGCTGAATTCTACCAAAAATTTCGAGAAGAGCTAACACCTATCCTACTCAAACTCTTCCAGAAAATTGCAGAGGAAGGTAAACTTCCAAAGTCATTCTATGAGGCCACCATCACCCTAATACCAAAACCTGACAAAGATGCTACAAAAAAAGAAAACTTGAGGCCAATATCACTGATGAACATAGATGCAAAAATCCTTAACAAAATCCTAGAAATCAGAATCCAACAACACATTAAAAAGATCATACACCATGACCAAGTGGGCTTTATCCCAGGGATGTAAGGATTCTTCAATATCCGCAAATCAATCAATGTAATTCCCCACATTAACAAATTGAAAATAAAAGCCATATGATTATCTCAATAGATGCAGAGAAGGCCTTTGACAAAATTCAACATCCATTTATGATAAAAACTCTTCAGAAAGCAGGAATAGAAGGAACATACCTCAACATAATAAAAGCTATATATGACAAACCCACAGCAAACATTATCCTCAATGGTGAAAAATTGAAAACATTTCCCCTAAAGTCAGGAAAAGACAAGGGTGCTCACTTTCACTGCTACTATTCAACATAGTTCTGGAAGTATTGGCCACAGCAATCAGAGCAGAAAAAGAAATAAAAGGAATCCAAATTGGAAAAGAAGAAGTAAAACTCTCACTGTTTGCAGATGACGTGATCCTCTACATAGAAAACCCTAACGACTCCACCAGAAAATTACTAGAGCTAATCAATGAATATGGTAAAGTTGAAGGGTATAAAATTGACACACAGAAATCCCTTGCATTCCTATACACTAATAATGAGGAAGTAGAAAAAGAAATTAAGGAAACCATTCCATTCACCATTGCAACGAAAAGAATAAAATACCTGGTAATATATCTACCTAAAGAAACTAAAGATCTATATATAGAAAACTATAAAACACTGATGAAAGAAATCAAAGAGGACACTAATAGATGGAAAAATATACCACGTTCACGGATTGGAAGAATCAATAGAGTGAAAATGAGTATACTACCCAAAGCAATCTACAGATTCAATGCAATCCCTATCAAGCTACCAACGGTATTTTTCACAGAGCTAGAACAAATAATCTCACAATTTGTATGGAAATACAAAAAAACTCAAATAGCCAAAGCAATCTTGAGAAAGAAGAATGGAACTGGAGGAATCAACTTGCCTGACTTCAGGCTCTACTACAAAGCCACAGTCATCAAGACAGTATGGTACTGGCACAAAGACAGAAATATAGATCAATGGAACAAAATAGAAAGCCCAGAGATAAATCCACACACCTATGGACACCTTATCTTCAGCAAAGGAGGCAAGAATATACAATGGATTAAAGACAATCGCTTCAACAAGTGGTGCTGGGAAAATTGGTCAACCTCTTGTGAAAGAATGAAACTAGATCATTTTCTAACACCAGACAGAAAAATAAACTCAAAATGGATTAAAGATCTAAACATAAGACCAGAAACTATAAAACTCCTAGAGGAGAATATAGGCAAAACACTCTTCGACACAAATCACAGCAGAATCCTCTATGATCCACCTCCCAGAATACTGGAAATAAAAGCAAAAATAAACAAATGGGATCTAATTAAAATTAAAAGCTTCTGCACAACAAAGGAAACTAGAAGCAAGGTGAAATGACAGCCTTCGGA